>NC_090257.1:29164073-29196573 GCF_037325665.1 Littorina saxatilis
CTCTCTCAGCAACTTTAAATTGTACACTAAAAGATGGAACACATAATACAATAGAAACAAACTGATCTGAACTGCAAACACAGCAAAAGCGTAGAGTGAGCTAAAGTTACACTCTCCTTTTCTCTCTATTCCTTTCCCTTCTCTTCTTTTTTCTTGCACTGCGGTAACCTCTTCCCTGCTCCCGCCTTGCTAGCACCCCGTTTTGTCTTCTTGCCATCAGAGAACGTTGAAAATGTCGTGCCAAACGTGTGCTATCTTTGTATCAGATCTTGTTGAACTCAACTTTGTTGCTAGTTCTGGTCGCAACAGACGTTGATACCGTTAAAGTCCTGCAACCGTTATTCTGATTTCCTTGTACCGACAAATAATCATATAGCAAGACGACTCGCCGGCATTCAGGCTCTCCGTGGAGAAACGGAGAAGAAGAAGGAGAAGGTATCTTTCCTGTATTCCGAGGATCCTTTGACCATGACGTCGACTCGTTTCCGGATGGTCGGCGTTGTGCTGTTTGTGGTGGCGTTAAGCGGTGAGTATCACAGTGGGCATGTGCACCACATATACCTTTATCACAAACCTTTACAACGAAAGGATGCACGTGTAAACATGCATTGCAGTGGAATTCAGCATTTGTTAATAAATAATATGTGAGCACCATGAAAACCATATTCTAGTGTCACTAATTTTACTTCTTCCTCTTAATTGTTTGGGGACCTCGTGTGCATGCAGGCTGCTTCTAAACCTGGTTATTTGTTGGCCGTATCTTTCTTTCTTTTTACATTTAGTCAAGTTTTGACTAAATGTTTTAACTTAGAGGGGGGAATCGAGACGAGGGTCGTGGTGTATGTGTGGTGTATGTGTGTGTGTGTGTGTATGTGTGTCTGTGTCTGTGTCTGTGTGTGTGTGTGTGTGTGTGTGTGAGTGTGTGTAGAGCGATTCAGAGAATACTACTGGACCGATCTTCATGAAACTTGACATGAGAGATCCTGAGTATGGTATCTCCAGAAGTGATTTTCATTTTTTTGATAAATGTCTTTGATGACGTCATATCCGGCTTTTTGTGAAAGTTGAGGCGGCACTGTCACGCTCTCATTCTTTAAGCAAATTGATTGAAATTTGGTCAAGTAATCTTCGACGAAGCCAGGACTTTGGTATTGTATTTCAGTTTGGAGGCTTACAAATTAATTATTGAGTTTGCTCATTAAAGTTGTCATTAAAATCGAATGTTCGCAAACAGATTTCAAATTGATTGCATCGTATTTTTCATCAAATTCTGAATCTGAAAATATATACATATGTCATGGTTACTCTTAAAATGTGATCACAATTAACGAAAATAGATTAATTAGTCTTACGATTAAAATTTAAGAAATCGATCCGAAAATGAGTTCATCTTATTCTTTATCATTTCCTGAATCCAAAAACATTTAGATATAGGTTGTATTCAAAACAAGCTCCGAAAGTTAACAAGAATACAGAAAAGCGCGCTTTCATGCTTAGCACAATACGCTACCGCGCTATTCTGGCGTGACAATATCACTACGTTTTGCACGTGGGAGGTGAGCGATTTCCTTCTCGCGGGGATTGACGAAGCTGTACTGTCTTGGTGAAAAAATACAGTGCGTTCAGTTTCATTTCGTTAGTTCGACAGCTTGACTAAATGTAGTAATTTCGCCTTACGCGACTTGTTTTCTTTGTCTTGCTCTCTCATAAATTCCCTTCTAATATTTTACTCAGAGTCCACTAATATACCCGAATATAACTTGTTTCCATATTGGAATTTTCCATTGGTAATTTTCGTAATAAAAATACAATAATTTACGAAATTAAGTAGATGTGCAACGCCAAGGCACTGCATACCCCAGCGAAAGACAAACCTCTCTCTCTCTCTCTCTCTCTCTCTCTCTCAAACACACACGAACACACACACACACACACACACACACACACACACACGCACACACATACCCCAAGTTACACACGTACACACATACACACTCACTCACACGCACTCACTCACTCTCTCACACACACTTCATACACACAAAAAACACCCCCATACGCACATATAAACAAACACACATACACACACATACACTTACGCACACGTACAAACACACACCCACCCACCCACTCTCTCTCTCTCTCTCTCTCTCTCTCTCTTTTTTTTCTCTCTTATACAAACAGACACACACCCATACAAACAGACACACCCCCCCACACACACACATGTACATAGGCACGCATGTACGCACGCACACACCCGCAGACACACACACACGCACACACACACACACACACACACACACACACACACACACACACACACACACACACACACACACTCACACATTGACTCACACAAATCTCATACACACAAAACACACACTCATACGCACATACACGGTTGGGCTAGTGGTAAGGCGTCCGCCCCGTGATCGGGAGGTCGTGGGTTAGAACCCAGGCCGGATCATACCTAAGACTTTAAAATTGGCAATCTAGTGGCTGCTCCGCCTGACGTCTGGCATTATGGGGTTAGTGCATGCTAGGACTGGTTGGTCAGGTGTCAGAATAATGTGACTGGGTGAGACATGAAGCCTGTGCTGCGACTTCTGCCTTGTGTGTGGTGCACTTTATATCTCAAAGCAGCACCGCCCTGATACTAGACTGATTAAGTGTACAGTGCCAGTGGTAGTGCTAGTGGTTATCGGTACTTTTTTATGTGTTGACGTCAGCGATGTGTGCGCAGTTCAAAGGTTAGAGGTCAAAGTTTACGGATGCTTCCTTCGATCCGCTAACGAGCTGTGGTTGAATCGACGAAAATAACGAGCCCCAAAAGGTATGTAAAAACTGAGCGAACGCTTGTTTATTTACAGGATTATTTATAACTAGTATGTTCCTAAACCACTTAATGGTACAAATGTCAGTTTAATGTGTGATATAATCCTGGTTTGATGCTGTAATTTAAGCGTTGAACAGAGCAAGCTTTTTCACATTTCAAACACACAAAAAATGGCCGCTTTTGAGTTGTGTTCAGTTTTTCGATTCACCCTTTTCGATTTCGATTTCGCTTACTGTCTGGAAGATGAATTATGCAGTGAAAAGTTGCAAATGTTCCAATCCTCTCGCTGTTTATGTTTTGTTTTAAGATCGATCTTCATGGATGCCAGGGACCAACTTGAGCTTGCGGCGTGGGACGAGGATGACGCAGAAGATGATTTTGTTGTCTTCGCACTTCTTGATCAGGTTAGCAAACAAGTCAAAGCTTAGGTCTAGCTTCTAAAGGCATTAAAGGTTCCACTAAAATATAATTGTCAGGAACAGGCGTATATTTTGGTTATGGCCGGTGAGGTTACTTTGGATTGGTTATGGTTAGGTTTTAAATGTTGTTCATGTAAAAAATTAAATGTTAGATTTCATTTTCATAGTCATTATAGTGATCTTGTCTGAATCAACAGTGATACTGATTGTGATATTGGGTAGATCTAACACTTACACCTAGATTTGGTTTCCGTGTGACTTTGTTACTTACATTTAATGGTTTATAAACATAGAGTTTTAACTATTTACTGTTCAAGAATCAAAATCAAATGGAAACTGATGACCAAATCTGCAGTCAGAGTTTTAGTTTCATCAAAGCATGACTATTATTATTAAGTCCACTCTCTGTCACAGAGTCTGTGTCACTGTCAGTTTGTGTTCTTGTGTCATTTTAATTTGATAGCAATACATGTACTTTCAAGAAGGATGTTACACTTACTGGTTCTATCAGACTTTTAAGCACAAGCCACCTTGGTTCTAGTTTTATTATTTCTAGGATCAAATTACTTCAGTACAAGGAAACTTCTGTGTTCTAAAACATACACAGTATTTATATCAGAATACTGTCAACTGGTGCTTTTTGAGATGCACAGTTGAAACTATTTATCCAACATGCTTCAAGTTCAACCTGTAAGGGTCATTTGTTATCCAGGGGCGAGTAAACAATCCGCTTGGCTAGTAAAAACAGGCTCGCAACTCACCTGGCTGGCCAATTAAAATTCTGGTCAAATGCAACCAAAAGGGTTTTAACGCTACTGCAGATCAATTGTGGGAACTGGTATGTATCGGGGCGGCGAAATTTCTGCCAGGTTAGTGACTTTCTTGAAGTTACTCGCCCAGCTGGCGAGTTAAAATGTTGGAGTTTAACTTTCCCTCTGTTACCCAGTACTGATTTGAGTAGCTTCAGCAGAATTTTCAGGCTAATTAATTGAATAAAGTGTACAAGTGATCCATGATTTCACTAAGTTTAACCTACATTTCAACAGCCAGAAAGAAGGGCCTATGAGGGTCAGTTCGCCCTTGATCACTTCACAGCCAGCGCGGAAGAGATTCGGAGACTATGCGCCCTTCTGGGAATGCAGAGGACTATGCAGGCGCCTAATGGAATGAACAATCAAGGAACCAAGGCCAGTGGTGAGGATTTATTTTTTACCCTGGTTGCTGTGAAGTTGAGTTGTATTTCAGTCAGAATGATAGTTTAATGATCCTCCTCCATGATTTGATTCGCAAAGTCGTGAAGTTTGCATTTACTGTGAATATTCAGTGAGTTGTTTTTACTATTTCAGGTTTCGTAAAAGATTAAAGCGGAGCGTTGAGTTGGGGCATAATTTATTTTGGGATTGCTTAAAATCTAAAATTTGAACTATGTATTTTGAACTTGAATCACAAAATGTACCTGACTAACTTTAGCCCCTTTGGTCGACACAGTACTCTATTTAGACAATAGAGAAATAATAGTGAATTGGTTGTGCCACTTACTGACTTAGTCTGTGAAGTTGATTGAAATTATTTTTGAAATATGGTAACAGAATAAATAAAGATGCGTCGATACTGATAATTTATTCATATTAGTTTAACAAAATAAATGAATATTTTTTTTACAAGTTGACGAAGTGGCCGCCATTGTTACATGAATCCAAGTTCAAGGGAAGTTACTTTTGATGTGCAAAGGACTTATTTGTTTTAACTTTTTTTATGATAATTGTTTTTATTGATTTTGTCTTCGTGGTGTCCCCCCCCCCCCCCCCCCCCCCCCCCTTCAAAATAAAAATCTTTTTATTTTGTTCTTGTCGGGTAACTGTTTTTGTGTGTGCAGTATAGCCAGTAACTGTGTCAAACCTGATAAATAGAAAATCAAACTGATGATAAGCATGTCGGGCTGGGTATTTTAGGGCGCGTGAGAAAACTTTTGCAGTGTTATTATTTTTGAACTTGAAGACTGTATGAGAATATGCCTCTCCACACACATTCGCATACACACTCACCAGGCTCATTTGAATTTATGATTTTTTTCAGGATTGGAGGTGCTCTGCATCTGTCTGCGGAGGTTGGCTTACCCATGCCGGTTTGCTGACCTTTCGCAGATGTTTCATCGTCCCAAGCCGGAGTTGTGTGTGCTGTTCAAGGTAGGTATCGACTTCATCTATGATCAGTTTTCTGACAAACTAACAAACCTCAATCAGCCATGGCTGACAGTGCCCCAACTGGAACGGTACTGTGCAGCTATACATGCCAAGGGGGCTCCTCTGGAGTTTTGTTGGGGGATGGTTGATGGCACAATACGATCAATGTGTCGCCCCGGCCATTTGCAACAAGAAGTGTACGGCCATAAGAGGGTGCACTCTCTAAAGTTTCAGTGTGTCGTGACACCAAATGGCCTTGTGGCAAATGTTTTTGGGCCCTTGGTTGGTCGACGACATGACGCAGCTTTGCTGAATGGTAGTGGCATTCTTGAACACATGCAGCAGCACATGGTCACTCCAGCAGGAGATGAAATGTACCTGTATGGGGACCGAGCCTACCCCTTGACCCCTAACTTGATGAGGCCGTACCGTGGACAGATCACAGAAGAGCAACAGGCCTTCAACACAGAAATGAGCAGGGCGAGAAACTCTGTTGAATGGGAATTTTCAAAAATTGTTAGGCTGTGGGCATTTTTGGATTTCAAAAAAATGTGAAGCTGTTCTTGTCCCCTGTAGGGAAACTCTACCTGGTTGGAGTTTTGTTGTCCAACTGTCATACTTGCCTACATGGCAGTGAGACATCACAGTTCTTTGGACTGAATCCACCAACACTGGAGGAGTATCTCTACTAATTGTCTGTGTAGCTCTCAAGTAGAAGAAATGCTCATTGCATTGATCTTGTGTCACATGGTGTTTGGCATCCAAATGGCCAAGCATCTAAACAAATTGACCCTGTAGAAGGCTTTAAATTATTAACATGATTTCACTGCTTAGAGATGGCCAAATCTACTGCCCGGTCGCCTGGTGGGAGTTCAAAATATGGTGGATAACCCGGTTTGCAACTACAAGTATCTGGTCAAATGCAATTGGCGGGGACGTAGCTAAGTTGGTAGCGTGCTGGCTTTGTAGCCAGTTGGTCGCTATCAGCGTGGGTTCGATCCCCACGTTCGGTAAGAGATTTATTTCTCGGATTCAACTTTGTGCAGACTCTCTTTGGTGTCCGAACACCCCCGAAAAAGATCCCAAGTTCACAGCAAAAGTCTCAGGGCTTGGAAAACACGAAGACACGCTTGCATGATCTTTCATCTCTGATTATCATGATCGTATTTCAATACTTTGACAAGACAAACCCAATGCTGGTGTGTCGAAGAAGACAGCCACAGCGGGCTTGTTCGAATCAAAGTATCACACCATATTTTCAGCGTATTACCAACACCTGTCCCAATATAGACCAGTTGGTCTAAGAGGACGTTAAACCCTAATAGTCGGTCAAATGCAAAAGCAACTTTTTCAGTGGTACTTTATTGAGTTAAATTTGGTTAAACCAAATAGATGCTGCACATTCAGACATTTCTGTCGTCTGTAAAATTGACACACAAAAAAAGAAGCACCCAACTGGGGCGCTTTAAACGTTTCATACTGGCTGCGGCCTGTTTCTTATTTTGCTACTGATTCCAAACAAGCATATGTCTATTATCAAGTGAACCTGCGTAAAAAATAAAGCCAGGTAAGAACCCAGCTGACCTCCATTTATTGATCATTTGTAAAATTGTATGCTCTTGTCACTTGTGTATAAATACATATCTGATGGTCACTCATACTGACACTGAACATAATTTGTTTGTGTGGTATATACCGGCTTTTGACATATCAAGTAGGACAGTGACTTTCTTGAAGTAACTGCTAGTGCTACTTTGCTTCATCAGCCTGTACAGCTGTACTTGCTTTCGCAAATTACTTTAGTACATGTATGCTATTCTTCATTATGCATTAGTAGGTGTGCACATGGATCTCTGACATGGGTACTGCTGTGTTGTAATTTGTAGTTTGCAGGCAGAGGGTCTTCTTGTCTGCTCATACCTCGGTACCAAGCGGCCACTAAACAACCATCATCACCAGCCAGGCAGTCACATGGGACTCTCCACTCTTCACTGAAAATCTTGTTCTTCTACCATAACTTTTTCAAAGACACTGAACTGTCAAATATTTGGGCTGTGTGGATTTGCCTCAGGACCCGTCCTTACAAAAGATCCAATCTTCTTCTTCTACATTCATGGGCTGAAACTCCCACGTACACTCACATATTTTGCTTGAGTGTATTTTTAACGTGTATAACTATTTTTACCTGCCATTTAGGCAGTTCTAGTGCCATTACATTCCTAAATAATCACATATTAATAACTGGATCTG
Source organism: Littorina saxatilis (assembly GCF_037325665.1). NCBI lineage: Eukaryota > Metazoa > Mollusca > Gastropoda > Littorinimorpha > Littorinidae > Littorina > Littorina saxatilis. The sequence goes on from NC_090257.1 coordinate 29,171,765, forward strand.
TCCATGAATTGAAATGAGTTTGTGTACTATTTGCTGTATGATTATTTGACTTTGGAAGTGAAACAAATGGAAAATCAAATTATAGTCATATGAAGTTAGAATTGGTTATCTACATATATGTGCGTATAAGGTGTTATAAATAATTTATAATTAATATTACTTGAAGTTAAAGGGATTATTTTGAGTAACAGAACATACATTTGAGATTTGTTAAAATATTGCCCTTTGCATGGCAAAGCTTGAAGAAATAGTAATTAAATTCAACGTTTGAAATTGTATTACAGAGTGAGAGTTCAGTCCAAAGTGTGTATACATGTCTATGTGATTGTACAATTATAATGCTTGTTTTTAAGTTGAAACAACTCACTCTAGATCTGATTTAATTGTTGTCAGTAAATTCTCTCTCTAACTTAGCTTTAGTGCAAGTCAATTTATTGGAATAATTATGATTAATGATAAATGTACAGAAACTAAATTTATTGCAGACATAACACTAAAACTGATGCATGCATCTCAGATTTGGAAATCAGAGAATTTTATGGTAAAAGGGAGGCAATCAATCAAGAAAGAAGAATAACAGACTACTCAGACTTGGCTTAAGTGTATAAAGTGAGATGTATTTCTGATCCTGGTCATTGCTAGGTGTTTGCCATGGAGTCTGGCTTATAAAAATTCAGGAAGAGAATAATGTTTGGATAAGTGAAGGAAAAGTAATCAAAGATCACCATATCAAGTCGGGCTTTGCTTGCGGTCGCTCTGGTACTGAGGTCAAGCAGTGCGGCCGGCTAACAGGTAGTTTAGGGTCGCTTGTTGTCTTGTCACCATTGGCATAAAAAAGAAGAATGGGTTTTCCGTGTGACCTTGTGCTTAATTAAAATATATGAAACTGTAGATGTTGCGGAACTTTAGACTTCATACATGCCTAATATTACTGAATGTAGGAGGATAATGCCAACCTTGTTTTCCTTGCGTTTTTTGAATAATCCATCTCTAATCACACAAACTCACACACAAAATTTGAACAAGATTTGAAAACAAAAGTGAACTTAGCAATCGACATTTTTACTGAATCAAAATATAACACACAACAGAGTAACAAAAAAACAAAAACAAAATACAGTTGGGAGTACAACTATGTCCAACCATTAATTCTATGTTTCATTTATGCTTGTTTGTTGTGGGAACTCTGCTGCAACTATCTTTAGTTTTGGCCTGGATATGCAGAGACTATGTCAATGAGAGACTTGCCTTCACCACTGCCGGAAGGCTGGGCCTTTTGCAGATTGCCCAGGGCTGCTTCCCGTATTATCTTGGCCTATATACGGTAAAGTACCTTGTAAGCGCCCAGTATCGAGTAAGCGCCCACCCCCCACTTTTAGTCCAAAACCGTGCATAGGGTATAGTACCTTGTAAGCGCCCACCCCCCACTTTACACCATTGAAATCAGGCGAAATAAAAATTCCGCACTTGATCTGCTAGTTTTGTGAATGATTTCCCTTTCTTGCAAACCCACGTGTGTCTGCACGCCTTGGATCTAAACGCCTGCAAGTCCATGATTACAAGATGCCGCGAATCAAATCGTACACCTCTTGACTATTTGGATAATAACGCCAATGGAAACACACACACACACACAGACACTACTCCCCCTCCTCTCGCTCTCTCTCTCTCTCTCTCTCTCTCTCTGTCTCTCTCTCTCTCTCTCTCTCTCTCTCTCTCTCTCTCTCTCTCTCTCTCTCTCTCTCTCTCTGCCGAAAACAGTCTTTGGCCAAGTAAAATAGACTGCTGCCCATATCCAGAAGACGTACCCCTTGTTCAAGGGAAACGGAGACACAGCCTGCGGCCGACAGCGGCACCTCTGCAGACAAGAAAAGGATGCGACGACATTTGTCTCCCCAAGCTCTTCTAATGACAATACGAACAAGAAAAACAATTGACGATGGAAAATGAAAGAAGATATGATTACGAAGTGATAAAAGATCACATTTCTCAATGAAAATTGCTCGTGCATAGGGTGTAGTACCTAGACGGTAAGCGCCCACCCCCTACTTTGGGTCGGAATTGGTGCACAGGGGGGTGGGCGCTTACAAGGTAAACGTGTGGCTGTGTTTCAAGCGCACTCAAAACGGCTGTGTTTCAAGCACCTAAAAACTGTGGCTGTGTTTCAAGCGCACCTAAACTGGCTGTGTTTCAAGGGCTGGAAAGTTGTGGCTGTGTCTCAAGCGCACGCAAAATGGCTGTGTTTCAAGCACATAAAAATTGTGGCTGTGTTTCAAGCGCACATAACTGGCTGTGTTTCAAGCGCAGAAACGTTGTGGCTGTGTCTCAAGCGCACGCAAAAAGGCTGTGTTTCAAGCACATAAAACTTGTGGCTGTGTTTCAAGCACATGAAAATTGTGGCTGTGTGTCAAGCGCACATACATTGGCTGTGTTTAGAGCGCAGCAAACTCCTGGCTGTGTTTCAAGCGCACCAAAACACGATTGGAGCTGTGGCTGTTGGTGCCCAGGCAACTGGAATTAAGTGGTTAAAACAATGAGGCTGTTGGTGCTCAGGCAAGTGGAATTAAACTGGTTAACACACCAAGCTGTTGGTGCTCCAGGCAACTAGAATTAACGAGGTTACCACAACCAAGCTGTGGGTGCTCAGGCAACTGAAATAAAATGGTTAAACTGAGTTTCATGCAGCAAAATGTGTGGCTGTGTTTCAAGCACCTACAAATTGTGGCTGTGTTTCAAGCGCACATAAACTGGCTGTGTTTCAAGCGCAGAGAAGTTGTGGCTGTGTCGCAAGCGCATGCAAAATAGCTGTGTTCCGAGCACATACAAATTGTGGCTGTGTTTCGAGCGCACACAAAACACGATTGGAGCCGTTGCTGCTGGTGTCCCGGCAACTGGAATTAAGTGGTTAAAACATTGAGGCTGTTGGTGCTCAGGCAACTGGAACTAACCTGGTTAACACAACCAAGCTGTTGGTGCTCAGGCAACTGGAATTAAAGCGGTTAACACAACCAGGCTGTTGGTGCTCAGGCAACTGAAATAAAAGTGGTTAAACTGAGTTTCATGCCAAAAAATGTGTGGCTGTGTTTCAAGCGCACTCAACATGGCTGTGTTTCAAGCACCTACAAATTGTGGCTGTGTTTCAAGCGCACATAAACTGGCTGTGTTTCAAGCGCAGAAAAAGTTGTGGCTGTGTCTCTAGCGCACGCAAAATGGCTGTGTTTCAAGCACATGAAAATTGTGGCTGTGTTTCAAGCGCACATAAACTGGCTGTGTTTCAAGCGCAGAGAAGTTGTGGCTGTGTCGCAAGCGCACGCAAAATAGCTGTGTTCTGAGTACATACAAATTGTGGCTGTGTTTCAAGCGCACACAAAACACGATTGGAGCCGTGGCTGCTGGTGCCCCGGCAACTGGAATTAAGTGGTTAAAACATTGAGGCTGTTGGTGCTCAGGCAACTGGAACTAACCTGGTTAACACAACCAAGCTGTTGGTGCTCAGGCAACTGGAATTAAAGCGGTTAACACAACCAGGCTGTTGGTGCTCAGGCAACTGAAATAAAAGTGGTTAAACTGAGTTTCATGCCAAAAAATGTGTGGCTGTGTTTCAAGCGCACTCAACATGGCTGTGTTTCAAGCACCTACAAATTGTGGCTGTGTTTCAAGCGCAGCAAACTGGTGGCTGTGTTTCAAGCGCAGAAAAGTTGTGGCTGTGTCTCAAGCGCACGCAAAATGGCTGTGTTTGAAGCACATACAAATTGTGGCTGTGTTTCAAGCGCACACAAAACACGATTGGAGCTGTGGCTGCTGGTGCCCCGGCAACTGGAATTAAGTGGTTAAACAATGAGGCTGTTGGTGCTCCGGCAACTGGAATTAAACTGGTTAACACAACCAGGCAGTTGGTGCTCAGGCAACTGAAATCAAAGTGGTTAAACTGAGTTTCATGCAGCAAAACGTGTGGCTGTGTTTCAAGCGCACTCAACATGGCTGTGTTTCAAGCACCTAATAATTTTTGCTGTGTTTCAAGCGCACATAAACTGGCTGTGTTTCAAGCGCAGAAAAGTTGTGGCTGTGTCTCTAGCGCACGCAAAATGGCTGTGTTTAAAGCACATAAAAATTGTGGCTGTGTTTCAAGCGCACACAAAACACGATTGGAGCTGTGGCTGCTGGTGCCCAGGCAACTGGAATTAAGGGGTTAAAACAATGAGGCTGTTGGTGCTCAGGCAACTGGAATTAAACTGGTTAACACAACCAAGCTGTTGGTGCTCAGGCAACTGGAATTAAAGTGGTTAATGTGTGTTGTGAGCCATAGAAAACCCCTTGGCTGTGTTTCAAGCGCAGAAACGTGTGGCTGTGTATCCAGCGCACCCAAAAACATTTAGAGAAAATATCATAATTATGCATTTCCCCCACATATATATATACATAAATTTTTCAAGCGCATACAAGATAACTGGAATAAAAGTGGATAAAACAACAAGGCTGTTGGTGCTCGAGCAACTGGAATAAAAGTGTATCAAATAACCTAAGGGAAGTAATCGCTCAATGCATACGACATGTGTAATAGTAAATAGAGTAAGCGAGAGTTGTACGGAACCTTTTCTCCTGGCACCTGAGAGAATAACAAGCATTGAAATGAACAAGCGACTTTCGGATGGCAGCCGATGACCACTGGCTTCCGACGCCGCTAGGCGTCAACGCAACCCAAAATATCAGGTGAAGCGTGGCCCTGGCTAAAAATAGCCGCCACGCGTGTACCACCCCAGAAGTCTGAGCCTTCAACGTGTAACCTATCGGAAAGTAGGTCGCTGGTACACGGCCCGTCAGTGCTTCTGCGAGAGTCTAGTCACAAACACAGCGCTGGAGACTGTCTGCCTCCAGCCAAATAGGTCACGCTGTCAGCGCGGCTCGTACACGTGTACAGCGTTTGCTGGCCGCGATCAGAGCGCCTCGTACCGATTGATACCTTATGTAACTGCCCTATTCAGACAAATGTACGCCGTCGGCCGCAAACAAGCCTTTTTTCTCCTCCTGAAATTGAAACTTTTCATGGCACGTAATGCAAGTCAGCACTGTGTTCTGCCAATTTGGCGTTAATATCTGGCCCAGGCGTGATAGCGTTGCTGTTATGTGGCCGATAAGCCCCGCGATCCTCTGTAATCGGCGGTTGGACTGAAGCCAGGCAGAATGCCACAAACCACAAGTTGTTTAACTTTGTAAATCCCATGGAGGAGGCCAGCGAATGCCAGCATCGTCAAGGCAAACTCCTCAGCATCCATAGGTTCTGCAAACCTGAAATCATTTCCCCCAAGTTGTAAGATCACAACGTCAGGTGCATTGCAAAAAATCTTTCGCAAGTAGTTGGATCCGGCGCCATCTTTTCAAACCAATTGCTGGAGGCGTAAGCCTCCCCTGCCCACAATGTTAACGTACATTTGGCTATCAAGTTTGAAATCAGGACGCATGCGAGGATCGCATCCCGACTCAATGCATTCCCGCAACCGTCTGCAAATGGAATGACCAAAAACATATGCTTGTAACATCGTTAACAACCAACAAAGAAATAAAACATTTTCACCAAATACAAAAACTTGACCTTTCAGCTCGCTGGCATCTTGCGTAGTGACGCTAAGCTAAGCTGTGTGCGGGGCACAGTCCACCGCACAGGTCAGTTCCAACGGTCCGCTACGAGCCAATCAAAGAAAGGCGCATGCAATCACACAAACTGCCCATCGCCACGCCAGCGTGGCGAGAAGCTCTTTTACGGTATATATAAGAAACATTACGATGTATCAATACAAACAACATTGCACTTACCGGTTCTGTGGTTGTTGGTTTTCTTTGTGTCGTCTCTGCTGCGTCGTCTGCTACGGGTAAGACTTTTCTTCTTTTTCCAAATGAAGAGTCAAGACATGGGACGGTACTCTTTAGAATTATGCATCAGTTGTCTTCCCTACCATTACGTTAACGAAAGTGAAACTAAACGCACTCGCCGAGACGTCGTTGTCGGTTTCGTTACCGTAAGCGGAACGCGTAATGATACATAGATTTTCCTTAAGTTAACCACTACGACTACCACTGGCACTGTACACTTAATCTCCCTAATTATGGCCCTTCGTGGTCGACTGGGCGTTAAGCAAACAAACAAATACGCACATAGACAGACGGACACACACACCTTTACAAACAAACACACACTCATACACACACAAACATACACACAAACTCATGCACACACACATTCACACACACATTCACACACACACACACACACACTCTTTCTCCCTCTCTCTCAGTCTTTCTTACACACACATACACACACACCCACACACATACGCACACATACATACACAAACACACACACACACACACACACACATCCAAGTCACACACGCACACATACACACACTCACTCACACGCACTCACTCAATCTCTCACAAAAACTTCATAGACACAAAACACACACCCGTACGCACATATGGACATACACACCTTTACAAACAAACAGACATACACGCACACACATACACTTATGCACACACACACACACACACCACACACACTCACACACACACACACGAGTACAGACTCATGCACGCATGCGCGCACACACACACACACACACACACCCCACACACACACACACCCCACACACACTCGAGTACAGACTCATACACGCGTGCGCACACACACGAGTACAGACTCATGCACGCGTGCGCACACACACACACACACACACACACACACAAATACACACACACACACACACACACTCACACACACACGAGTACAGACTCATGCACGCGTGCGCACACACACACACACACACACACACACACACACACACACACACAAACAGTAACACTAACACATGTGCACAAAATGAACACAAACACACACACCGCGCGAGAGAGAAAGACTACAGGGAGGCATGACGTCATGATGCATTAATTGACGTCAAAGACTTTCGACCGTGACGTATTCTTCTTACGCGAGCTTTATCCATAGACTTGGAAACTACGGAATTTCTACCCGTCCAAAGCGGCCTTGGGTGGCGTTTGCTCAAAAAATGGGGGCGCCAATTTTACCCACCGTATTTTTGTTAGTATGGTCCCAATTTTTGGTGAACTTCCATCTCCAACTGTGGCCCATTTTCGGGCACAAAGAATCCTTCTTTATCATGTATTATTCGGTATGCACATTTCTCAAATCGATTACAGTATTCACGACTTTTTTCCGTGACCTTTCGGATTTCATGGGGGCTGCCATTTTGGTTTTGATGCGCTTCCTTTTCCGGTTTACGTATTTTCCGGTTTAACATAGCATTTGCGTTTTTTTGTCAGAAGAGTGATATTTGGTTATGAAGGAAGTCAAGTCCGCCATTACCTGCCACCTCAGTTGAGTGTTTACTTTGAACTTATACTTGAACCGTAACAGTGTGTAGCCAGTTCACAAGACCTGTTCATCTTCCTACCAGTTCCAACTGTTGTTATCAATGGGTCGCGCAGCTGGAGGAAGTGTTTATTTCCATTCGGAGCCCAACTTCAGTTCAAAACCAGTCAAAAACTGGCCTTGACATTCCCACATTACGATACCCTTGAATGACATTAGATCTACGTCGTTTCCGCTTGCCAAAATCCCACATGTAGGGAGGCCCACAGAGAAAATCCAAAATGGCGGCCACAGCCGTGATTTTTTTTAACTTTTCTCTGAAGATTTAAAAGGCTAAATAAATATTTTAAAAACGTCAAACAACTTGCAAGGGTTTCTCCAGTTGTTGTTCTTTGGGATGATTGTTGGTATGTGAACGTGCTGTTTTTGGTTCATGAGTAAAACAAGTCCCGAACTTGCCCCAAAACGCTATCTCTCGCTTCGGACTTAGCCGCAGACGCGGTGTACAGGGAAAAAGCTATTTGACGTCGCGGCAAGCGGAACACTCGAAATCGTCACCCAAGTTCCAAGAGCGCGCGAAGAAAAACTGTTTAAAGTACAATACTGAAATTTAGTGTGGCATAAGATCAACCCTTTGTTATGATGTATGTGAAAGAGCGACTTATCAAAATGTTATTAACGTCTTGAAAAAGGGTGGGTTCTGAACACAGTGTTTTACTTTTTACACAGAAGTTTCTGGAAATCGCCCATTCCTGTCAATAATGTTAAAAGGCCAATCTACCAGGACAATGTCTTATCTAATCAATGTGTGCATTACTTTAACCGGGCCAACCGATTGAAGTGAAGCAATATTTCAACTTTTGCGCCGTCCAAGGCCGAATCGCGTATGTTCTGAGATCTCGCAAGAAAAAAGTATTAGACGCAGTTTAATGACATTTTGCAAACCATCAGATCAATCCTTTGTAATTATATATTCCGCAGAGCGACTCATAATTATTATTAATATGTTGTGAATACAGTTGATTCTGAACACAGTGTTTTTGTTTTGACACAGGCGTTTTTGGAAATCGCTCTTTTCTCTCATTAATCTTAAAAGGCTAATCTACAAGAAGAACATCATTTCTCATCAATACGGGCTATACTTTGACCGGGCCAATCGATTGAAGTGAAGCGATTATCCAACGGCTGCGCCGCCGAAGGCTGAATCTAGTCATTTACAGAGTGATACAACTATTTGCATGACGTCGCGGCAAGCTGAAACACTCCAAATTATCGCCCCAGTTCCAAAGACTCGCAAAGGAAAGATATGCTAACCAGATTCATGAAATTTTGCGTGCGATACAATCAACTTTCTGTTATTATATGTTCAAAGGAGCAACTTACAAAATATATCATTACGTCGTTGAAAGGGTTTATTCTGAACACAGTGTTTTCTTTTAAACACATGCGTTTTAGGAAGTCGCTCGATCTTTCTTCTCTGTGATCTCAAGAGATAGATCTACCAGTAAGTTTAGTACATTTGTTCTCATCAGTATGTGCTTTGGCTTGACCTTGACAAGCGATTGAAGTGAAAAAACCCAAAGCTGATCAACTCTCGCAGTCATACAAAAGCTGAATCAGTTACGCAGTGTTCAGTAGCGGGACGCACCGGTATCAGAGTATGCACAGTGAAAAACTTGACGTCGCGACAAGCCGAAATTCGAAATTATCGCCTATTTTCCACGAGCTCGCAAAGAAAACTTATTTTAAACAGAAAATATATTGTGTAGTGAAAGATCTCTGCAAAAGATCTATCCAGAAGTCTGTTCTCATCCTGATGTAGATTTGTTGGACTTCGCCTAGCGATTAAATTAAAACGCTTTTCAACTGTTTCACCGCCGAAGGCTGAATCAAGGCATGCCGTGAAATGTCACAGGAAAATATGTTATAATTTTAGGTTTGTCAACTCCCCACCAAAGTTAGATCAACGAATTAGCAACATCTTTAAAAAGAATAACCGAGCCTTCCAGCTGTGGTAATGATTTTTTTTTCTCCGCGACGCGGCCTTGAATAGATCCATCAGTTATAGTGAACAGATCTAACAAGAACAGCAATTTTGCTTACATATATGACTCGCCTTCGCCACAAGTATTATTATCAGAAACAGGCTATTCACGACACGCAGGACCCCGTGACCCAGCAAAATTAACAGACCCAAGGAGAAGGTTTGTTGGGGGACAATGAAATTCCGGTTTAAAACACGTGGACAAAACACGTAGCTACCTCACTGCAACATGGATTGCTTCACAGGACCGATCAGCACACAGAAGCCCTTTTCGCAGTAACCTAGCTGTAGATACTCGCTTTGCAAAGTAAATTCTCGGTAAAACGTTCTCTCACAAAACACACACACACACAAACACACACACACACACACACACACACACAAACTCAAACACATACATTTTGATCCAGAATCAAGACAGACAGACACATACACACATGCATACATACTCACGCACACACGAACACAAACATACACACACACATGAATACAGACAGACACACGTGCACATAGACACATATGTCTTCGCTCTCATTCCGTTAGCAGGGCCGGACTAGGCGAAGAGGAGGGGGGGGGGGGGGTTGCCAGTGGTGGCCCAGGGGGATGTCCCCCCTGGCGGCAGGGGCGGATCAGTTCATTTTATGACTGGTTTTTTTCAAAAGTATATTGTGAAGATATGGGTGTGAAGGCGCGAAGCGCCGAGCCGACGGCGCGAAGCGCCTAGCTTGCTAGGGGGGTCCGGGGGCATGCTCCCCCGGAAAATTTTGAAAAAAAGGATGCAAAATGGTGCAATCTGGTGCATTCTGAGGATGATCATTACCAGTTTCAGGCAGCAGATTTTGTCGCTGATTAATACCCCGAAAATTGAAACTCAATGTCAAATAAAGAAATGCATACCTCATTCAATATTTTTATTTTTTGGCTGGGGGGGAGGGGGGGGTCCGGAAACCCCAGAACCCACCACCCCCTCCCCCTCGTTGTGGGGGTCAGGGGGCAAAGCCCCCTGAAGCTGACGGGTAGGTCATATTCTGAGATAGGAAAATGGTCGCTCCTTGCATGAAACGGCATAAAATAAGCAATAATAAAAAAATAAAAAAATAAGTAAGGTACATGTTTAGGCTAGGGGGGGGGGGGATGCGCAACCCCCATAACCCCCCCCGGTAGTCCGGCCCTGGTTAGTGCGAATTTGTTAATCGCTGTTGCCTCTGTGGCTGCAATATGTGGCTTCTTCCAAGTCAAGCGTGCATCTTGGGTTACTCCAACAAAAGGTAGCGTTTCAACCTTAATCGGAAGGTCGAGGGTTCGAATCCCGGTCGCGGCCGCCTGGTGGGTTAAGTGTGGAGATGTTTTCCATCTCCCAGGTCAACTTATGTGCAGACCTGCTAATGGCTTATTGTTTAAGACTTCAAAATATTATCAAAGATCACTTTGACAGTGTTACAAAGGGTTGTTTGGCAAAAGCTCATTCGCACGGAATCGACCTGATGATTTCTTTGAAAAACAGGTGCTATTTGTGGCCAAATGTCTAAGTGATCTTTGCTAAAAAAAATTTAGTCTTAAACGCTTTGGCGAATAATTCTAATTAAATTGTGTTGTTGAGAAATGAATTTCCTCCAAAAATGTCTTTACCTTGTTAAAAAAAATATTCATTTTTACGATTTGTGTAGCATGTTGAAGAGACACGTTTGCCTGCAATCACGACTCGCTTGACCCCTACCCTGTATAACACAATTTATGAACAAGTAAAAGATAAAAACGATTAAATACTATGCATTTGTCGTAGAGCCAGTAAAATAGATTTATCTTATCTGGTTCACATTTTACGACAATTTGAAAATGACGAAAAATCACTCGGAACAATGGGCGCGAATGCGTTGCGTTTCTTTCGCCGGGGATTGTACACGCAAGCAAAAGACTAAGTGCGCACGGAAAAGATCCTGTAAACCATGTCAGAAGTTCGGTGGGTTATAGGATCTAGGAACACGAACATATCCAGCATGCTTCCTCCGAAAGCGGCGTATGGCTGCCTAAATGGCGGGCTAAAAACGGCCATACACGTAAAAACCCACTAGTGCAAAAACATGAGTGAACGTGGGAGTTTTAGCCCATTAACGCAGAAGAAGAAGAAGAGAAGTATGGCGCTGAAGTACTGTATAATTTAGTAATATCTCGATGTCTTTTAGACTATGATCCGCACTGGGTTTTGTAGCACGAATAACCTGATCTGTAGGTACATCTCATTGAATGTGTAATGTCTGTTTAACGATAGCTTTAATACACTTAGTCACCTGGTGTTCTTCTTTGATCGCGATATGTTTGCAGAATTCAATTCTGTGCTACAATTTCGGTCTGTTCTGTTTCATCTTCATGCTTGTGTGTTTATTGATGGTATTGTTATAATGCTGAATTCATTTCCCGACGATTTTTGTAATTCAGTAAAGTGTGACTGATGACTTCAAATGACTTTTATGGCGCTGAATTGTTTATTGTTCTTAATTGCTTCTCATAACTAATGATCTGACTTTTTGGCGCTAAATACCTGATGTTATATTTTAAATGTTTCTTTGTTCTGTTCTGCAATTGTATTTGTTACATTTCATTGATTAGACAATTTCTGTTTTGCTGTGAAAGTTTTTTTGTTGAAAATCTGTTGTTTGTGTCATTATTGCATTGCTGGGGATTTTGTCATGCTGGATACCTAACCTTAATTGCACCGCAACAAGGATAACAGATATTGTGTGTGGGGGGGTGTATGAGAGAGAGAGAGAGAGAGAGAGAGAGAGAGAGAGAGATAGAAAGAGAGAGAGAGAGAGAGATAGAAAGAGAGAGATATTCACATACACACATAAGCATACACACATACATACCTGCATACATGGATATATACACACTTACATACACATAATTTGCTATATAATCGCGGATATACAGGTTAAGGAAGAAACGCACACATTTTCAGTCAGGCAGATTAAAATATAACGCATAACTGCAAACTTGTGCTGTAGTTAGTGTTTTCTTGTTTGGAAGTAAAATTATTATCATTCAATGTGTGGAAATATGCTAAAATGTGAGGTTACAAATGTTTTTAAAGATTGACATTGCGGAACATTAATACATTTTATAGTTTTTATTTTAAATTTATTATTTTTGAAAATATTGATTTTCAAGCTTAAGTTGTAAAGTTTTGATTATACAGCATCAAAAGTATGACAGCTAGATTGTACACAAAGAGATCTTCAATTTGATATATCGTATGACATATTTACCTGTAAAACCACTGAAGATTTGCTTGTTCGCGTTTTTTAAATTTCGTGTGATGACGTCAATATAGCCTAAAATTGCAATCGGCTATAAAACCCTTTTTATTGCATTTATTGGTTCAACTGTGATACATTTGTGGTTGCTGCAATCTGTTTTATAAAATAAAACCGAAAAGGTCATTTCTTTTTGCTTTTTTTAATTTGTCGCCCTGTACAGAACTTCCCAGTTGTGAAAAAATCGCATATTTGCCTGACTTTACAGTCCAATACCTCCAAATGTATAATTCTAACAGGCTTCAAACTTTGCACAGCAATTCTATAAGTACTTTTACATTTCAAACCTGAACTATAAGAACATTGCTTAATTTTGAAGCTGTTTACAGCACTCTAAAAAATGCCTTCTGTGCACTATTCACGCCTAGGACAGTGGGCCTCCCTACCACATGTTACATGTCTGCTCTTCGAGTTGTTTGGAACTTAGTTCGAGTATTTTCTCGAACGTAACTTTTGACCCAGCTGTCAGGTAGGCATCATGAATTAGACGTACACTAACACTGGCAGAACTTATAAATCATGTTGTGCAAAAGACTCGAAAGAAGTAGAACATTGTGGAAAATCGGGAATGCTTTCTCAGTTTGTGCACCCTGGCAACATTTAGCAGGAGAAAAAAAATGATATGCCATCCTCTGTAAAAGTCGCGCGAAGAATGCTGAACGGGCGGCGACGACTAGCTGTTCTTCTTCAAAGTGATAAACTACCCCCCAAACCCCGCTGCAAGTTTGTGCGATTTACTTTGTGGACATGAAGCCAGCAGAGGACTCAGGAATGCCCACTTAATTCCTTGATTGTACTTCCGTCACAAGAACTAACAGAACATTCAATGTTCGTTAAATCTGTGGATCAAGTGACTCACGAAGCGGAGGAAAAGAAAATCACCGGCAGATCTGTACAAGATGTTGAATTCTGCCAGGGAAACGAAGCCGCCCTCACGGCAGAGAAGTCTCCGCCTACGAAAATCAGTAGATCTAGAGCAAGGTAAACATACGTTTTTCAAAGCTTGTTCACAAACACACACACACACACACACACACACACACACGTACACAAACACACACACGCTCACACCATCACACACACACACATGAAAGAGATGGAATAGCTGATCGAGTGATGACAATGTTGATTGATAAGTATTTTTTGGTGCGGTGAACTTGAGGCTATATATTGTTCTATCAATCCATCGATATATTTTACACTTTCACCCCAGAAATGAAGCACGTGTACACATATTGAACAAAAGAATCATTTTAAGCTTTCATTGGCATTGTTTCCTTTTTTTGCAGACATGTTGGCAGGAAGTGAGTGTTTCACCCCACTCTTGCAAGGTAGGTTGATCACTGATGACAAGTTCTGATTGTTTTTCCTTTTTAAACGGATGACAATCCGTACTCTGCAGATGGATCTAACCGAGATGGATCTAACCGATACACGGAAGCAACATTGGGAACAAACTGTTATTCAATCTGTGAATATTTCATGTGTGAGGGGTATAACTGCAAGTAGCCTACGTTCGCTAATGTAGAGAAATAATTTTTGACTCAAACTTCAAGTTAAATTGTTTCTGCTGTCAGAGCCATCTTTCTGAAGGAACAATATTTTACATGCCACTGGATTGTTGTATATTCCTTCTTATTTTGCAATGACAGGCTCAGCTTTCATTTGATTGTAATGTGTTTCTTATTTGAAGCTTTGTATCATAAAAGCTCTGTAGAAGTTGTTTTGCAGACTGCATTAGGCGTGGTACCTATTGCACACACCCCCCCCCCCCCCCCACCCTGCCTATTTATCTAAAACACCCACCCACACACATACACATGGTGCTGACAAAGGATTTTTTTCCATTCTCCTTCAGGCCATCGCTTAATTTCTTGCAGACTGAGGAGCAATGGACGTTTGAGCAGCTCCTAAACCTAAGGCACACAAGCCACAAGGTAAATAAGGTATCAGTATATGAACAAATGTTTTCCCTTTGATTTTTATCGCATCATTTTTTTATAAAACTCTGTAAATTGTGGCAATTACACATTATGCCAAAAACATTATTATGAAGAATGAAGATTTTCAACTTATCATTTGAGAAATGAAATCAAGCATTTTTGTTCATTCTGTATTTGATTATTATTTTCCAGTCTTTGGGTTGGCATAGTGGGTGAAATAAGGGTGAGGAGTGTCGGTTGGTGTTATTTTTTAGGTCTTGGTGATGTAATATTTTCCCTATGGTATTATTCATGGTTATCATAGTGCAGATTCCAGGGAAACGGTTTTTTGAACAAGTTTCAAGTTTCAAGTTTTATTTATTCCAATAAAACCCCGTGAGGGTACATGGAAAATTAAAAAACACAATAAAAACACATTTCATTCAACACCAAATAAAAGGAACTAAAACAAAAAGAAATCAGACTATGTACAGAAAAGGGAGTTGAGGGGTGAGGGAGAGCAAAAACAATACAAGAAACAATTCAACAATAATAATAATAAATAATAATAATAATAATAATAATGATAATAATAATACAAAAAATAATAAAACATTACAAGTGCAAAGTGATTACATACATTTCTTTACTATGGGGAAAGGGGGGAAGGGAGAGGGGGGGGTGATGGGTGGGTTAACATAAGGACGAAAATACTATTACAAACAACACAAAACAGATAACGGAGTATAAAGCTAAAAGAGAATTAAATTTTACTCGCTTCTCAAACAGTCCATGACAAGTGTCATGAACTTTGCGAGTTTTAGCAATAAACTCTTTTTTGTAGTGGAAAAAAGCTCTCTGAATTTAACTGAATTGGGGCGGGCATAATAATAGCACCGTAACAACTGTTTTCTATAATTGGTAAAGAAAGGACATACAAAAATATAATGGAACTCGTCCCCAAGGTCACCTGATGAACATTTGTGACAGATTCTGTCTTGTCTGGGAATACCAAGAGTCCTACCTTTTTGTATAGGCAATTTATGATTCAGTGTTCTAAATTTTAAAACAGCGTTTGCTAAATTAACCGGCAGGATGGACAAGTACTTTTCAAACTCAAACAGCCTCTTAAACTGAAAACCTACAAGGTCAACAACATAAACAGGTTACTGGTGTCTCGGGCATTGATGTTTTTAATAAGATTTGCACAGCAATTTTTGTGTGTGTAAAGAGATAATGAAAATAAAGCATAACAACTTTTATATTTTTGAAGTGGAATTAAATGTTTTCATTTTTTTATTTTGAAGTGTTTTTGTATGCAGGTTTTATTGGATGGTAGGGGGGTGGTTTTGATGGTTCTGATTTATTATGATGTAAGGGTGTTTTTTTTCCTTAATTATTTATTTAATTGGTTTATGCAGACTTCATGGCAGCCACTGACCTGACGATATGACAGCCATGAATATCGAACGCAGAAGAAGAAAAAGAAGAAGACAGTCTAACAGGAAAATAATTCTGGTATGCTCATAATGTCTATGCCAGTTAAAAAAAAAGTCATGAATTGAAGTTTACCCAGGTCGTAATTGTGACAATGAATGTATCCGTAAACGCACCAAGAGACTTACTTAGAAAAATTGAAGTCATGCATCGTCAATATGACTACAATCACAAACTGAATAAGGGGAAATCATGTCAATTTGGTGGTCTGGATCATCAGCTGTTGCTCATTCGCTATAATGGTCTACTTGACAAAGCCTGTCTTCATGTGCTTCTTTGTTTCTTTATACCTAGTGTAGACAACATGTAGGCGTTTGCAGACTGTTTATTGTATTGCTGTTGTTTGTTTGTGAGTAAAACTATGGTGTGACTTCAATTGTTTGAAATTTGTTGTGTATGTTCTACTTTGTGTAAGGTGTTTCTCCATGCCCCCAGAAGAACCGACATTATATTAAAACCTTCATACCCTGAAAATACTTCCATACTAGATGTTGTTTCTTATTGTAATGATTGGGGACAGGCAAGCTCTTAAATTGTGCAAGCCTTCAGAAAACTGTCAAGTCTGATTTGCTAGAACAAGCGATATTAACACGTTATTAAGATGAATATTTGATTAAATATGTGCAGGAACTACTTCAGCAGATTCATATGGCCAGTCTCACAATGCAAGGAAGGTGAGTAAATTGAATTATGTCTTTCCCACCTGTTCTGTGTTTAGTGTCAGCCGTGATTGCCTGATGAGAATTTGAAAACATGTTGCTAACTAACATGAACCCAACCATGAAACGTGATGTAGGTGAGTAGCCCATCTAGAAAAACGAACCTGTTCTAATTCCGAATTAGAACAGGTTCTTTTTTCTAGATGGGCTACTCACCTACATCATGTTTTAAGGTTGGGTTCATGTCAGTTAGCAACATGTTTTCACATAGAAAATGGTGGGCACCTGAACAAATATCAGCACATTACAATGAAGTCTTACTTTGTGATCTGATGGTTTAATAACCCCCCCCCCCCCCCCCACCCCCAAGAAGAAGCTCACATAACTACCAACTGCACAATTTCATTACAGAATCAAACAATGGGAAGAATCAGGATTCAGCAGTGCAAGGTCGTTGAGGGGGATAGCTATCACTGGGCACTCAGCAATGAATAGTTGAGGTTTTCACGGACATTAACAAAATCCGGTAACCTACGGACAGTAAATTTCACAGGGAAGGGAACAAGAACGTCAAACATGGAAAAGTATGTTTTTTCTTTCAAACCATTGATAGAGCTCTGAAGCTTCACACAAGTTTTGCAGAGAGAGCACTCGGCCTATTCATTTTTGGCACTAAAACATGCGCACACACAAAAAGAAAGTTTTTAAAAAGTGGCGCCGATGTATTCTCACACTCACAGCCTTAGAATATTGCAGTTTGTATGTTACCAAATTGAGGCATGATTTTACTCCATGCAATTACCTGACCAAATCTGCGACAGTCGGGCAAACTTCGTACAAGTCGGATTGGGCCTTCAATCAAATACTCAGAAACCAGCAAATACTGTAAGTAATACTAGTTTTGTTGTTATTTTTTACAGCTTGTACTGAATGTGTTTTCTTTTATCTCCTCAGAATCGAGTCAGCCAGGGAAAGACCATTGAGAGGGAGAGCGCACAGTAAAGCATATATGGCATGCACTTCGGTGGACGAGTGCCATCATCTTCATAACAAGAGATGCAGATCATATTTTCTTATGTTTAAGTATAGCTGTTAGCAAAAGTATTTGACGATTCTTCGGTACGACTTTCGTGTTTAATCCTATTAGCTTGTGCACAGCCCCAAAATCTGTTTTATTTTGATTTATCATTTATAGTTTGAATTTTTTTTAATGGAATTAGTCCAAATGTAAATACATCTAAGGTTGCAATATTGTTTTCTTGTATATACCCTTAAAACTACCTCTTCGTGTAAACAAAATTTAATTGTAAAAAGAAGTGTTTGTTCAAGGGAGATAATTTGAAGCAATTTTTTTTTTAAATCAGTAAAACTGCGTAGTGACATCCTCAATTAAATAAAAAGAATAAGGAATAAAGGTATACACACAGGTTGTACCCATTTTCTTGATTGCACTGCTTTTAAGTAGAACGCTTTTTTTCTCAGAATTATTTTACAAATAAAATTCAAGGGAGGCAATTGATATGATAAAAAGGAAGAATTTTTCTTTTCTTAGAATACTGTACACATTTAGTAAAGTATAATTTACAAGACAAAACACAGGGGTTTTTTGGGTTTTTTTCAGTGCCTACTACTTGACAAGAGAACCACGAGATTTGTGCAGATTATTTAAAATTTTCTGTTCAGTATATTTTACAAAGACAGATCCATACAATATCTATAATTTTGTAATAGATGTTTACAATTTGTGGGTATGTTTTTTTTTTTAAATCAACAGTTCGGATAGCCACAACAAGTGTGTTTGTCTTGTGATTTGAGAGCTTTAGCACTGGATGCTTAGAATCCTCTTGATCATTTACTTCAGTAGGTTAAGCCACCTTCTCCAAAATCTTCTCTCCTATTCTGTGCTTACTACAGTGGGTTTGACAAGAGAACCACGAGATTTGTTTTTGTACATATGTTGCTTTTATTATTCTGTACACTTTAATATTTTAATCCTATGTGCACATTTTTTTTTTTTAACTGTGGTTTTTTTTTCTTTTTTTTCTCCCTGTATTCAAAGTGTGTATGGAAACCACAACCTGTCACAGCAGTATTATTAATCTGGATCTCCCTGCTAAGAACGTAATTAACAGAACGTGTGCATGTAGCTAAAGAACTTAAAAAGAATTTCTGCTACTTCACTCAAAATACGTCCATCCTCACACTCATATTTTCTTAAAATAATATTTGTTCATACAAACATGTTTGCGAATTATTCAATTTTGCGTAAAATATTCAATTACGATTTCTTTGTGTGTTGCAAAATTATGTAATAAAATTATGCAAGATCAAATTCAAAACAGCAATAAAGCTGCTGACGGCAGAATACCTCTGTTGACTTCTCTATCTGTTGGGTCAAACTATGCCACAGACATGTTTCTTCTAGTAGCTCAATATCATTTGATACAGTCTCAAAGACAGAACAACACAATAACCTTTTTTTGTGTAGATTCGATTGACTTTTTCCTGAAATAAAATATTCATGAAGCGGGTTCTGACTGAGTTAATATATTTCTGGAAAGCTGAACAACGCAATGCGTCTGTGACTGGTGAAGAAGCAGAGCTGGAGCTTTTTGTATTGTTTGTCGTTGGTTTTATTACACACGCACTCACATACGGTCAACAAAATGTTGCATGTTCCTGCTTGACAAACAAATGCCTGCATACATGTGTGCACGTTCGAACGTACGAACATTCATACCTGTGCAAACAATCTACCACTTCAAGTTCAACACCCAAACCCCACACATTCCTCCAAAAGGAGTCTGAAATATAATACTGGCATTTGTTGTATTAAACGAGGACCTCAACTTCCATTGTCTAGTGCATGTGGGTCTCATGTTATACGTGTGAAACCACTTACTTAAAAAAGAAAAAATCTTGTAAGCTTATCAACTAAAAACAAACAAAAAACGAACAATTATATTCTTAAACAAACTGGTTAGAATAACAGATTTAGGAGAATGCAATGCAAGGAACATCTTTATCTATCGGTCGATGCTTAGATCTAGAAAAGCACCCACTTATTCCAGTATTATAGAGAAAAAAATCCAATTGAAAAAGATCTAGACAAGGCAGCACTAGCAGCAATTTTAGCTAACAAAATCGAACTTGCCCTGCAGTCATGCAAGGTCGAACCACTTTCCCTGCCTAGTGGGGGTTTGGCGGGTAGAGGGCCGGTGCTGGCACACTCAGAGTGAAACGACATGTCACCTACTTCGATAGCTTCTCCGGATTTACGTGTACAAACAGCGTCCGGGTTTACCGCTTCGATTCTAAACCCTAGTTTCTCATGTTGGTAACAAAATGGCTATTTGTTTATCAGATGTGTCGTTGTTCCACATTAAATGATGCTAGAATGCAAGGTCGCAATCATTTGGTTATCAAACCAGGTTGTGTTCTTTTTTTTCATCACCTTTTTCCGCGCAAACAGTTTTGCGCCATTTCTTTTGCGCAGACTGGGCGGGACAGGAAGCGGAAGCGCATCCCTATTTCTGATTGGACAATGATGCCGACGCCCACTTGACCCCCACTACAATGTCAAGGTCGGAAAGTCGTGAATAGCGTTCACGGGATACCTCCAGCTTCGCTGGGATAATGATGTCTGATAACATACATTTTCCCTCAAAATACCAAATAAAACGAATGTTCCATTTACATTTTTAAAATCAAATTTCTCATGAAAAAAATCTTTGCAAATCTCACACCTGCATTTATTGGGTACATATATGCTATATTATTTTGTCTAGTGCAACAGAGGTAATCCTACGTCTTTTTAACACTTTACAGCCAACCACCAGTGTTTCATTTCAAAATAAAATTACCAGCACTCGGAATTTAAACATAAAACAAATTAAGTAAACAAGTTCTATTACGTCATAAAACATCAGGTTGTATTCCAGCCATGTGCAGTACACAAAGAATATAACCAATATAATTTGGTGTAATATTACCAACATTTTAATTAAACCCTGCAATAATGTTGGTATGGTAATAATTATGCGAATCAGAGTTTAAGTTTTATTGGATTTAAGTGCTACACATAATATCTGGTAATAATAGGTCAATAATTGTGCGTCAAGTTATGCAGACCAATAAACCTAGAAATCATAAATAAGCTGTGCATGTCCACAATTGAATCATATCCAATCCAGCATTTTATTCTAATTTAAACACAAAGTTTGACTGATTTTTATGAATAATAGTACCAACTAGAGCTGAAAAGTGCGTTGCTAAAAAAATTTCATGGATCTTAAAATGTATTAGCCGGAGATAATCACTTTTTCTCCAATTCCCGAGATCATCCTCGTGTAATTATTTTCTTTTAAGAAGTAAGGTCAGGGCAGGTTTTTTTTGTTGATGACTGGTCGACAATTTGCCATCAACAAATGATGACACAAAGGAGGCATGGACTACATTCCTAATTTTTCATATTTTTTCATTATGATAAAAACAGGTGGTGAGGCCATCAAGACCAGCAAAAACGTCACGTAATCATTTGCGAGAAACGGTGTTGATTTCGCTCTTATGTTATCCTATTCTTAATCACCTTTCTGGTCACTAGAGAGAGATGGTACATTCAGACCTTGTACGAATCTTTTGCACTAATTTAAAAAAAAAATTAAATTTGGATAACTTCTCGCATGAATCCTAAAATAGCACCTGTTTTTTCCTTATCTCTATTCTTAGAATTGAGTAACATGCCGTCTACTGTTTGCAAAAGATATATTTATTTTATATGGGCTTGCATTACTGTTTTTTTCCGAATTGAACAAAAATAGTTTTATTTTCTGTTTTTCTGTAAACTGAACTTGAAAACGGACCTGAGCCCTCTGGGCCTCTTCCATTGAGAAAGACTCCACGTCTGGTTTATTATTTTCCTCATCGCATCACAAGGGTCAAATCTCATGGTGTATTGGCTAAAAGAGTGTTTGTTTCATCCAAATACCTCTAAAGAGAAAGATGGAAATTATTTTGTTTTCGCAATATTTTCTTATGCATAGACTGGGCAAAAATCAAGTATTTAAACTTTGAATACTTTGAATTCCCATCTAAGGTAAACAAAAACATAATTCGGATTAGTGATTAATTTAACATATTTGCCTCTCAATAACTCGTTTGTATATTTTCAGTAAGAATGCCCGTATATAACATTCACCAACTGATTTTTCAATTTAACCATATGAAAGAACAGTGTTTTATCAAACAACTCATCGGTATGAAATAGGCGCCGCACATCATTCATGAACTTTTCTAAAAACAAAATTAGCAAACCAAATCTTCACCAAATGAAAAGAAACGTGTTCAACTGTAAATATTTAATTCCTTCTGTTTAAAACTTTAATTCGGCTACACCACCAAAGCTCGTTTTGAAAGGATAAAGTTTGTCCCAAGTATTGACATGAAACTGACGAATATATCACTCGTCCACCTCCATCTCAATCCCACGTATCGTACACGTTGTCGTTTATATATGATTCATGCGAGCATTTCAAATGCTATCTTGAAATAAAATTAAAAAAATAAATTTTTGAGCAATTCGTTCGCATTCTCTTTCAGCCCTGCGCCCGACAGTTTGTCGGGCGCTCCTTAGCAGCTTTCAGCGCCTGTGCCCGACAAACTGTCGGGCGGCGACACGCATCTTCTCTGGCCTTGTTTCTGATCTAAAAATAAAAGACAGGTCACGAGCAAGGGAGGTAAATCTGTTCCCACTTCCTTCTGCTTTGTTTGGAGCAATTTGGCGAACGAAAATCGTCCGATTGAGTGTTTTTTGAGCATTTTTCCTGCGAAATATGAGCAACCAACGCCGCTACTCGTTGAGGCAGGTTCTTGACGAGATTTTCCTCGACGATGACACTGATTATGATGCCGAATGCGATGTTTCTTCGTCTCAATCGAGTGAAACAAGTGGTGATTTGAGTGCACAAGACCTGTGCGAGGGATTCGATGCAAATGTGAGACAGAAACATCCTGTGACTTGTTGAAACAACTGTGACAGAGTGGTGTGTTTACATACTTTTTGGTGTTGTGTTTGTGACTTGGAAGAAGGATTTCTTTGAACTTTACACAGTTCAGAAGGTACTGACTGCTACTCAACAGGTAAGAACATGCACTTACCATACAACACACAAAATTGTATGTGTCTACAACTATTAGTTGCAGAGTTAGAAGCGCTTTAAGTGAAGCACCCATCAGATTGCACTGCAGTGCCAAAACCCCTGGAGAGGCTGCTGAATCTGCACTGCAGTCAGGGCTGAAGGTGTTAAGAAAACATACTGAAATAAAAATTGATCAAACTGATTAATAATTTCGCAAAAGCCGTCTCATAGTCTTATAACATCCCTCCCTAAAAACATTCAGTCCGGAGCACTGTAAATAGTCAACTTTCAGTCGTGACAAAACTGTTACCAATGTGTGAATACATGCTTATTGTTCGGAGTAATTGATACACTTTATCACTGTACAGTGTTGAAGGCGTATCAGTGGGACGGAGGCCCTGAAGACAAGGCGAAGATGACGGCATGTCTAGGAGGCAGAGCGTCCTTCCCTTGGTCTATCGTGACGGGACATGATGGAGAGACTATTCTCAACCTTGACTGGTGGTTTCAGGTTCGCCGAATTAGCTTCCACATTTTAGCAAAACTAGTATACAACAGAAACAATTTCTGAATGATGAAAACAGATAACTGACCACAGCCTATATTGTACACAAGTTGTTTCTGTTTTTCAAATTGTTTATGTCTTAGTTTAGAAGGAACAGATTGTAAGACTAGGCGTCAGACTAAAATCTCCATCCTTGAGTAATAAAGTTCGTTCGTTCGTACGTTCGTTCGTTCGTTCTCTCTCCTCCTCTCGTTCTCTCTCTCCCTCTCTCTCTCTCTCTCTCTCTCTCTCTCTCTCTCTCTCTCTCTCTTTCTCTCTCTCTCTCTCTCTCTCTCGCTCTCTCTCTCTCTCTTTCTCTCTCTCTCTCTCTCTCTCTCTCTCTCTCTCTCTACCTTCCTCTTGCTCTCTCTCTCTGTCTCGTCCTCCCTCTCACTCTCTCGCTCTCTCGCTCTCTCTCTCTCTACCTTCCTCTTGCTCTCTCTCTCTGTCTCGTCCTCCCTCTCACTCTCTCGCTCTCTCGCTCTCTCTCCCTCTCTCTCTATCTCGTCCTCCCTCTCGCTCTTTCTCACTCTCTCTGTCGCTCTCTCTCTCTCTCCCCTCTCTCTCCCTCTCTCTCCCTCTCTCTCACTCACTCTCTCTCACTCTCTCTCACACGCTCTCTCTCTCTCTCTCTCTCTCTCTCTCTCTCTCTCTCTCTCTCTCTCTCTCTCTCCAGTCCTTTCATCACATTCGCCCCACAGCCCGACAGAGCGGAGAGATATGTATCTAGGGCAGAAAAGCAATAATTCAAGTGTTTCGTAAGAGTAAAAACAGAATTTGAGTTATATCACATCATATGTATGCAATTTAAATATTTTAATGATTGCTTAAAAGAGAGTATTGAATGTAAACATGAACACATCGTAAGCATATCGTTTCAATGTCTCGTAAGCATATAGTTTCAATGTCAATGGTATACAATAAATCTATCAGGCAATATTTTCCCTAGGCACCAGACAAGAAAAAGACACAGATAGCAACCTACAAAAGCAAACATTTCTACGCGACGGACGACGTGCGTGTGGGATTTCTCCCCAACGCGGGACTGTCTATACGCTTCGCCAGACCTCAGGATTCCGGCAACTATTCTGTGCAAGTGGAGATTCAGCAAGCAAACTCGTCTCTAAATTCTTCAGTTTCGAGGACGGTGACGCTGTTTGTTTCCGGTAATTTGCTTTTTCATGTGATGGCTTTCTATGATTAGCATCAACTACCTGCAAGCAATGCCGAAGATACACATAGTGTAAATGCAACATGACGTCACACTCATAAGAAAAATACCAAACTCAGTGTTAGGCATTTGTA
>NC_090257.1:29201573-29241573 GCF_037325665.1 Littorina saxatilis
TCGCAAACCCATGCACACACACACCCATACACACACACCCATGCACACACACCCATGCACGCAAGCGTCAACTCACTAATACCGCTGTTTGTTTGCAGGTCTTTCAGAGAAGATATGACGCCTCTGTGGACTTCTACCGGAATTGGGCGGAATATCGCAATGGATTTGGTAACCTAGAGGGCAACTTCTGGCTAGGTTCGTCATAAAATTATACAAATGATAATTTTTTTTAAACTTGTAAAAAAAAGTATTTTCTACAAAACCATACGTGTTTGATTCACTGTTTCTGTTTTGGCTTGGTACGTGTCAAAGTAAACTCGTGCCAAAACGTTGAGCACCCCTTATATAAAATCCCAAATGCTTGAATTACTTTAAAAAATAAAGCTGTTTTTACAAATTCATTTGTCTGAAATATGTCCACAAAATGTGAGTTTTCTATTTAATTTCATAACGTCTCAAGGTTCTAATGTGGGGGTGCACTTAAAAAAAAGGTTATTGTGGTCATTGGCCCCCAGTGCACCCTGTGGGGGTGCACTTAAAAAAATGTTATTGTGGTCATTTGCCCCCAATGCACCCTAGAGGGGTGCACCCAAAAACTTCTACAAAAACGAGGAACAAAATTTTTTGGGGGGGGGCAAACGACTACGGATATGTCTTAGTGGTACTCCTTTCAGTAAAAAAACCCACTAAAAAATCATAACTGCCCCCCCCCCCCCCCCCCCCAAATATTTTGGGTGGATATGGGTTAAATAAAATCCCAAATGCTTGAATTACTTTATTTATCTGTAAAGTAATCAGGCATTGTTCGAGAACTTGTCAACACTTACGCATTCGTTAGAAAAAAATGCACTGGCAGGCGTTGCTAAAGTTCTTGTTCCAAAGACATCGTCATTGTCACAGGCGTTGTCCACTAGCTCACAGGTTTCCTTGGTGAAGCTGTCAACTGATTTTTGCTTTCACTGTATTCAAAATACAAAATAAACACGTCTGATCTCATGGTGATGGGAAAACGATTGCAGGTGACAAATACACCACGTGACTCAGAAAGGATGACGTCAAAAACATCGTTCACTGCTTGACGTATTTATAGTGTTTTGATTTTTGTCTTTAAAAAACCCAAGGGCCGTGATGTTTTTTTTGTCGGATCGTGGTCAGAGGTGCTCGTTTGATTCGTTTCCTTGTTAAAAAAAAAAGGGTTTGATGACTCCAAGAGACAATAAATCCCTCGTGAACTCAGCATGCCTTCACACCAAGAGATATGGGTCCGTCCAGCACTTAATAATAATAATAATAATAATAATAATAATAATTGTCAGTAAGTACTGGTGTCACATGACTGATGTGAACCAGTTGATTGGCTAATGGCGATGCGCTAAAACTGTTAGCGCACTCTTGGAGTGCGCTAACTTTTCCACAGAGCGTATTCTTCCGCCCTTTGCCTAAGCGAGAGTGTACTCTCACCCTCAGAATTAATTAATGACATGTAGCTTATATTCTCCACAATACCAATGATTATGACCATAAATTTCCTGCTTCTCAATTAAAAGCAGAAGTGGGTTTTTTTTCTGACAGATGCCTGTGCCACAGTTGCCACTGATCTAAAAATAGAACCCGCTGTGTCTAATTTTTCAGTTTCGACTTGCGAAGATTCCTCTCATAATTATGCCATGTTAGTGGCATGTAGCTTATTATCCACATTACCAAATGTTGAGTTAGTATACAATTCCCAGCAGCTAACAGAAAACACAAGTGTTATTCCGATAACGTAGCAGCTAGATCAGCACGTAGCAGACTACACTGAAATACGACTGCATCTGTTCAGTAAATGAATGTTTTCCGAATTATTATTGCAAGGCAAGAACAATCGGAATCGAAAACGTGTAGGGTTTAAAACGTTCTTACCATATATAAGACTTATTACCAGCCTGCCACCGGCACGGTTGGCTTAGTGGTAAGGCGTCCGCCCCGTGATCGGGAGGTCGTGGGTTCGAACCCCGGCCGGGTCATAACCTAAGACTTTAAAATTGGCAATCTAGTGGCTGCTCCGCCTGACGTCTGGCATTATGGGGTTAGTGCTAGGACTGGTTGGTCTGGTGTCAGAATAATGTGACTGGGTGAGACATGAAGCCTGTGCTGCGACTTCTGTCTTGTGTGTGGCGCACGTTAAATGTCAAAGCAGCACCGCCCTGATATGGCCCTTCGTGGTCGGCTGGGCGTTAAGCAAACAAACAAACAAACAAACAAACCAGCCTGCCTCATGCGTGCAGACTCAGTGCGACGTGACGAGCAATTTTTGTTTTTGAAATGAGACTCAGTGCATTGGTTCGATTGCATAGCAGACGACATAAATCCCGCTCAGCAAATTAACATGTTGGGCAAATGTGAACGATAAAACGATGGGGATATAATACGTGTAGGGTTCAGAGCATTCTTACCGTTCATATTTAGTACCAGACTCCCCGATGAGTGAAGATACCACACGAGAAACATGCCACATTTATTTTGAAAATGTGCTTTCCGTCGACCTTGGCAAGGGGCAAAACTCTGCACAGTCAATCTGTCAAAGTTTGATGAAGGTTTAGAATCGCATATAACTAAGAGCACAGTCCTTTCTCCGAGTTTAAATGAGGTCTCTGTGAAAGATCATCACTTTTTAGCTTAACGCTACACTACACTGGAATTTACCAACAGAAATTAAAACAAGAGTTTGCGTGTGACGAAAGCACGACACACTTGAGACAGCTCACACAAAAGTAGATCCGTGACACAAACCTGACCACACAGTTACGCCTATCCAAATGCGCGTTGCAAAATGTGCGTTTTGAATCTTCATTTTTATCTGGCGGTACTGACAATACCGTTATTGAAACAATCCCAGTGCACTAAGGGATTTATAGAGCAAATCTCGAAAATAATTATTGAACTCAGCGCTATGCGCTTCGTTCAATAATGAATTTTCTCGATTTGCTCTATAAATCCCTTAGTGCACTGGGATGTCTCAATAACTTAAATAATAATAATAATAATTGTCAGTAAGTACTGGTGTCACATGACTGATGTGAACCAGTTGATTGGCTAATGGCGATGCGCTAAAACTGTTAGCGCACTCTTGGAGTGCGCTAACTTTTCCACAGAGCGTATTCTTACGCCCTTTACCTAAGCAAGACTGTGCTCTCATCCTCAGAATTAATTACTGACATGTAGCTTATATTTTCCACAATACCAAATGACCATAAATTCCCTGCTTCTCAATTAAAGCAGAAGTGGTTTTTTTTCTGACAGATTGCATGTGCCTGTGCCACAGTGCGGCTGCCGCCTGATCTAAAAATACAAGCCGCTGTGCATCTAATTCTCGCCGACTTGCATAGATTCTTCTCATCGTGTTAGTGGCATGTACCAAATGATGAGTTAATATAAAATTCCCACCCGCTAGCAGAAAACACAAGTGTTATTCTGATAACGTACCAGCTCAGACCAGTTTGGAAGACTGACTCGATCGACTCTGTCATACGTAGCCGCACTGACTACACTGAAATACCCGGACTGCATCAGTTCAGTAAATGAATGGTTTCCGAATTATTATTTCAAGGCAAGAACAATCGTAATCGAAAACGTGTAGGGTTCAGAACGTTCTTACCATTATAAGACTTATTACCAGCGTGCCTCGTGCGTGCAGACTCAGTCAGTGCAGACTGCATGCAGTGGTTTGATTGCCCTAGCAGACGACATAAACCCCGCTCAGCAAATTAACATGTTGGGCAAATGTGAACGAAAAAACGATGGGGATATAATACGTGTAGGGTTCAGAGCATTCTTACCGTTCATATTTAGTATCAGACTCCCCGATGAGTGAAGATACAACACGAGAAATATGCCACATTTGTTTTGAAAATGTGCGAACCGTCGAGTCCCGCGGCTTCGAGTCAATTCAAGGGGAGTCACTCCGCACAGTCAATCCGTCGAAGCTCGACTGGAGGTTTCGAATCGCAAATAATGAAGAGCACAGCCCTTTCTCCGAGTTCAAATGAGGTCTCTCTGAATGATCATCACTGTTCAGATTAACGCTACACTGGAATTTACCAACAGAAATTAAAATGCGTGTGACGAAAGCACGACACACTTGAGACACCCCACACAAAAGTAGATCTTTACTGTACACGACCTGACCACACAGTTATGCCTATTCAAATGCGCGTTGCAAAATGTGCGCTTGGAATCTTCTTTTTTCTATGGCGGTACTGACAATATCGTTATTGAAACAATCCCAGTGCACTAAGGGATTTATAGAGCAAATCTCAAAAATAATTATTGAACTCAGCGCTATGCGCTTCGTTCAATAATGAATTTTCTCGATTTGCTCTATAAATCCCTTAGTGCACTGGGATGTCTCAATAACTTTAATAATAATAATAATAATAATAATAATAATAATAATAATAATAATGATAACAAGAAATTCCTCCGAGGTAGGAAAAACACCCCCGTCCTTACCAGAAGTCAGAAGTCAGAAGTCAGAAGAGAGAAAGTCAGAAGTCAGAAGTCAGAAGTCAGAAGTCAAAAGTCAGAAGTCAAAAGTCAAAAGTCAAAAGTCAAAAGTCAAAAGTCAGAAGTCAGAAGTCAGAAGTCAAAAGTCAAAAGTCAGAAGTCAGAAGTCAGAAGTCAGAATGTAAACACAGGGTCCATTGCGAAAGGGTACGTCGAGGTAGGAAAAACACCCCCGTTGGTCAAAGGGAAATAACCATTCTCACTGCCACCAACTGAGAAGGTTATTTCCCTTTGACCATTAATATGTCACTCTTAATCTTAATCCACCAATAACTCCCTAACCGTGTGTTTGACTGGTCCCAATATTTGTAAGGACCGTCTCAGGAATGTATAGAACCTGTTCACCAAGTTTGGTGACGATCGGTCCGTTCATTCTTGAGATCTATATGCGAACACAAACACACAAACACACAAACAAACAAACACATCCAGTGAAACCTATACACACCCCTATACCGGGGGTGTAATAAAACATTATTTTATAGCGCTGTTCACCGCCAAATGGCAGTCTCATGGCGCTTTACATTCGACATTAAAATTCAACATTTTACATAATAAAGAGTTTCCTCGTAGGAAATAACATACAAGCATTAAAAACAATTCATAGAAAAAAAAAATAGGTCTGTTTACGGTAACCCGACCGACCCTAGTTTTTTCGCGCGACCCTAGACTTTTTTTTTGTATTTGGGGGAGAAAAAAAAAATCTTGTTTTTTTTTGCAAAATAACGTACAAATATGGTTTTTTGGAGGAAAAAAAAAATTAAAAAATTTTAAAAAAAATCCCGACCTACCGACCCTATTTTTTGGGCCTATGTTACCGTAAACAGACCTCTTTTTTTTTTGTGCCTTATATACTGTTCAAAAAAAGAAACGCATAGTTGCTACTTGCAAAATTTGTTTTATTTTTCGAAAAAATTAACAGAAAATCCAATATTTAGATTATTTGTTTGAAATTTGGTATGGACACAGTTGAATGCACACACAGTTCATTTGCATCTTCAAATCAATCAGTCAATCAATACGATTGGGTGCCGAGGCTGTCAAGTCAGTAGGGGGTGTGACTGCCTTGAGCAGCAACAACTGCCCGGCACCTTCTGGGCATGGACTGGATCAGATGCCGGATATCTTGCTGTGGAATGGTGTCCCACTCCTCCTGAAGTGCCTGCAATAGATCGCGGTGATTTGCCGGCGCTTCTTCTCGCCTGCGCACACGTCTGTCCAATTCATCCCAGAGGTGTTCTATCGGGTTCATGTCTGGCGACATGGCTGGCCAGGGAAGCACCTGGAGATGGTGGTCGGTGAGGAACTGGGTGGTGAGTCGTGCTGTGTGCGGGCGAGCGTTGTCCTGCTGGAATATGGCATCCTGGTCAGCCAGAAGAGGAAGGGCGTGTGGGCGCAGAATTTCCTCCACGTATCGCTGGGCAGTTATGCGCCCTTGGACGTGCACCAGGGTGCTCCTTCCAGCGGTTTTGATCGCCCCCCACACCATGACGCCTCCACCACCATGAACGGGTGCCTCATCCACACAGTTGGGCGCGTAACGTTCGTTTACTCTCCGGTAGACCCTCCTCCGACAATCATGTCGCTGGAGCAGGAAGTAGGCAGGCATGAGACCAGGAAATGTTCAAAAAGTAGGAAACTAAGCCGGGGTCCAGGGGCCGCTTAGGCCCCCGGTGGGGTCCAGGGGCAAATGATTTTTAGAATTATAAAGGCCATTTTGGGGCCTCTCCTGATAGCAAAAAAATAGATCATGCCTTTTTAAAAAGCTATAAAAACCACAAGAATAATATGTTTTAGCATTTTAAACAAAACATTTTGCTTCACATCCACAGGTGCCTGTAATCACATGATAATGACAATGTAGAAAACAAGAGGCGAAGCCTTCAAGGCTCACGTAAGAAATCGACAAACAGTAACACAAACTCAATCACTCCGTCACACATACACACACACAGTAAGCATAGGTGACACTGTGCAAGAAAGCGAGACACTATAGATCTAGATCTGTCTGTCTGCATGTAGCCTGTAACTTACAGGGACACGACTGCCAACTAGTCTCGGCTCGCTCAAAATGACAATGACCGAGACTTTCAGTAATTCCTTCGCGTGACGTCTAACCCTCTTACGCCATAATGTGACGTCTTCAAATGTTAAAGTTTCTACCACAGACATACACACGCACAGACAGACAAAGTTACGATCGCATAGGCTACACTTACGTGAGCCAAAAAGCAATCAAGATAACTCATCAAGAAGCTGCTACAATGTCTGAACAGAGTGCACCTCCTCTCCCCCCCCCCCACCCCACCCCTCCCCCCCCCCCCCCCAAAAAAAAAAGGTTCTAATCTATAAATCGGTTGTTTTGCCTTGAGTTGAGGTGTTAATTTTCCTTATTCAGGCCTACCAGCAACTGCGGGTCATCGGCTCAGCGCAGACAGGATGGAGGGAAAGAGAGAGAGAGAGAGAGAGAGAGAGAGAGAGAGACATGCTTCCAAGAGCCCTCTGTGCTTCTTGCTTTCAATGTGACGAATCAACACCTTTTTTCCACCAACTTGACCAAGTCCGTATTTCACCACGCAGTGGCCGTTGTCGCACCACGTGCACACGGCCTGACCGGGAATGGATATTTTGGCGATACTGTCGCCAATGAGCTGGCGCTTTCTTTCTTGTTGATAGTGACAGTCACTTCTTCTGACAGCCAGTTGGCTTTCCACTTGTTTTTCACACTTTGGTCGTCGATCGTAAGAGCTTCCACAGCCGACAAAACAATATGGAATCGGATGCTACGGTGTTTGGAGATCGGGAGCCAATCAAAACAACCATCGGTGAATAATTAAGCCTCGGCAATAATCGTCGGAGATCAACAGCCAATCAAACGCGACCCATGATACTGCTATGGGTTCACGCGAGTGCTGGGGTGCGAATGCACTGACTTCAGTCGCAGACAGCTTCAGCTGAACGGTTCATACCACCACCTATGGGTTCACGCGAGTGCTGGGGTGCGAATGCACTGACTTCAGACGCAGACAGCTTCAGCTGAACGGTTCATACCAACCCCCCCCCCCCCCCCCTTTTTTTCTCAACGAATTTGCATCGATCTCAAGAATGGTCTGTGAGCTAAGGAAAATATCGGAATTCCGATAAAAATCGGACCAGTCCCATGTCTGAGTA
The DNA here is from genome assembly GCF_037325665.1 of Littorina saxatilis. Classification (NCBI taxonomy): domain Eukaryota; kingdom Metazoa; phylum Mollusca; class Gastropoda; order Littorinimorpha; family Littorinidae; genus Littorina; species Littorina saxatilis. The sequence goes on from NC_090257.1 coordinate 29,209,290, forward strand.
GGACTCGTCGCTGAACCACACGTGTCTCCAGTGATTCCGGACGGTCCAGCGAAGGTGCTGGTTGCCCCACTGCACTCGGTTCTGGCGATGGCGGCGGGTGAGGACAGCTCCTCTGTGAGGTCTGCGAGCTCTCAAACCAGCTTCATGCAGGCGGTTCCGCACGGTATGGTCCGATAATCGGTGTGGCCCGGGGAGAGCCTGGACAGAAGATGAGGCCGACAGGAAACGATTCCGGAGGTGGCGGAGCCGTATGAAGCGGTCGTGAGCAGCAGTTGTCGCCCTTGGTCTTCCCGCTCGTTGCAAGTGAGCAACGGAGCCAGTGGCTTGAAACCTGACCCACAGTCTACTGATGGTGCTCTGGGACACGTGGAAGTGCCTGGCGATTGCACTTTGACTTTGGCCTGCTTGTAAACGACCCAATGCAATTTGGCGGTCTTCTCTGCTCAATCGGGCCATCTTTCGTCGCTGAATTGTCGTCTGATTTCTTTGTGGCGAACAATCCGCTTTTATGGGTTTTGGAAGACATGGTGAGAGCTCAATATTCCCCGAGTTTCACGAGATTACACTGAAGCATGACGAGTGGTCATGCCAAATGAGCAATTTTGACATTGTAGCCACTGATAACGCATGCGTCACGTGCAGAGCTCACTTGTGGCAATGGACGAAAGGTCGACGACCAGATAAACATTTTCTGCAGTTTGGTGGATATCCTTGTAGCCATATAACTAAATTAACCAAATATTACAAGCTATGCGTTTCTTTTTTTGAACAGTATAGTTATATAAAATAATCTAGAAAATTGTTTTTAAAAAGATGAGAAAAAAACCACAAAAAACACGTAAGATAAGTAATAGACACATAGTTACACAAAGTCTGACAATAAAACAGAACTCACATAAAAGCGTACAGATCTAAAACAGAACGAAGATGTAACATAGACTGTGGGGCAACAAATTAAACAACTAACAACTAGTCAACAAGCAAACTTATCATTCAGCACATTCACTCACAAGTCACATGCACACATTACACCACAGCTTCAATGTCCTAATTACTTTGTTCATTTTAGTAAAAGGCAGATTTGTACAGGTGAGTCTTCAGTTTAATCTTAAATGATGGTAGTGAAGGAGACTGGCGGACCGCTAGGGGAAGTGAGTTCCAGAGTGTAGGGACTTGATATCTGAACTTTGCGTTACCAAACAATGACGTGACGAATCATCGAGACATATTTTTAAATGTTTCCTTTTCTATGTGCAGGACTGGACGCGCTGCACAACCTGACCACCTCACGGCGTTACCAGCTGCGGGTCGACCTCAAGATGTGGAATGAGACTCGAGGCTATGCGACATATAGCGGGTTCTACGTGGAGGGTAGTGACAACAACTTTACTTTGCACTATGACAACTTCACCGGAGGAAATGCTGGTATGTGTCTAAAAAAAGGGGCTATACACGTTTCGTAGAACATTTGACAAGATAAGGGAATAGTGTGTGTGTGTGTGTGTGTGTGTGTGTGTGTGTGTGTGTGTGTGTGTGTGTGTATGTGTGTGTGTGAGTGTGTATGTGTGTGTGTGTGTGTATGTATGTGTCTGTGTGTACGCGTGTGCGGGTGTGCGTGTATGTTTGTGTGTGTGTGTGTGTATGTACGTGTGTGTGTATGTGTGTTAATATATATAGAATGACGTCAAGAGCGAGAATGCAGAGAAATTACGTCATGAGCAAGGGAGGTCATCCTTTACTCTGTGTGTCTCCGCTGCCTACATTCCAACGTGGAATTTTGAAAGCAGGGAGCACACTAGAGGTAATGGAAGAGGTGGGGGGAGGGGGTAAGAATTAGATCTAGAAAGAATTCTTCACAGACAGCCTACTGGAGAATCAAACCCTTTCGGAGCCGATTGCAACACTGAACAAGAATAACCCGAGGAGAGTTCTACAACCTCAAAGGATTGAGAAGTCACCGAAGTGCGTTTAAGGGCATTCTCATAGAGTGCTGAACCTGAAAAGGTCCGTTTTTGTTTAGCTCAGACTGCTACCGGTTTCGAGCTAAGAAGCTTTCATCAGGCAGTCTCTTGGCATAAAACAGAGAAAAATTGTAGGTCATCCTTTACTCTGTGTCTCCGCTGCCTACATTCCAACGTGGAATTTTGAAAGCAGGGAGCACACTAGAGGTAATGGAAGAGGTGGGGGAAGGGGGTAAGAATTAGATCTAGAAAGAACTCTTCACAGACAGCCTACTGGAGAATCAAACCTCTTCCATTACCTCTAGTGTGCTCCCTGCTTTCAAAATTTCACGTTGGAATGTAGGCGGCGGAGACACACACAGAGTAAAGGATGACCTCCTTTGCTCATGATATAATTTCTCTGCATTCTCGCTCTTGACGTCATTCTATATTTAACTTTTCTTCAAAAGTACAAGCGATCGAGTGCACATTTTGGCATTTTTAGCAGCGCTCTAATTATACATTTATATTATGTTGCTTCAACAACCAAGAGCAGCTGCTGATACCTCAAATTTATTTTTCTTACTCTTCGCTGGCAGTTACAGGGGAATCAAAGGGAGATTCTCGTCTATGCAGAGAGCCTACCACAGAAAATTAATGTGGTTTTCTCTTTTGCATAGAAGTTGGGGAATTTTTCTGTTTTATGCCATGAGACTGCCTGATGAGAGCTTCTCAGCTCGAAACCGGTAGCAGTTTTGGCTAAACAAGAACGGACCTTTTCAAGTTCAGCACTCTATAAGAATGCCCTTAAGGCTGGAGAACACACCTGAGGCCATATTTCAAAGTGGTTAGGCAGTTTTAAAGGTTTGTTTTTATGTTAGTTCAGTGTTTTGTTTATCAGGAAAAAACAAAATGAATAGAGCTTGTCGCGCAAAATTTTGAGATAACGACTGAAGTTTGAGCATAGGTATGAGATTTTTTCACGCAAACCCTGCTGAAGATTTTGTGATATTGTATTGTGAATATGTTAAGAAAAAAACAATCAGATGATCACAAACTGAAGAAGAGAAATAGGGAAGCACAATAGAACATCAAACATAGTGATTTTACAGGTGAATTTGAAAAAAAAACCTTGTGTATCCATTTTTGAAGCCCATTTTGAAGCATGGAACACAGTCAAACATAAATTATAAGTGTTAAAGTGGTTACAGTGTTCAGAAATAGTGTTAAATAACAAGTTGAGTTATCCCTCTTCACCAATTTTAAAAGAAATACACCTCTTGTCGCGCAAAATTTTGAACTGTGATGCTTTTACTACCCCCACCCCCTACTCATTTTTCAGAAAAGAGTGCATATTATCTTCCAAATAGACAAGCGAGGTAGTCAGATGATCAAAACTTAAGAACAGAAATAGGGAAGCAAAATAGAACATGCAACATAGTGATTTAACTGGTGAATTCAGAAAAAAACCCACTTTTTTACTCATTTTATAAGCTTAATTTAAAGCTTGGAAGACAGAAAAATATAAATTAAAAGTGCTAAAGTGGTTACAGTGTTGAGAAATAATGTTAGATACCAAGTTGAGTTATCCCTCTTCATCACAGTTAAAAGAAACGCACCTCTTGTCACGCAAAATCTTGAACTTTGATGCTTTTACTACCCCCACCCCCTACCCATTCTTCAGAAAAGAGTGCATATTATCTTCCAAATAGGAAACCAAGGTAGTCAGATGATCAAAAACTTCAGAACAGAAATAGGGAAGCAAAATAGAACAACCATCAGAGTGATTTAACTGGTGAATTCAGAAAAAACACACCTTTTTACTCATTTTATAAGCTGAATTTAAAGCTTGGAAGACAGAAAAATATAAATTAAAAGTGCAAAAGTGGTTACAGTGTTGAGAAATAATGTTAGATACCAAGTTGAGTTATCCCTCTTCATCACAGTAAAAAGAAACGCACCTCTTGTCACGCAAAATCTTGAACTGTGATCCTTTTACTACCCCTACCCCCTACCCATTCTTCAGAAAAGAGTGCATATTATCTTCCAAATAGGAAAGCAAGGTAGTCAGATGATCAAAAACTTCAGAACAGAAATAGGGAAGCAAAAAAGAACACCCAACAGAGTGATTTAACTGGTGAATTCAGAAAGAAAACCTTTTTTACTCATGTTATAAGCTGAATTTAAAGCTTGGAAGACAGAAAAAAAGAAATTAAAAGTGCTAAAGTGGTTACAGTGTTCAGAAATAGTGTTCGATACCAAGTTGAGTTATCCCTCTTCATCACAGTGCGGGCAGCGAAATTTTTTTTCACACGTCAGTTACGGGCTTTCAATCCCGAAGGCTATTTCCGAGTAGCTACGAACGTAAACGGAATTTCCGATGTGTACGGATGCTTATTGATTAGAGTTGTCGTTCGTGTCTCGCTAACCCAGTACACAGTAGCGCTGGAATGAATGCAATCCGAGCTACGAACTTTGGCGATTGCATTCTAGAGATGATCGTCATTGCTGCAGGGTCAATGTGTGAATTAATACGATAGAGCGAAAAGAATTGCACTCATCACTCGCTCAATCCCTGCTGAGGCTTACAAACTCCCAGCCTGCAGAACATCATACAGCAGTCTTTCTTCCCTCGCACCTTTGGCGAGTGGAACGCCTTCCCACCACAGGCAGTATCATCAGCCTCGGTGGAAGATTTCAAAAGTGACAAAACCCAGATCTAGACACCATGCACTGCAGCAGAAGACCTCTTGACCTCAGAGTTCCCATTTAATTGCCAGAAACACATTCACAGATACTTCAATATGTTGTTACTGGACTCCGAGTGCCTTTTTAGTTTCTACAAAATAATATAGCACTGATGATCTAACGTGATCAAGTTCAGTTAGATCTATAGACTAAGTTGTAACAGTTTACAGTCAACAGCACCAGCATCAGCGACGGTGTGCCAGTATGCATACGGTTTGTGGCTTCTATACGCGTGCATGCTTTTTAATTAGAGGATGTATTTCAGTTTTACGACAAGAAAAAAAAGTTCTTTCCTTCAAAACATCCAAAATATCCGTATTGGATGTTGTCGTTGAACACGTGTTGCACACAGAAAACATTTTGAAATCTCCGAAGATGCTTGCATAAAGATGACGCAGAGATCTATGACGCAAGGATTCGACTCGGCTCTTTGACTTGGTAAACATCGGAACTTCCGATTACGTTCGTAGTTACTCGGAACCAGCCTTCAAGATTGAAAGCCCGCAACTGACGTGTGAAAAAAAATTTCGCCAGCTAGCGGGCATAGTAAGGTTACGTAGAAAAGTCCAAAAGGATGCGTTAATGGTGGTAATCCGGCACACACACAAACACATACACATACACACACACACACACACACCATAACACACATACACACTGACACACACACACACACACACTGACACACACACACACACACACATACACACACACACACACTCCGGTTTGGTAAGTTACCTGATAAATAATGTAGCCTGTAGATTTAACGGGGAGACTGATCAGACAGGAAGAGCAATACTTCCACATTTCCGATGTTCAGCGATAAACTTGTTTTCTTCGAGAGTTCGATCTTCGTGCGATTCTGGTGCGTTGTCACCAAGAACGTTAAAAAAAACAAAACAGGATATCATCATTCATGATGCCTCTCTACAAAAACCAGGTCTAGAAACTCTTCATCTAAAGTCAATCAGTATTAACCTCCTCAACACAATCCTCATCTTGTCCCATAGTGATTTCTGCCGCCAAAGAACATGTGGTTCTCAACTCACAAGACCGATGTGTCATTCCCTTGCGAAATTCAGATCTACCCCAACTACGTGCATTGATCTGAGCAATAAAATTTAGATGCGATAATCTGCAAACATCTCTTCAACACAATCTGCATCTTGTCCCATCGTGATTTCTGTCGGCAAAGAACATGTGGTTCTCAACTCACAAGACCGATTTGTCATCTTCCAGTGTGAAATTCAGATCTGCCCCAAGTGGCAAGTAGCCTACGTGCAATAAAATGTAGAAGCGATAATCTGAAAAAATTCTTTTCGCGTGAACGCTGCCACGCTGTCATCATATCAGCCCGATGTCATTTATCCAGGGCAGGGATGAACACACTTTTTCATCAGCAGTTTGATATGTTTATCCGCAGACTGCTTTCCATTACTTGTCGTCTGTTTTAGATTGACTCGTAGGGTTCTTCAGCCAGGCAAGAACCCAGCCAGCACCCCGATATCGGTCCGATATCGGACCGATATCGGATACGATATCGGGTCGATATCGGATTCCGATATCGGACCGATATCGGATTGCAAATCGGGTCGATATCGGACCGATATCGGATTACGACATCGGACCGATATCGGTCCAATATTGACCCGATATCGACCCGATATAGAGAATCGGTATCGGCCTCATATCAGATCCCGATATCGGCGCGATATCAAATCCCAATGTCAGATTGCAAATTGGGTTGATACCGGGTCGATATCGGATTACGACATTGGTCCGATATTGGTCCAATATCGGTCCGATATCGGTACGATATAGAGAATCGATATCGGCTTAATATCGGATCCCGATATCAGATCCCAATATCAGATTGCAAATCGGGTCGATATCGGACCGATATTGGATTACGACATCGGACCAATATCGGTCCGATATCGGTCCGATATCGACCCGATATAGAGAATCGGTATCGGCCTCATATCAGATCCCGATATCGGCGCGATATCAAATCCCGATGTCAGATTGCAAATTGGGTTGATACCGGGTCGATATCGGATTACGACATTGGTCCGATATCAGTCCGATATCGGTCCAATATCGGTACGATATAGAGAATCGATATCGGCTTAATATCGGATCCCGATATCAGATCCCAATATCAGATTGCAAATCGGGTCGATATCATTTTGATATCGGATCCCGATATCGGACCGATATCGGATCCCGATATCGGACCGATATCGGATTGCAAATCGGGACGATATCGGGTCGATATCGGATTACGACATTGGTCCGATATCGGTCCGATATAGAGAATTGATATCGGCCTAACATCGGGAACCAATAATGGACCGATATCGGGAACCGATAAGGGTGGTGCCCTTCTATGGTGCCCTGGTGGTGCCCTTCCGTCAATTCCTTTAAGTTTCAGCTTTGCAACCATACTTCCCCCGGAACCTGAAAACTTTGGTTTCCTGGAAGCTGCCCGCAGAGTCGATGAAGCAAAACCAGCGAATAGTTGGCATTAATTATCTGATCATCTTTGAACCTCTGACTTTACTTCTTGACTAATGAAAACATGCTTCATGCTTGGCAATTGCTTTCGCACTTGTTCGTCTTTGACCTGCACTAAAACTTGCTGTAATCCGTAAATATTAGATTTCTGGCCCAAGAACAGAAGAAAATTTAAAAGGAGACAGAAATGATAAGATGAAGTAGTTGATAAACATTGTCACACAAGTACAAATGAAAGTGAGTCAAAGGCAGAATGAGAATAATTTAATAACCAACTGTATCATTGAAAACACATAAGTTACCAATGCAACATAAACAAATTACAACTATCAATTAAAATTCAACAGTTAATACAATTAATAACTGACCTTGTGATAAGATAACTCATCCACTGAAATGTCATCCACTCTGCTGCCAAAGGACGGGCTTGAACCCATGACTCACAGCACTGCAGAGCAGACCACTAACCAATGGGTCCCCACCGAATAATTATGGAGTGTCACGATTCATGTGACCCATCAAAGTCAAAGTATTTAATTCCATAAGGCGATAGCCCCCTTGGAATAGGGAAATAACAATAACTTCACAAAACGCATGAATCAAATGAACACAAAGGAGACGAGAAAATCGTCGCAAACGGATAACCAGTTATGAAATCAATTATAACTAAATAAGTCTTTCGATTTGCAACAAACAACGGACTGGTCACGCAACGGTTCTGTCCAGTCATGATAATCAAAACAAATGATTGTTACGCTCCAATTCTTCACAAGGGTGGAGAACGGGAAATGTTCAGACCATCTCTTTTATCCTCACGGTGCTTTCCTCGCTCATCCTCTGTAACATATCAGCTAGGTTAGACCATTGATGTTCTTTGTCTCCGTCATATCTGGCATCGTCTGTCACCTTCCGCCTATCAGCGTCACTCGCAACAACATCACTCCGCACCATACAGCCTGAATCTGACACTGTCAGCTGCGATTGAAAGTTGGAGACACACAACGTAGCACCACCGACGCACTTTTTCATGGCCGCCTTTGTCGAACTTCAAAAACGCAGTATCGCCATTGTTCAGTCGCCACAACAGTCGGTATTGAACGATGTCAGCCCATTCTCCGACATAATTGCACATAGCATTTGTTCCAAAACAGTAGGCCTAGGGAATCCTTGCAGAGGCATTATATCATATATATGTAGAGGCATTATATCATGTAGAGGCAAAATAACACAAAATGAAGAGAGAGTGAATCCGAGAGGCGTGTTCCTTGCTGGCTGTCAGCACATTAGCACTAATTTTATTTACCATCTTCATCTTAGTCCTCGTCCTCGTTTTCTGTGTTGATCTTCGACATCCTCCCACCATGTAGACGATCCGACAATCCTGTCAACCACTTCGCAAGCACCTGTTCGAATTGCTTGTTGTCGGTTTGAATATGGCGCTTCCTCACGGCCAGCTGCAGTAAAAAGATTAACCGTTATGAGTATGACGCAACAAGATGATGATCATATAAAATGTTGACATTGTATGAACATGTTTGTGCTTTCATAAGGAGACATGCTGTCTGCAAAACCTCCCTCACCTTTCATTTGTTCTTCACCATTTCTTCCATCACTGGCAGATTTATTTGTCTACATTCAATGTGTGTGTGTGTGTGTGTGTGTGTGTGTGTGTGTGTGTGTGTGTGTAGACCGGTATTTTTTATAAATCTGAAAGAATAAAAACTGTTTATTATGCACAACAGAACCATAAAAGGATTCTTAGTTAAAATCACCATTTTATTTTTACAACAACAATAAAGAAAATCAGCAACCACCTAAACACACACAGTGACACAAACACACACAGTGACACACACACACACCTAAGAAACAAACACACTTTTTAGTCTCATATATTCCAAGAGAAAAAAATACATCAAGTCTCAATAATTAGCAAAACTATCTTCCAACGAATCCAAGTTCCATAGGCATAGGCGATACTCACTCAACGTTTTACGTGATGCATGATGATCGACTGTTTGGAACACTCTTGAAACCAGTCCAGTTCTGTCTTCCTCCTTCTGTCTTAGTATTGGACTGTCCAGTCAGGATCGTTTCTGATGTTGTATAACATAGTGCTCTAGCAACTGCCAGTTTTCAATCTTCCCAACGCATTTCGCCATACACCACTAAACAGTTCCGACGTTTACATGGAACAAAGAAGGAAAATCACGTGACCGCACAGACGCCTCTCATTGGCTGTGTCATTTTTTCGAGGAAACAAATCGTCTGCAACACAGCTTTGCGTATGTCCTGCGACTGACGAGTCAGACACTTGTGTTCATTTTGTTGTTTTGTCGATGTAAATTCAGCGATTATCGATTTTAACTGAATGGCATGTCACTGCCCGATGATCGATTGTGACAACGGAAGCTACCGTCTTCAAAATGGAAAGCTAAACTTTGCAAAATTCACCAGGTTCTACACCAGTCTGTGGTGACACTGGTGTTCATGCCAACCACTGTTCAGGTAAGCGCAACACTGTAACAGTTCTTGATCATCTTATTTTATTGCCTGACTTTCATGCGATTTATTGTTTTTTTCTGCAAATTCCATAGCATGATTACAAAACCGTTTAGCTAGACCTGCATTAATACAGTTTTGAACGTTGCAAAAACTGCACACCGGCACTGCATGAAATACTTGTTTGAATCTGCCGTGCATGAGGTCAAAAAATGTGGCTAACTTTCTGTGTCAGTGTGTTTACGTTTCTTGGTTTTTTGTTTTACTTCATGTTGTTAGAGCATGGCTGTGATTAAAAAGCAATAAAACATTGCTTTGTAGAGCCATAAATTGTTAAATCTGATATGGATCTGTCTGTTTTCAACAGCTTGCATCCGCATCCAACACACAAGAAGAAACCAGCACGAGATTAAAGTGGATTCGACTCATCAGCCGTGTAGACACAACAGCAGACGGAAGGCACAAGCTTTTTCACCTGCTAAAGATGCAAGGGTTTTGCCGACTTGGGATACCCTGGATTTCAACACATAGTAAGTTTTTTTTAAAATAACTTTCTTGTTATATTTTGTGTGTGTACGCAGTAAAGAAGATGGGAAGGTGTTGAATGTATTTGTTCACACATGCTGTTCCTAGTATCACTATGATGTGTCTATGCCTTACAGCTTGAGTGATTTAATTGACTTTTCGTCTGTTCGTGTGTTCTGAAATCTGAACAAGAATGAATGTGGGAAGCCAAGCTAAGTTTTATGTGGATGGTTTGTTTCTAGAGTGCGATTTGATCAACATTAGGAGAGCTCTCCATAGAAGCCAAAGGAACAAAAACAAGTGTACCGGGGAATTCACAGAGGGAGTTCTGTTTTGCACTGAAAATGACTACAGTGGGTCCAAATGACCACCTTTATAAGTTGAAGTTGGGGGCATTGAACCCAAACGGACAACATATGTGGAGAACCCTGCATGAAGATGTAATACTACCATAAATACTGACAAAATGAACCCTGTTTGGCAATGTTTCAGACAGCAAGAGTGCTGATAGACATACCTCGACCAGAGCACCGGCTAGGCAGAAGAAAATGGGCAATGCGAGATCTGGAATTCCAGTTTGAGGCGTGCCAGGCCCAAGGATCATCAAGGGAGAGGAATGGTGCACCTAGTTGATTGCCAGAAAAGTGTGACTCTGGCCCTGAACAAGACCAATTCGCAACAGAAACATTTCTGGGTGCTCTTGTTTTTGCTTATTTGTTGATAGTTTTTTTTTTATAAGCAGATGCCAACTTAATGCACACCCGTTATGCGCAATCTTATTGCAATGATTAAACTGACTAAGGAGAACAATAGACTGAAGAGACAAGTGAGTGTGTTCAAACTACAGATTACAAACATGGCTAAGAAAAAGAACGCTGACAGGAAAAATCCATGTTTATTCAGAAATCTTATTTCTCGCAGAACATATCATATTGGACTGGTATAGCCACGACCAGTCTCTTCCAATTAATTCATGTTTTTAGTGTCACCCTAGGCCCTTTGTAACAAGAAGATGGCAGGAAAAAGTCAACAATTCTAAAAAGACAAGAATTTTTAGCGATCAACTAATGAGTATTGACCCTAAACGTTATAGTATAGATGAGATGTTGTTTATGCAACAGAGACGAGGATTAGACCTTGAGGATCTAGCCTATCGGTTTCGCTAATATAGGTAGAATAAAGTACATGTCACCAGAGTGACCAAGAGCAACCTTAAAAAATTTACTGGTTTACAGACTGGTTTACAGTCTTCTCTCCATTTCATTTCCCCTGTGCATACCATAACATGTTCTGAGGAAAAATGTTTGTTTGGCTCACTTTTTGTGTGTGTCTTTATTGATGTTTGTATGATGCAATGAGTGTGTCAGAACAAAATCTGAGTTCTCGTACTTTGAAATGGAGAATGAGAGACAAGACAAAGCATTACAGCACAAAGTCAAACATATCAGCACTTGCAAACAAAATGCACACAATACAGTCAGCTCAAAAAACTTTACTTATGTTGATAAACGTTATCACTAGCAGCAGATCAAATCTGATGACTTCATCCACTTGGCAATGAACATATTGGGAAGAAAGATATCTAGTTTTATATATTTATATACCAAAAACACACATGTAGTACAGTAAAAGTCATATCTATAATGGTGTACACAGGAACCTTCCTTTTCAGAACTACAAACGATAATCTGATAAAAAAAAATCCAGTACAAAAAAAGAGGGAGTCTTAAATTGTAGGAAAATTTACATAGGTTTGACAAGACAAACATTTATATTTTAGATGCGACCCACCCTACTACCTTTCAGGCTGAAAACTTACAGAAACGAAGCAGCTGTTCAACTATGTTGCTCTGCCCATTACATGTGTAAAGAGTAGAGCTTAATGCCTGGATCTGGCAAAGCTTATACATGAGTTGACAAATTGTTGAAATTAGAGTCGTCAGGATTGTTTACTTTGTGGAATTACTTTGGGAACAGGAGGTTGTGATGGCCGACTCTTGGAGACACGTAGAAGTCTCTTTTTGGTTTTGACAAAGATGCAATCAGGGGCTTCCTCCTCCAAAATGACTTGCAGCCTGTTGCACATGGTCAAAACACTGCCAAAAGGGAAAAAAAGAAAATAATCAATATGAGAAAGAGAAAGGAGACAACAACTTTTACTAAACTTTAGTAAAGCATCATTTAGGACAATTTACCAAGTTGTACATAACAAATTGCTCACAAATTTGAGTGCAACTTGCATGAAGAGCATTGCAAAATTAAGACAGTTGCAGGGATGGCCAGATCTCAAAATCTTAACTTGCCAGACAGGTGAGTCATTTCAAGAAAGTCCAGTCCACCAAAAAGAATTGCTTGCCGGGTACAAACCACAGTTGCTATAACTGCATTGTTTATATAACGTTTTGAAACTAGAGTATACAACCAGAAGTGTTGCATTTGACAAGAATTTTCACTAGCCAAACAGGCGAGTTGCCAAGCGGTTTTAACTAGCACAGCGGATTTTTTGTACTCGCCCCTGGCCTCTAGTCAGATGATTTGATCATCCCTGAATTTAGAAAGTCTGTTCAGTCATTGCTGATTAATTGTATCACGATCAGTATCACTGCACTTTTTTTAAAATTATATGTATATGACAGCCACAGGCATAATTTTAGTGTGTATTAATTCTAGTATGCTGGTTTTTCAGATTTTGACACATTCCCTGTTCACTGAAACCAAAATGTTGTTAGGCCGCACAACCATCTTGCAACTTGAACCATTCTCTTTTTCAAAAGTAAAGTGCAAATATGATTTATTTAAAAAAAGTAGAGAGGTTTCCTACCTGTAAGCCTTTCCTCCTTAAAACTCGTTGACGAGGCGATGCATGCGGTCGAGCTCACACTCACAGGCAGCCGGTGATGAAGACGCTTGGCCACAGGAATCGCCCATCTTCCTGCCTTTCAATCCAGTTGTGATGATGAATGGATCAGGATAAAGCACCCTTTCACATACAACTTCTGCTTGTACTCCCGATGAAGAAGCACCCTCTCTGCATTGTCTGCTTCACGGTCGACAGGAATCCCATCTCCCAAGTTCCAAAGCAGGAAAAGCTCTAAAACAAAAAGGCCTTGAGATCAAATCACAGTTTTGCGCACCTGTGGAAGGCATTCTTTTTTTTCCCCTCATCACCATTTTGTATGTAAACTTACAAAATACTGACTCAGCCTGAGGTAAGCTTAGCAGTGGCAACTTAGTATGCATGTTTGTTGTTTCTTATCTTACCCACACGTCAGATTGAAAATGGAAAACTTTAGCATACACTATCGCAACATGTATGCATCACGAATCGGAATATAGTTATGCTTCATAGTAAGTTAGATTCCGTGGACAGATCAACGGCACTTATTCAAGTTTTTGACTTTAATCAACTGAAAAGTTAAGCGTATCTGAAGAGAGAGCACTTACTAAGGTACTGTTAGTGTTACAACTTACACTGTTACAGGGCGGAAAACCGGTCTTGGGAATGAACAACACATCGCATCATTCATTCATTGCAAAGAGTAAATAACGAAAGAAATAAAACTTACCTAGCTACAAGTTCCTCGTGTGCACCTTCCACACTCTTTTTCCGTACACACGACAAGGTTTCCGATGCTTCAAAGCTCCACAGTCGCACCTTCTGGATGGAAATCTCGCTCAAATCGCACATGTTTCAAGTTGCTGAGAAGCTAGCACGACGCGTTGTTTACTCGAAAAAATGCTACGCATGCGCACTGTCGCAATGGCCGCGGAACTGTTTAGTGGTGTATTTGTTTACTCAGTAACTGCCGGACAAGTAATTCTGAGTGACCTCCCGTCGGGCCGCCAAGGGACAGTACTCTCGGACTTTTCTCTGTCGAATCGAACTCAAGAAAGTTTCTACTGTATTTTTACCGTTCACTCCTGCAACTTCAAAGCCAGTGTGTCTGCTGATATAAGATAACATGCTGCACTTCAGCATATATCAGGACTACACAATACAGATCTTATGACGCTGAGCGAATGGCAAATGGAACTTTCAGGTAATGTTACTTCAAGTTCACTGTGTGACTTGTGTTGTAAATTCATAATCATATTCATACATAAGTTCAGAATCCGTTGGCATTGTGATTGTTGACTTATTTTTGATAAGAGTCACCAATATCAAAGCAATATCATGCATAACGATTGGAAAGGTGAATTTATCTCTCTTTCTCTTTCTTTCCTGCCTTCTGTCTTTCTAGTTTCTTGCTCTGTCTGTCTTTCTCAGTTTCAGTCTCTCTGTCTGTTTCTCTCTCCCTGTCTGTCTATCTGTCTAGTGTCTGTCTGTCTCTCTCTCTCTCTCTCTCTCTCTCTCTCTCTCTCTCTCTCTCTCTCTCTCTCTCTCTCTCTCTCACTGATATTTTATTTCTCTCTGTCAATCTGATAATTGCCACACATTTTCACACATTTGTTCAATCTCACAGCTTCTGGTCTAATCCATTACTGTACAGTAACATTTATAAGAGATCTCAAGAGAGTTATTTGAGACTGTGCCAAAAGGTGACGTTTTCATGTCAGTATGTCCCAAATGACATCACCAGTACATTTTTCATTCTATCTAATCTGTTTTCGTTCTATTTTTTCTAATAACATGCATTAACAATTGATTGCCAACTGGAATGGAAGAGCACAAAAAGTGTAACTTGATATGTAGTTTCTCTAGAGGGAAAAACATCTTCCACTTTCATGTCAGTGTGTCCCATTCAACATACATTTGCCAAACAGCTATGTGCAAGTAGATTATTTGTTAGTGGTATAGAAAATACTGATCAACAATTAAAGTCAGTTTTCACATTCATTTTCTACCTATTTCTTATTTGTTTATTCTGTTGGCAATGGTGAAATGTCAGCAATCGTGTGTCATTCGGGACAGTAGACATGACACCTGACCTTTTGGCACAGTCTCATTTTCGAAAATCGTCTTTTCAAAGACACTTAAAACAAGTTTTGATTGACCACTGTTCTCTACTGTAATGCAACTCACACATCAATGCTTTCATTGCAGGGTGGGAGGAATTACCATGAGGATACCAGAAAGCATTCACAGGGATGTAAACTACAAGTTACAACCCTGACAAGTGACATTCTGGCTTTTGAGGCCAAGTAAGTGTGTGTGTGTGTGTGTGTGTGTGTGTGTGTGTGTGTGTGTGTGTGTGTGTGTGTGTGTTTGCAGGTAAAATCCACGTTAACGCTTGATGAATGTTCCAGCAGTCATATTATATTTATAACTGAAAATCATTTATGAGAGAAGGCAGTGTTGTTGTCAGGCTTCGGTCTGGGGTCATTAATACATGCTTATGACGCATTGTTCTAAATCTTGGCTGGTCGACCATCACATCAATTTCGACATAAAGAACTATAACAGGTCTTCTGACAGAACAATTTGTTGTAGCCGGGACATCTGGACCTATACATATTTTTAGTCCAGGTCCAACTGACATATTATTGCCTTACTCTTACTCAGTCTTAGTCTTGGAAAAAACTTCGGGAAGGTGTTCTGTGTGTGTTGGGGGGAGGGGGGGGGTTGTTATCCATGCCAGGCAGCATTGACTAAGAGCATTTCATTCAAACACAGAAGAATGCTATCAAAGTTAGCATATATATATACACACAAGTAAATTCAACAAATATTGGCATAATGCAAAGACAATGTAAACCTTATTTACCTTCAGTTCTATATTTAGTAAAGAGCATTAACAAAGAAGACATAATTATAGTGTTTACACTGAAGTTCTCAAATCACACTGAATTCTTTATGTTTTAAGATTGTTGCATTCTCTGTCTTTGCAGGTGTCATAGCATTTGGAGCAGATCTTCAAAGTCTCCTATTGCAGACATGCCATCGTCTGCACTGGTTGTATCAACAACTTTTTCCAAGGCTGGTGCTGCAGATTTAAAAAGTATATATCGTCTGCTGCAAACTCAACATTAACAACTTCTCTGTCTGCTCCTGCTTCGAATTCAACAATTCTTGTTGTCTGGTGCTGCTGCAAAGTGAATGACTTCTTCGTTTGCTGCTGCAGGTTTAACAAGTATATCGTCTGCTGCAAATTTAACAACTTCTTTGTCTGCAGATGACGCTACAAATTCAACAACTTCTGTTTCTGCTCCTGCTTCAAATTCAACAATTCTTTTTATCTGCTGCTGCAAAGTGAATGACTTCTTCCTCTGCTGGTGGTGTTGCAAATAACCTCATCTTTCCTTGTGTCTCTGGCATCATTCGGATACATGTACAAGATACCTAGCTGTGCGAAGACTATTTTTTTTAAACCCAAAAGATGGAATAGAATTGGTAAATTTCTAGGTACAGAACCTAAAAGTGGGATACATGTATCCAAACTCACTTCCAGAAACTTTAGAACTGATTCAACTTCCGACATTTTTATCATGGTTTTATCGTGTGTGTTTTTTTTAATGTACAGTATATGTCATGGAAATGATGAATAAATGTTTAGAACATATTCTCACAACATATTTCTAATGGTTTTATTTATTTGTCTTTTGTTTTGTTTCATGTTAGCATGCACACTTCCTTCTTCTTCTTCTTCTGGATTCGTGGGATGAAACTCCCACGTACACTCGTGTTTTTGCACGAGTGGAATTTTACGTGTATGACCGTTTTTATCCCGCCATTAAGGCAGCCATACGCCGCTTTCGGAGGAAGCATGCTGGGTATTTTTGTGTTTCTATAACCCACCGAACTCTGACATGGATTACAGGATCTTTTCCGTGCGCACTTGGTCTTGCGAGATATCCGGTCAAATATGATATAGGACTTCTTGAATTTAAGTACATATATACATTACAACATCAGCAGACACAAACGACTAAGCTAAATTATCTTCAAATAAGAATAAAATTAAAAAACCAACCCAAAATAAAAATAAAATATTACTAATAAAATGTCTAATTATATTTTTTTGTGTGGTTCTTTTTATGTTTGCACTCAACATAAAAAACACACGTTTGAATAACTTGAATCTAACCATTATACAGTATTGTGCTTTTTATTTGGTAAAATTGACATTAGCCGTAAACGAAAATTAACTTTAATTTAACTTTATATTATGGTTTTGTTTTAATGAACGTTAATTTAATGTTAATTTAACGTTAAATTAACGTAAAAAGTGAACGTTTATCTTATGAGCAAACTTGGAATCCAATATCGGACCGATATCGGGCAGATATGGGATATCTTGGTCTGAGGGAAAAAAAAATTCTAATAAAAAGTTTAATTATAGTTTTATTTTGGTTCTTTGTATCGGACCTATATCCAATATTGGCCCAATGTCGTAATCCTATATCGACCCGATTTGAAATCCGATATCGGTCCCATATTGGGATCCGATATCGACCCGATATCGTATCCCGATATCGGTCCGATATCGGTCCGATATCGGGGTGCTGGCTGGATATCTCGGACCAAGATATCCGATATCTGCCTGATATCGGTCGGATATTGGATTCCAAGTTTGCTCATCGGATTAACGTTAAATTAACGTCAACTTTATTGGCCCAATGTCGGAATCCAATATCGGTCCGATATCGACCCGATATCGTATCCGATATTGGTCTGATATCGGGCCAATATTGGTGTGATGGTTGGGATTGTATTGGCGATGATGTGAAAACTTGGAATCCAATATCGGACCGATATCAGAATATCTTGGTCCGAGGAAAAAATAAAAAATCGCAATAAAAAGTTTAATTATAGTTTTATTTTGGTTCTTTTCATTTTCACACTCAACGTAAAAAAACACATGTTTAAATAATGTGAATCTAACCATTATATTATGCTTTTTATTTGGTAAAACTGACATTAGCCGTAAACATAAAATTAACTTTAATTTAACGTTATATCCGATATCGGTCCGATATCGGTCCGATATCGGATTCCAAGTTTGCTCATCAGATTAACATTAAATTAATGTTAACCTAATTAACGTAAAAAGTTAACATTAATTTAATGTTAATCTGATGAGCAAACTTGGAATCCGATATCGGTCCGATATCGGTCCGATATCGGATTCCAAGTTTGCTCATCAGATTAACATTAAATTAATGTTAACTTAATTAACGTAAAAAGTTAACATTAATTTAATGTTAATCTGATGAGCAAACTTGGAATCCGATATCGGTCCGATATCGGTCCAATATCGGATTCCAAGTTTGCTCATCAGATTATCATTAAATTAATGTTAACTTAATTAACGTAAAAAGTTAACATTAATTTAACGTTAATCTGATGAGCAAACTTGGAATCCAATATCGGACCGATATCGGACCGATATCGGATATCTTGGTCCGAGATATCCGGTCAAATCCGATATCGGTCCGATATCGGATTCCAAGTTTGCTCATCAGATTATCATTAAATTAATGTTAACTTAATTAACGTAAAAAGTTAACATTAATTTAATGTTAATCTGATGAGCAAACTTGGAATCCGATATCGGTCCGATATCGGTCCGATATCGGATTCCAAGTTTGCTCATCAGATTATCATTAAATTAATGTTAACTTAATTAACGTAAAAAGTTAACATTAATTTAACGTTAGTCTGATGAGCAAACTTGGAATCCAATATCGGACCGATATCGGACCGATATCGGATATCTTGGTCCGAGATATCCGGTCAAATCCGATATCGGACCGATATCGACCCGATATCGTGTGCTGACTGGGAAGTGCTTGTTTACTGACACGTTCTCACGCACGACATGTCGTAAATGCAAATTCTAACGATTGTTTTTTATTGCACTGATAGAAAATGTCGATAGTTGTAAACTTCTGCCATTTCCTAATGTTTATTTCATT
Source organism: Littorina saxatilis (assembly GCF_037325665.1). Lineage (NCBI taxonomy): Eukaryota > Metazoa > Mollusca > Gastropoda > Littorinimorpha > Littorinidae > Littorina > Littorina saxatilis. The sequence goes on from NC_090257.1 coordinate 29,228,378, forward strand.
ATTTTGCATACGGATATGGCTAATAAGTGTATAATCTGTTACGACACGAAACGCGTTCTAAATCCGGGAAGGGAGGCTACTCCAGCGTACTTTCAGGTGTGTTCTAATAAATGACTTCTCAATCCTTTGAGGCTGCAGAACTCTCCTCGGGTTATTCTTGTTCAGTGTTGCAATCGGCTCCGAAAGGGTTTGATTCTCCAGTAGGCTGTCTGTGAAAAGTTCTTTCTAGTGTGTTCCCTGCTTTCAAAATTCCACGTTGGAATGTAGGCAGCGGAGACACACACAGAGTAAAAGATGACCTCCCTTGCTCATGAGGTAATTTTTCTGCATTCTCGCTCTTGACGTCAATCTATTTTTTACTTTTCTTCAAAAGTAACAAGCAATCGAGTGCACATTTTGGCATTTTTAGCAGCGTTCTCATTCTAAATGTCTATATGACTAAGTGCCAAAAGGTGCTCACAGAACAGAAGACGACTTTGTTTTACAATAAAAATGTTTCTAAAAACGTGTGTCTGCCGAAAATTGGTGTGTGTGTGTGGATGAATGTGCGAAGAGATAGTGGACATAATTTCGTGTGTCTGACTTGAACGGTTTTTGTGCGCGCCTTCGTGAGCGAGGCTGGTACTACATATTGTTCATACGAAATGACAAACACAGGTTACAAGCGATAACGCGCAAAAGTACTGGTTTATTTGTTTTACATCTGATATTAGATATCAGTAATGCATATATATATTTACAGTACTACGTATTGCGGTAAAAAAACTAAACAGAAAGAAAAAGAGAAAAGAAAACAAATTATTAGACATGGCAAAAATATTAAATGCATTAACAAGACACAAGAAGTAAAAACAAGAAAAATAAACAATCACAAGACAGGCGAAGACAAACAGACAAGAAAGTTACAAATACCAAACACTCGTTGGTTAGTCCTTCAACAACAATAAAGAACTACGTTCCGTACGTTCGACAATACCATAAGCACTAAGAATACTCAAGAAACTTAGCATACATACGTTTAAATCCAAAATGGCTACTTTCAGAAAAATACAAAACGTTGACTCATCAGGCCAGGAATACAAAGCAAACTGTCATACCAAAAAAGTCTAACGACAACGTTCCTGCGTTAATCAAAGTCACAAACAAGATATTTACTCATCCACTTTCCCTCAATAGCGTTATCAGAAATAAGCCCGTTTACAAAACGATCACCACAGACCGCAAGCTCTTTTACCTAAATTCCTTTAACGTAAGGCTGGAAAAGTCGGAGAAAACGTTTCGCTTCGAACTTCGTTAACCACAGAAAACACAAGTTATCATTATAAACATTAGCGACTTTCTAGCGTCTACAAAACATTGCTGTACGTTCACAACCCTAGAACAGTTGAACACACAATAAAGAAACACTACAACAAGTCAGACTTTCAACTCACGTTATACATAAACAACTCACAAAGTCATTACAAAATGGCGACCAAAACACAACACAAACAAGTAACAACAAAATTACCTTATGCGCTGTGTGGGTTGACCAGCAGTACCAAAACGTGTTGCCTCTCAAACGAAGGGCACAAAACGATTCACACTTGAGAAACAACTGTCTCCAAGAACATTACGTTGACGTTAAAACATAAGAAACACTCCGTTGGTTCACTTGATAACCTTCATACGTTTACAGATCAAAACCAAACACTTCCTAAAACCCTCAGATCGACTGACGAGACAGGAGTCAAGCAGTGGTATTTATGGAAACAAAAACCTAACATGGAATAGTTATTCAAAAGTCAAAGGTCACCGGATTGACCAACCAACAACATTCCTAAGACAGAATCGGGTGAAACTACTATTTTACAACCAATCAGTAACCGATCACGCACTCCGTGCATGCTCAAAACTTAAAACGGTATATTTACAGAAAGAACATCAAGGAACTAGCTGACATCACAAAGCTAAAAACACGTGAGTCACACGTATTCTAAAACTTACAACGCAGATTCGCAGGGCTCACCCCAAAATCAAGACACGGAAAAGAGCACGTGAATCTCACGGTGTTCTAAAACTAAACGACGCAGTTTGTGACACTCCGACCAAAACCAGGTCACAACAACTGAACAAGGAGCACGTGAATCTCACGTAAAAATATTAACGCTCCACAAAACGGGTCACAACAAAGTGACACAATAAAAACACGGTTTACTTCTTTTTACATCGTGCAATGGCTTGAGCAAACGTAATTACAACAAAAGTAGGTGACTGCATGCCACATCGGCATGCACAGTTTTGAAGTTATCTTTGTTTAAAGTCAAAAATAACGCCAAAACCGGCCATCTGAAAAAGGACATCGTGATACCTCGTGTTTTGAATATGCCACAGAAAAATAACAAGAAGCACAAATGAATTGCATTTAGTTTGATTGAATGCCTGAAACATCGCTTTACAGACGAGACCAAACGTCAAATCTAAATCTCGAGAGAATTTTTTTTTTCGATAACCGAATTTTAAGGTGTCGCACGCAAGATGTGTCGTCATCACGGCATACATTTTTCAATCGCAGATATTTACTAAATTTCTTTTTCAAAAACTCTGGAATTGATGTCGACACGTCAAGCGATAACGGTGTATCAAACTGCTGTCTTTCAAGTAATCCAGCAAAGACTGCAGAACTTTTGAACAGCATTTTTGAAAACGATTTGAAAATTTCGTCATATCTTGCGTGCGACAAAATGTTCGGTAATTAACGGTTATTTTCTTTTAAAAACAAACTTTACATGTACAAAGATCTACTTCATCTACGGAACCACGTGACACATTCTGTGTTCAAAATTTGTGAAGAAATCACGAACCACGAATGCGCTATCAAGTGTTGAAATTATGTCGTCAACATCTTTTCAGATCTTGCGTGCGACACCATCTTGCGTTCAACATAAAATGTCACTACCTTATCGAGTTTAATGGGTAAAACTAACTATTTGTTGTCTTAGTTTAATCTTCTTAATTAAAAGCGTAATAAAACCGAACTTCCAAGATGAATTTTAATTGAGATTAGCGAAAGAGCGGGCACGCAAGTCGACCTTAAAGTAAAAGAATGATAACACGAGCGTTTGTCGTGTTGTCTTGCGTGCAACACATTGTCCAAAAAGAAAAATGTATATTTTTCTCAGTCGTTTTTTAAGTTGAAACCTTGAAACTTCACACACATTTGGGGTTTAATCGCCCTCATACATGGTAAAAGTCTTGTTGACCCTTGTCAGATTTCAAGGTCACGGCTGGGTCACATGTGGTTCAGAAAACGGATGAAACATATTTTTTCAGAGATTTTTGAAGCTAGAAACTTCAAACTTCAAACAACGCTTTTGCTTAATGATTGTTCAACATGGAGAATTCAAGGTTGATCCTTGAGAAATGTGAAGGTCATAGCAGGGTCTCGCGTGGGTAAAAAAAAAAAGGAAATTGTATTGAACTTCAATTTATATAAAACCAAAGTCTGGTTCATCTGTTTTAAGATTTAAGGTCAAATCTGTTATTTAAGGTCAAATCAAATAGAAATTTGTTGATGCTTAAATCTTTGAAACTTCCAACAGGTTTGAGGTTTGACAACTTCTGGACTTTGAAATCTGGTATGGTTGATCCTGGTAATATTAATTAGTCAAAACATCAAGATCAACAATTATAAAATAAGCATTTTCACCAATGTCAAGTGAGCAATAGCAGCAAACGTGAGTCTTATAAAGATTATCACTTTTTGTGTGACCTCAACTTGACCCCTCTGAATGCTCTCAATCATGGAAATTGACCACACTTTGATTATAACCAAACAACATCAAAACTTTGGAATGCGTGAAGTTTCAAAGGTGTTGCTTAAAAGGCGTTCGTGAAAATGACAATTGTATGTGTCTGACTTCAATGCAATCCCGCTGCGACCTTGACGTTTGATTTTATCAACCAGACTTTCATCATGTGTGAATGACTTCAAACACTATAAAACTAGTTGAAGAAATTGACAATTTTTCAAAGTTTAAGCCAGATGGCACTGCTGTGACCTTGAAATTTGACAAACATTAACCAGGCGGTCACCTTTTTTAGAAAATATCCTTAAAGGATCTTTAACCTTACTGTGACCTTGGAATTTGATGAGGTTTAATTTAACTTGCGTAGTGTGCCAAGTTTCAAGGCCCTAGCTTCAAAAACATATGAGAGAACCTCATTGAAAAATGTATATGTTTGACCTCAACGCGACCCTGCTGTGACCTTGACTTTTTCAACCAGACTTTAATCGTGTGTGAACATTATACACTAGAACTGTGTGTATTTTCAAAGCTCGTGCTATAAACGCGCTGAATAAATTGAAAATATTCCACATTTGGACCAGATGTGACCCCGCTGTGACCTTGAACTTTGACAAAGATTAACCAGCAGGTCACTTTTAATGAGGTTTTATAAAAATGCTGAAAGTATGTGAAGTATGTAAAGTCTAACTGATCTAGTATTAAAACATGTAAGACGTGACAACGACAATTTTCCAGTTTGCAAAGGAAATTTAACCTCGCTGTGACCTTGAAATTCAATGTTGTTTAATGTGATGTGCACCATACCTGGAGGTCATTATACTTTGGTTGTGTGCCAAGTTTCAAAGCCCTAGCTTTAAAAACGTGCGAGATAACCTTAATGCTATGACTCAGTATCGTTTTGAATGATATAACGAACAAAATTATCGTTATTTGTAAAATCATTTGGGTAAATTTATCTTTTCTTTTCGTAATTGGGTTCCAGCATCTGTTGTCTTAACAAAAATCACAATATCAGTCGTGTTTGTCAACTTTTATTTTTTAGCCCCTTTGTCCGCTTTTCGTGCGCACCTTTTGGCACTTAGTCATATATATGTGTGTGTGTCTGTCTGTCTGTCTGTGTGTGTGTGTGTGTGTGTGTATGTATGTGTGTGTGTGAGTGTGTGTGTGCGTGTGTGTATTTACGTATTTATACACACACAAACATTTACACACACAAACACACACACACACACACACACACACACACACACTGACCGCCCCGTGATTATCCATCCCCAGGTGACAGTCTGTCCTATCACCGTGGTCAGCAGTTCTCCACCAAGAACAGGGACCACGACACGTACAGCGGCGGACACTGTGCACAGGGAAACCACGGCGCCTGGTGGTACAAGCGCTGCCACTACTCCAACCTGAACGGTGACTACAAGGCCAGCAGCAGTGCTCCTAACCACGGGCTGATCTGGGAAACCTTTGGAGGCACTGACTATTACTCCATGAAGTTCACGGAGATGAAGATCAGGCCTATCATCTAGAGCGACACTATGAGCAGCCTAATTCTGTATTACTTTCTTCAAAGTAAAATTAGTCCCTAATGAAAAGATGCTGTTAATTGTTTCTTAGATGGATGTATTTGCCTTTGTCCTTCCCTTCATCGTATCTTACTTGTATGGGTTTTTTCACCCGTTTGAGCCAGATGATTGTCCCACCCCGCCCCCTGTTGCAAACCTAAAACTAAAACATAAAAAGTTTTTATCTTTTCAAACTCGTTGTCTACAGAACCATAACAGTTATGAATTAAACATATGACTCAAAATGATCATACGTTGTCATTGTTTTGGTTCTACAAACTGTTTCTCTTTGAGATCGCTCGTACAAGGTGTAACATTAACAGCTATTGTGTTTTCAGCGTAGCAATAGGGTCCGATATTTAGACGAGACAAGTATAATGCCGACGAGTCGAAGACGAGTCGCATTATACTTGTTCGAGTCTAAATATCGGACCCTATTGCTACGCTGAAAATACAATAGCGATTATATAGCTGTTCTGACCTTTATTTGTTGTTCCAAACTTACAAAATGACAGTTTTTGCGTCGATGCGTTGATCTCAGGTTTTGATAGCAGACGCCGTTTCTTATGCGCATTAGTTTTGCGCAGGCGCCACACTGACTTTGGAAAAAACTCGATATGACAACACTGCTGTTAAACAACTTGTTATTAGTTCATTCGTATACAACAAAAAGAAGTTTGAGTTTTTTAATTTTGAACAAGACTACTTATGAAGAAGACCAAAACACAACATCAACGGAAAACTAGAAACAACTGAAGAACTAGGATGCAACAAGGGGAGGAAAAGAGAACAGCTAATCCGTACAAAGCTAGCAGACGGCAGCGACGTTTTCAGTTTGGGTGAATGGCATTTATACTTGTCTCGTCATGAAGCGAATTTTTCAACCTCAGTTATAAACGACTACATGAATGTTAGTGCCATGGGTTGTACATCAATACTTCAGAGGGGAAGTGGGGTATTTAGTGTGGAGTTACGAGATAAGAAAAGCCGAATGCGAAAGTTTGTGGCAGTCGGCAACTGTGAACTAAGCTTACAGGCACACAAAAACGGCTGTTCCGTTTTACTCCCCTGTTTGTATTACATCTTTCGACTTTGGGCATTTTGTGGTGTTTAGGGACAGAAAATAATTAGTTTAGTCCTGTTTCATCGGGAAGTTAGCAGAAAAGGGTATGCTATCGACATGTGTAAAGCTGAAAAACATTCCCGAGAAGAATGTCAAGTTGTCAGTGTATGCTGTTGTTGATCAGTGAAACATCGTGTGGTACAGATGGGTAAACCGGAACCATGCGTCTTTGTTATTGACAATATGCTTTTGGATATTGGCAAAAATGGCTGTCTTCCATAGAATTATGCTTTGATGATCGGAAGAGACCATCCAATGACAGCCCCCGAACTCCCCCACGTGTCTATCAGAATAGCTATATAGATCTATAATTCAAACAGGTTTCTTTTAAATTTAATTTCGATAACAACGACTGTTTATTTTGATCTTTTAGGCTCTGCAACGTGTTCAATTTAAACCAATTTTCGGAACATTGACAACTAGAGTGGCCATGCCCAAAACCACTGAACATTCTTGTTTTACCTTGAACGTCTCAGGGAAACTTGCCGAATTCACACAAAAAACGTACAACTGTACCTCGTGTTATTACTTTTGCAGTTGGCGTGTACAATGTCGGGTTGTTATGCTTTGCAAAATTAATGTTTAAAGTTTGGCTTTGTTTCCAATGTTGCAATTAAACAGTTCCAAATTTGAAAGAAGCAAAATGGCTATGACGTGAAAAAGTATATATTTGTACAAGTTTGCGCTGGTCCGCAAACGTGCTTGCACGTGTGTACCTGCGTGTGTGCGTGCATGTGTGTGTGTGTGTGTGTGTGTGTGTGTGTATGTGTGTGTGTGTGTGCGTGTGTGTGTGTGTGTGTGTGTGTGTGTGTGCATGTGGGTATGTGTGTGTGTGTGTGTGTGTATGTTTGTGTGTGTGTGTGTGTGTGTGTGTGTGTGTGTTTGTTTGCTTGTTTGTTTGACTGTGTAGTGGAAGTATATGAAGCTGCATTAGCAAACGAACCAACAGTCATACAAACAAACAAACATCAAAAACAGACAAACAAACAAAGAAACAAGTCCTGCAAAGACACAAATCCTAAAACAAAAACAAAATCAGACAGCCCAACCAAAAACATAGACAGCCACGCAGGCAGACAGAGACAGGCAGATAGATAGGCCAATACTTTTAGAGAAAGCGACACAAACAAACCGACAGGCAGACAGAAACGAACATAAGCAAACAAAGCCGCTAGACTATAAACAAAACACACCAACAAAAACTTATACGAGCTCAAAACAAGCAGACCAACCCCTCAGACAGGCATAGCAGTTCGTTTGCTAATGCAGCTTCATATACTTCCACTACACAGGCAATTTAGAAGAAAGAAAGATAAGGCAAAAACAACAAACAAACAATGTTAACAAACTAACTAACTAACCATCTTACTCACTAACTAACTAACTAACTAACCACATAACTAAGTAACTAGATAATTAACTAACTAACTTACTATTTAACTGACTAACTAACAAACTAACTAATTAACAAACAAACAAACAAAGAAATAAAACGGACAAACAAACAAACACGCAACAACAACCCAATAAGTTCAAGCCCCATTCCGCCTCACAAGACGTTTACAGAACGATGACATCTTTCACTAAAACAGCAATACTAAGCAGCCAGGATGTTCCCGTTCTGTGTAAGTTCAAATGGAAGTAAGTTTGTACTGTATGTGAAGGTTAGGGGAGCCCAGCGATCAGAAACAGATGGTTTACGGGAGACGAAGGGTGTCTTTAACACGCAGAGAAATCAATCGGACCAACAGACGGACAGAACAACTTGCTTCACAAACACACAATTTCAGAAAAAGAAATCCTGTTGCCAGACGACAGATTATATACACGACCCGGAAGTCACGGTGAAGTTGAAGCAGTTACAAGCAAACAATAGGGTGTTAGAACTGACACCGACAAAAATAATACAGTAAGACTTCTGCTTTTAGACCTCCAAACATCTCACAAAATGAGTTTTTATAAAAGAGGCAGTAAAAAAAACTAGAGGGTGAATGTAGGAGCTTTGTGAATAAAAAATGTTTAGAAATAAGGTAATAAAACAGCGGGTTTCAAAAGACAGGTTTTATTGTATGTCGAACATGTTGAGAATATCTGTATGGATAGCAGGGGCGGATCACATCAATTTTAGGGGGGGGGGGGGGGGGTTCCAAATTTCTGTTAGTGACAATTCGACGACGCGAAGCGTTTTGTTGAGAGCGCGAAGCGTTCGAAGCTTTCAGGAGGGTCCGGGGGCATGCTCCCCCGGAAAATGTTGATATAAACGAGGAAAATGGAACAATCTGGTGCAATCTGAGCCAAGAAACTCCCCTAATGCACCTTCCCAAAAGTAAATTTAAGAAGACAAATTTGGATCAAAACAAGGACAATTAATCGATCAGGTGCAACCTGAGCCATCAAATTACCAAACTACTTTTCAAAACCGTCACGTAGAAGACAAAAGCCGGCTCCTAGGGGTGTCCGGGGGCATGCCCCCTCCGGGAAAATTGTAATAAATATCAAGGAAAATGGAGCAATCTGGTGCAATCTGAGCCATCAATTAATGTTTATTCTCAATTTTTTTTTTAATGCTAGGGGGGGGGGTTTCCGGGGATCCGCCCCTGGATAGGCAGACGAGTAGATGCCAAGCAAGCCCATCAGCAAGTTTGACGTTACCTTACACTTCAACATTGCCTACTTCTCTTCTCCTTCTCCATCTCTCCTTCTTTCTTTTGTTCAAATCATTTTCTGTCTGTGTCATTTGGAACACATTTTAAAAGAAGGTAAAAAAGTCGGACCATTTTACCTACAGACTAGAAACTTTGTGGAATGGTCGAGAACAAACTGAAGTTCATGTACAACGACTATGAAGATATTTGCTCAACATAAATGACTGGGAAAATGACACCCTACGTTGCAAAGGTACATTCGCGCAATGGCGCGCAACATTCATCAATAACATGAACGCATTTCTCCTGGTCCTACCTGTAGTTGCTGTGTTTAATCAATTGATTGTCTGATGTTGCTAATGGTATACCATGTCATTCGAATAACCCCAAAGAGTAACCATCTGGAGGGCTTAAATTGGGTTGGTTCAAACCTCATACTGTTGATTCGATCCCCGAATTTGGACACTTTTCTTGAAATTGCACAAAAGCCAAACCATTTGACCTACACGCTTGCCACTTTGTGGAAGGGTCATACATACGCTGACGTTAATTATTGTCTCCTAAATATAAACGTACTCAGCCAACAGAGGCATTTTTGTTTGTCGCATTTTTTTAGGTCACCCTAAAGCTCAGATTTGTTCATGGAATAAGAACAACGTGTATGTGTGTGTTTGTGTGTGTGTGTGTGTGTGTGTGTGTGTGTGTCTGTTTGTGTGTGTGTGTGCGTGTGTGTATGTGTGTGTGTGTGTGTGTGTGTGTGTGTGTTTGTGTGTGTGTGTGTGTGTGTGTGTGTGTGTGTGTGTGAAAGTCTGCTACTGCACTGCTGTAACCTCTTCCCTGCTCCCATCTTGCTAGCGCCCCGTTTTGTCTTCTTACAATCAGAGACAGTTGCTGAGTTGGAACCGTCGTGCCGAAAGTGTGCCAATGTATCAGTTCTTGTTAAACTTAACTTTGTTGCCAGTTCTTGTTGCAACGTTCAGACCTACAACCGTGATTCTGCTTTCAATGAACTTGTGACCCATAAATAATGTAGCAAGAAGATCTCAGCAACTTTAAATTGTACACTAAAAGATGGAACACATAATACAATAGAAACAAACTGATCTGAACTGCAAACACAGCAAAAGCGTAGAGTGAGATAAAGTTACACTCTCCTTTTCTCTCTATTCCTTTCCTTTCTCCTCTTTTTTCTTGCACTGCAGTAACCTCTTCCCTGCTCCCGCCTTGCTAGCACCCCGTTTTGTCTTCTTGCCATCAGAGAACGTTGAAAATGTCGTGCCAAAAGTGTGCTATCTTTGTATCAGATCTTGTTGAACTCAACTTTGTTGCTAGTTCTGGTCGCAACAGACGTTGATACAGTTAAGTCCTACAACCGTTATTCTGCTTTCCTTGTACCTATACATAATCTAGCAAGACGACACGCCGGAATTCGGGCTTTCCGTGGAGGAACGAAGAAGAAGAAGGAGAAGAACAAGAACAAGAAGAAGGTATCCTCCTCTACTCGGATGATCCTCTGACCATGGCGTCAGCTCGTTTCCGGATGATCGGCGTTGTGCTGTTTGCGGTGGCGTTAAGCGGTGAGTATCACAGTGGGCATGTGCACCACATATACCTTTATCACAAACGTTTACTAAGAAAGGATGTACGTGTAAACAAAAATAGTAGTGGAATTCAGCATTTGTTCCTAAATAACATGTGAGCACCATGAAAACAATATTCTAGTGTCACTAAATTTACTTCTTCCTCTTAATTGTTTGGGGACCTCATGTGCATGCAGGCTGTTTCTAAACCTGGTTATTTGTTGGCCGTATCTTTCTTTCTTTTTACATTTAGTCAAGTTTTGACTAAATGTTTTAACGTAGAGGGGGGAATCGAGACGAGGGTCGTGGTGTATGTGTGTGTGTGTGTGTGTGTGTGTGTGTGTGTGTGTGTGTGTGTGTGTGTGTGTTTGTTTGTGTGTGAGTGTGTGAGTGTGTGTAGAGCGATTCAGAGAATACTACTGGACCGATCTTCATGAAACTTGACATGAGAGATCCTGAGTATGGTATCTCCAGAACATTTTTCATTTTTTTGATAAATGTCTTTGATGACGTCATATCCGGCTTTTCATGAAAGTTCAGGCGGCACTGTCACGCTCTCATTTTTCAACCAAATTGGTTGAAATTTTATTCAAGCAATCTTTACCAAAGTCCGGACTATGGGATTGCATTGCAGATCGGAAGCATAACAATTAATTAATTAGCTTGCTCATTAAAGTGTGATTAAAATTGATTTTTCGCAAACAGATTTAAAATTAATTGCATCGTTTTCTTCATCAAATTCTGAATCTAAAAATATATACACATGTCTTGTTTACTCTTAAAATGAGATCACAATTAACGAAAATAGGTTAATTAGTAATACCATTAAAATTTAAGAAATCGATCCAAAAATGATTCCATCTTATTCTTTATCATTTCCTGAATCCAAAAACATATAGATATGATAGGTTGTATTCAAAACAAGCTCCCAAAGTTAACAAGAATACAGAAAAGCGCGCTTTCCTGCTCAGCACAATACGCCAGCGCACTATTCTGGCGTGTCAATATCACTACGTTTTGCACGTGGGAGGTGAGCGATTTCCTTCTCGCGGGAATTGACGAAGCTGTCCTGTCTTAGTGAAAAAATACAGTGCGTTCAGTTTCATTCCGTGAGTTCGACAGCTTGACTAAATGTAGTAATTTCGCCTTACGCGACTTGTTTTCTTTGTTTTGCTCTCTCATAAATTCCCTTCTATTATTTTACCCAGAGTCCACTAATATACCCGATTGTAACTTGTTTCCATATTTGATTTTTCCATTTGTAATTTTCGAAATGAAAATACAATAATTTACGAAATATGTCTGATAACATACATTTTCCCTCAAATTACCAAATAAAACAAATGTTCCATTTACATTTTAAAAATCAAATTTCTCATGAAAACAATCTCCTGCATTTATATTGGGTACATACTATATTATTTTTTCCAGTGCAACAGAGGTAATCCTTCGTCTTTTAAACACTTTACAGCCAACAACCAGTGTTTCATTTCAAAATCAAATTACCAGCACTCGGAATTTAAACATACAAAAACTGAAGTAAACATTTTCTTTTACGTCAGAAAACATCAGGTTGTATTTCAGCCAAGTGCAGTACACAAAGAATATAACCAATATAATTTGGTGTAATATTACCAACATTTTAATTAAACCCTGCAATAATGTTGGTATGGTAATAATTATGCGAATCAGAGTTTAAGTTTTATTGGATTTAAGTGCAACACATTTATGCATTATATCCGAATTGTCTGGATGGTTAATAACCTACGTTTGGACATAACTATTTAAATGAAAACTAACACTAATTTAATGTTATTTATAACAACCTTTACATCAACAATGACAAAAACTAAATCTGGACATTGGAGGCATTTCTATTGTGCCAAATACATTGTTTCTTCAACATCATAGTTGTGAAGTCATATTTTTCACACAAACAGTTATGTTTAGTTTTAAGCATGGTCAAAAATAATTGTCTCATCATCCCCCCCCCCTCCCCCCAATAAAAAATACAAAAACACACACACACAAAAAGTATTAATGCTAACCTGCACATGCCACATTAGAGGAAGCATTAGAATATAAGCAAGATTAGCCCACACCTAGAGTTGCACAATAATATCTGGTAATAATAGGTCAATAATTGTGGGTCAAGTTATGCAGACCAATAAACCTAGAAATCATAAATAAGCTGTGCATGTCCACAATTGAATCATATCCAATTCAGCATTTTATTCTAATTTAAACACAAAGTTTGACTGATTTTTATGAATGATATTACCAATTAGAGCTGAAAAGTGCGTTGCTAAACATTTTTTCATGGATGTTAAAATGTATTAGCCGGAGATAATCAATTTGTCTCCAATTCCCGAGATCATCCTCGTGTAATTATTTTCCTTCATGAATTAAGGTCAGGACAGTTTGTTTTTGACTGGTCGACAATTCGCCATCAACAAATGATGACACAAAGGAGGCATTGACTATATTCCTCA
>NC_090257.1:29246573-29276573 GCF_037325665.1 Littorina saxatilis
TTCCCAGTACAGAAGGTGAATCTGGCACTTCTTCTTCTTCTTCTTCTTCTTCTTCTTCTTCTTCTTCTTCTTCTTGTCTTTTTCTGCGGTCGGTGGATACGATCCCCTCGGTTCGTTGAATGGTTATATTATTGTCATTGAACAGTTACATTTTTTCTGCGTTCAGGAGATCCCGCGTACGTTTGTTTCGTGTAATGGTTACACTATCGTCACTGAACAGGGGTATTTTTTGTCTAATGTAATTTTCAGGAAATGCTTCAAACTGTATGGACTGGTTGAAACTCGATCCACGGAGCGGAATCCGCACAGTCAACATCTCAGGAGATCCAATCACTGTCTACTGTGATCAGACCACGGACAACGGAGGATGGATTGTATGTATATTTGTGTGGATGTGTGTGTGTGTGTGTGTGTGTGTGTGTGTGTGAGAGAGAGAGAAAGTATGTGTGTGTGTGTGTGAGAGAGTATGTGAGTGTGTGTGTATGTGTGTGTGTGTGTGTGTGTGTTTGTGTGTGTGTGTGTGTGTGTGTGTGTGCGTGTGTGTGTATGTGTGTGTGTGTGTGTGTGTGTGTGTGTGTGTGCGTGCGTGTGTGTGTGTGTGCGTGTGTGTGTGTGTGTGTGTGCGTGTGTTTGTGTGTGTGTGTGTGTGTATGTGTGTGTGTGTGTATGTGTGTGTGTGTGTGTGTGTGTGTGAGTGGCGGTTAGGGTGGGGATTGGGGGTTGCGTTGATGGTTGTGTGTGGTGAGTGGGTATGTGCACATGGACAGCATATTCACGACAATGGTTAAATGCAAATGAACCTTTGGCAGTACTTGTATCAATCATTTTTCTGGAGACATACGAAGTCTTCAATTTTTAAACGTAAGTGAAAAATCCTATGACTGTTTTTCAAACTTTTGTTTCCGGAACACTGCATTTGGATAAGGATAAGATTGCATATAAACTTGGACAAACAATTATTGCAACAATTTTTGCACGCTAAGAAAAGCATTAAAAGGCAATTTATCGTAGTTGAACGTTATATGCCCGAAAAGGTAATTATATCAGCTGTACACACCATTTGTCCGATTGGTAGTACTTTGTATAGGCATCCCGTGACAGCCTGTCAAAAAAGGTCACCCACAAAAATCGACCTGACAAAAACCATAGCCCCGTATTTTAAAATCTGCAAAAAATCAGAATATGCACAAATCAAACACTTCTGACAACCATTGCAAAGGCCATTCATATTCCTGTTCAGAACATTTTGTTTTATGCACCTGACTTCTCTAGTCTTTATGTTGCCTTGACTTATGAATTGAATTGACTTCCCGCTCGTTTGTAAATTTTGCCTGTTATGATCTTTTGTCGATTTCTAATTTGGTCGCTTCCGTCATTGTCACGTCGATTTTGAGGGTACCCTTACTTGAGCGGCTGTCACGTGATCCATGTTAAAGATTTGTTTAAACAGAAGGGTGTGCCAGATGGTCAAATCAAGTCCCTTAAATGGTATATCAAGTCAGAATGAAATGACGCGGAAATTAATTTACTAATCAATTGGGGTGCAACATTTGTCGCAATATTGTTTTTGCTAAGTGTATGTATGCTTGCACACAAGGGTTCAACGGGGGTCAAACAGAAACAGTTCATGGGATACTCCCACAAGAACTCGCAAACCCATGCACACATACACCCATACACACACACCCATGCACACACCACCATGCACGCAAGCGTCAACTCACCTATACCGCTCTTTGTTGTCAGGTGTTCCAGAGAAGACAGGACGCCTCTGTGGACTTTTACCGGAATTGGACGGAATATCGCAATGGCTTTGGTGACCTAGAGGGCAACTTCTGGTTAGGTTCGTCATAAAATTATACAATGATAATTTTTTTTAAACTTGTAAAAAAAAGTATTTTCTACAAAATCATACGTGTTTGATTCACTGTTTCTGTTTTGGTTTGGTACGTGTCAGAGCAAACTCGTGCCAACACGTTGAGCACTCTTTATATAAAATCCCAAATGCTTGAATTACTTTAAAAAATAAAGCTGTTTTTACAAATTCATTTGCCTGAAACATGTCCACAAAATGTGAGTTTTCTATTTAATTTCATAACGTCTCAAGGTTCCAATGTGGGGGTGCACTTAAAAAAAAGGTTATTGTGGTCATTGGCCCCCAGTGCACCCTGTGGGGGTGCACTTAAAAAAATGTTATTGTGGTCATTTGCCCCCAATGCACCCTAGAGGGGTGCACCCAAAAACTTCTACAAAAACTAGGAACAAAACATTTTTTGGGGCAAACGACTACGGATATGTCTTAGTGGTACTCCTTTCAGTAAAAAAAACCACTAAAAAATCATAACTGCCCCCCCCCCCAAATATTTTGGGTGGATATGGGTTTTAAATAGAATCCCAAATGCTTGAATTACTTTATTTATCTGTAAAGTAATCAGGCATTGTTCGAGAGCTTGTCAACACTTACGCATTCGGGAGAAAAAGTGCACTGGCAGGCGTTGCTAAAGTTCTTGTTCCAAAGACATCGTCATTGTCACAGGCCGTGTCCACTAGCTCACAGGTTTCCTTGGTGAAGCTGTCAACTGATTTTTGCTTTCACTGTATACAAAATACAAAATAAACACGTCTGATCTCATGGTGAGGGGAAAAAGATTGCAGGTGACAAATACACCACGTGACTCAGAAAGGATGACGTCAAAAACATCGTTCACTGCTTGACGTATTTATAGTGTTTTGATTTTTGTCTTTAAAAAACCCAAGGGCCGTGATGTTTTTTTTGTCGGATCGTGGTCAGAGGTGCTCGTTTGATTCGTTTCCTTGTTAAAAAAAAAAGGGTTTGATGACTCCAAGAGACAATAAATCCCTCGTGAACTCAGCATGCCTTCACACCAAGAGATATGGGTCCGTCCAGCACTTAATAATAATAATAATAATTAAGTAGATGTGTACTGCCGGGCAGTACATACCCCAAGCGAAGTCGTCCATCTGTGTGTACATGATTCTCTCTCTCTCTCTCTCTCTCTCTCTCTCTCTCTCTCTCTCTCTCTCTCTCTCTCTCTCTCTCTTAAAATGTGTCATCGATGACGTGTTTTCATACTTGCTAATGCGGCAGGCTAATCATGACGTCAAATTGAAACTTCTTGAAGTCTCTCAGAAAGGGACATGAAAACCATGTGGGGGTTACTGGTTTGGGCTGAAAAAAAACCCAACTCCACCTAAAATTCAAGCGCCTATGGGGCTGAATTATGCAGCATAAATTGTGAAACATCAGGATATCTCACACTTTCAATTCTGCCATCATGTCAAATCTGACAACAAACCTACCCACAAAATGTCATAAATATCGCTGTAGAATTGAGACTTAACGGTTTTTAACTGCCAAAAATAAGTTTTTTTGACTGGAATAGTTTGTCTTGAAATTCAGTTTGGGACAACGGACCCACCCACTAAATTTCATAAAGATAGGTGAAAATTTAAATGTAACGGTTTTTAACTGCCAAAATTATGTTTTTCTTCTGGAAAAGTATGGAGTGAAAATCAGTTGGGGACAACGAACCTACCCACAAAATTTCATAAAAATATCGATGAAGAATTGAGATTTAACGGTTTTTAACTGCCAAAAATAAGGTTTTTTGTCTGGAAAAGTATGTCTTAAAATTCAGTTTGGGACAACGGACCCACCCACTAAATTTCATAAAGATAGGTGAAGAATTGAAATTTAACGTTTTTTAACTGCCAAAATTATGTCTTTCTTCTGGAAAAGTATAGAGTGAAAATCAGTTGGGGACAACGAACCTACCCACAAAATTTCATAAATATAAATATCGGTGAAGAATTGAAATTTAACGGTTTTTAATGTTTTTTTTTTTTGCAGTTCTGCCAAAATTATGTTTTTCTTCTGGAAAAGTATGGAGTGAAAATAAGTTGGGGACAACAAACCAACCTTTAAAATTTCATAAGAATCAGTGAAGAAATAGGATTTAACGATTTTTTAACGGCCTTTAAATCATTGGTGATGTCATCATAACCCAGTCGTTGTAGTTGTCGTCGTAGTTGTTGGTGTTGTTGTTGTCATGTTCGTTGTCGTGATTGTTGTTGTTCTCGTGTTGTTGTTTTTGTTGTTGTTGTTGTTGTTGTTGTTGTTGTTGTTGTTGTTGTTGTCGTCGTCGTCGTCGATGTCATTTGTTGTTGTTGTTGTTATCGTCGTCGTCGTCGTCATCGTCGTCGTTGTCAGAGGTTATTTCTAAAGATTTCATTGATAGTCTTTGTTCTCGTCACCAAGACTTGCTAAGAACAAGCTTGGAACAGCAAGAGTTCCAAGAACAAGATTAGAACAACTCATTACATCATTACCAGTACGTCATTTGTATTTAGAACACACTTTAGAAAAAAACTCTTCAGCTACAAACCAGTCACCCTCCCATGGCGGAGGTGTTTGTCTAAACCACTTACTGAAATGTTTTGAGGTTTAATGACCATACACATGTTGAACCGGTGAGTGTCTTCCGCTGCATAATTCGCAAATAACTATTTTATTAAAGTCCGCTTGAAACGCTCAAAGATGAAATTCCATGTTAAAAAGTGACAAAAGTTTCACATTTTCCCGTTGTAACAGCTTCCGATGATATTATATGAAAATTCTGATCCTCTGAGAGGATTCCCCGAAACAAAATCAGTTTGTACGCCTAATTTTAATAGAATTGTCCAAACAGTGTCGCTAATATTGTGCTAAAAGATGAATTCTAGAACAATGTCCAGACAGACACCACTTGGCCAAAAAATTTTCAGTGCTGGGAGATGAAAAAAAAAACTACCTCGCTACGCGCGGGCTTCGCCCGCGCTCCGCTTGGATAATAATAATAATAATTAAGTAGATGTGTACTGCCGGGCAGTACATACCCCAAGCGAAGTCGTCCATCTGTGTGTACATGATTCTCTCTCTCTCTCTCTCTCTCTCTCTCTCTCTCTCTCTCTCTCTCTCTCTCTCTCTCTCTCTCTCTCTTAAAATGTGTCATCGATGACGTGTTTTCATACTTGCTAATGCGGCAGGCTAATCATGACGTCAAATTGAAACTTCTTGAAGTCTCTCAGAAAGGGACATGAAAACCATGTGGGGGTTACTGGTTTGGGCTGAAAAAAAACCCAACTCCACCTAAAATTCAAGCGCCTATGGGGCTGAATTATGCAGCATAAATTGTGAAACATCAGGATATCTCACACTTTCAATTCTGCCATCATGTCAAATCTGACAACAAACCTACCCACAAAATGTCATAAATATCGCTGTAGAATTGAGACTTAACGGTTTTTAACTGCCAAAAATAAGTTTTTTTGACTGGAATAGTTTGTCTTGAAATTCAGTTTGGGACAACGGACCCACCCACTAAATTTCATAAAGATAGGTGAAAATTTAAATGTAACGGGTTTTAACTGCCAAAATTATGTTTTTCTTCTGGAAAAGTATGGAGTGAAAATCAGTTGGGGACAACGAACCTACCCACAAAATTTCATAAATATCGATGAAGAATTGAGATTTAACGGTTTTTAACTGCCAAAAATAAGGTTTTTTGTCTGGAAAAGTATGTCTTAAAATTCAGTTTGGGACAACGGACCCACCCACTAAATTTCATAAAGATAGGTGAAGAATTGAAATTTAACGTTTTTTAACTGCCAAAATTATGTCTTTCTTCTGGAAAAGTATAGAGTGAAAATCAGTTGGGGACAACGAACCTACCCACAAAATTTCATAAATATCGGTGAAGAATTGAAATTTAACGGTTTTTAACTGCCAAAATTATGTTTTTCTTCTGGAAAAGTATGGAGTGAAAATAAGTTGGGGACAACAAACCTACCTTTAAAATTTCATAAGAATCAGTGAAGAAATAGGATTTAACGATTTTTTAACGGCCTTTAAATCATTGGTGATGTCATCATAACTCAGTCGTTGTAGTTGTCGTCCTAGTTGTTGGTGTTGTTGTTGTCATGTTCGTTGTCGTGATTGTTGTTGTTCTCGTGTTGTTGTTGTTGTTGTTGTTGTTGTTGTTGTTGTTGTTGTTGTTGTCGTCGTCGTCGATGTCATTTGTTGTTGTTGTTGTTATCGTCGTCGTCGTCGTCATCGTCGTCGTTGTCAGAGGTTATTTCTAAAGATTTCATTGATAGTCTTTGTTCTCGTCACCAAGACTTGCTAAGAACAAGCTTGGAACAGCAAGAGTTCCAAGAACAAGATTAGAACAACTCATTACATCATTACCAGTACGTCATTTGTATTTAGAACACACTTTAGAAAAAAACTCTTCAGCTACAAACCAGTCACCCTCACATGGCGGAGGTGTTTGTCTAAACCACTTACTGAAATGTTTTGAGGTTTAATGACCATACACATGTTGAACCGGTGAGTGTCTTCCGCTGCTTAATTCGCAAATAACTATTTTATTAAAGTCCGCTTGAAACGCTCAAAGATGAAATTCCATGTTAAAAAGTGACAAAAGTTTCACATTTTCCCGTTGTAACAGCTTCCGATGATATTGTATGAAAATTCTGATCCTCTGAGAGGATTCCCCGAAACAAAATCAGTTTGTACGCCTAATTTTAATAGAATTGTCCTAACAGTGTCGCTAATATTGTGCTAAAAGATGAATTCTAGAACAATGTCCAGACAGACACCACTTGGCCAAAAAATTTTCAGTGCTGGGAGATGAAAAAAAAAACTACCTCGCTACGCGCGGGCTTCGCCCGCGCTCCGCTTGGATAATAAAAGAAATAGATAAGTAAGTACAGCATAAATAAATGACTAAAACAAGCAAACAAACAAATGAATTAATACATAAAAAAGTAGATACATGTTAAAATGAATAAATACATAGATATATGACTTTATTACTAACTAACTAACTAACTAACTAACTAACTAGCTAACTGACTAACTTATTGAATGAATATTAACTAACTAAATAAATTAAGTAGATGTGTACTGCCGGGCAGTACATACCCCAAGCGAAGTCGTCCATCTGTGTGTACATGATTCTCTCTCTCTCTCTCTCTCTCTCTCTCTCTCTCTCTCTCTCTCTCTGTCTTAAAATGTGTCATCGATGACGTGTTTTCATACTTGCTAATGCGGCAGGCTAATCATGACGTCAAATTGAAACTTCTTGAAGTCTCTCAGAAAGGGACATGAAAACCATGTGGGGGTTACTGGTTTGGGCTGAAAAAAAACCCAACTCCACCTAAAATTCAAGCGCCTATGGGGCTGAATTATGCAGCATAAATTGTGAAACATCAGGATATCTCACACTTTCAATTCTGCCATCATGTCAAATCTGACAACAAACCTACCCACAAAATGTCATAAATATCGCTGTAGAATTGAGACTTAACGGTTTTTAACTGCCAAAAATAAGTTTTTTTGACTGGAATAGTTTGTCTTGAAATTCAGTTTGGGACAACGGAGCCACCCACTAAATTTCAAAAAGATAGGTGAAAATTTAAATGTAACGGTTTTCAACTGCCAAAATTATGTTTTTCTTCTGGAAAAGTATGGAGTGAAAATCAGTTGGGGACAACGAACCTACCCACAAAATTTCATAAATATCGATGAAGAATTGAGATTTAACGGTTTTTAACTGCCAAAAATAAGGTTTTTTGTCTGGAAAAGTATGTCTTAAAATTCAGTTTGGGACAACGGACCCACCCACTAAATTTCATAAAGATAGGTGAAGAATTGAAATTTACCGTTTTTTAACTGCCAAAATTATGTCTTTCTTCTGGAAAAGTATAGAGTGAAAATCAGTTGGGGACAACGAACCTACCCACAAAATTTCATAAATATCGGTGAAGAATTGAATTTTAACGGTTTTTAACTGCCAAAATTATGTTTTTCTTCTGGAAAAGTATGGAGTGAAAATAAGTTGGGGACAACAAACCTACCTTTAAAATTTCATAAGAATCAGTGAAGAAATAGGATTTAACGATTTTTTAACGGCCTTTAAATCATTGGTGATGTCATCATAACCCAGTCGTTGTAGTTGTCGTCGTAGTTGTTGGTGTTGTTGTTGTCATGTTCGTTGTCGTGATTGTTGTTGTTCTCGTGTTGTTGTTTTTGTTGTTGTTGTTGTTGTTGTTGTTGTTGTTGTTGTTGTTGTTGTCGTCGTCGTCGTCGATGTCATTTGTTGTTGTTGTTGTTATCGTCGTCGTCGTCGTCATCGTCGTCGTTGTCAGAGGTTATTTCTAAAGATTTCATTGATAGTCTTTGTTCTCGTCACCAAGACTTGCTAAGAACAAGCTTGGAACAGCAAGAGTTCCAAGAACAAGATTAGAACAACTCATTACATCATTACCAGTACGTCATTTGTATTTAGAACACACTTTAGAAAAAAACTCTTCAGCTACAAACCAGTCACCCTCACATGGCGGAGGTGTTTGTCTAAACCACTTACTGAAATGTTTTGAGGTTTAATGACCATACACATGTTGAACCGGTGAGTGTCTTCCGCTGCTTAATTCGCAAATAACTATTTTATTAAAGTCCGCTTGAAACGCTCAAAGATGAAATTCCATGTTAAAAAGTGACAAAAGTTTCACATTTTCCCGTTGTAACAGCTTCCGATGATATTATATGAAAATTCTGATCCTCTGAGAGGATTCCCCGAAACAAAATCAGTTTGTACGCCTAATTTTAATAGAATTGTCCAAACAGTGTCGCTAATATTGTGCTAAAAGATGAATTCTAGAACAATGTCCAGACAGACACCACTTGGCCAAAAAATTTTCAGTGCTGGGAGATGAAAAAAAAAACTACCTCGCTACGCGCGGGCTTCGCCCGCGCTCCGCTTGGATTAAGTAGATGTGTACTGCCGGGCAGTACATACCCCAAGCGAAGTCGTCCATCTGTGTGTACATGATTCTCTCTCTCTCTCTCTCTCTCTCTCTCTCTCTCTCTCTCTCTCTCTCTCTCTCTCTCTCTCTCTCTCTCTCTCTTAAAATGTGTCATCGATGACGTGTTTTCATACTTGCTAATGCGGCAGGCTAATCATGACGTCAAATTGAAACTTCTTGAAGTCTCTCAGAAAGGGACATGAAAACCATGTGGGGGTTACTGGTTTGGGCTGAAAAAAAACCCAACTCCACCTAAAATTCAAGCGCCTATGGGGCTGAATTATGCAGCATAAATTGTGAAACATCAGGATATCTCACACTTTCAATTCTGCCATCATGTCAAATCTGACAACAAACCTACCCACAAAATGTCATAAATATCGCTGTAGAATTGAGACTTAACGGTTTTTAACTGCCAAAAATAAGTTTTTTTGACTGGAATAGTTTGTCTTGAAATTCAGTTTGGGACAACGGACCCACCCACTAAATTTCATAAAGATAGGTGAAAATTTAAATGTAACGGTTTTTAACTGCCAAAATTATGTTTTTCTTCTGGAAAAGTATGGAGTGAAAATCAGTTGGGGACAACGAACCTACCCACAAAATTTCATAAAAATATCGATGAAGAATTGAGATTTAACGGTTTTTAACTGCCAAAAATAAGGTTTTTTGTCTGGAAAAGTATGTCTTAAAATTCAGTTTGGGACAACGGACCCACCCACTAAATTTCATAAAGATAGGTGAAGAATTGAAATTTAACGTTTTTTAACTGCCAAAATTATGTCTTTCTTCTGGAAAAGTATAGAGTGAAAATCAGCTGGGGACAACGAACCTACCCACAAAATTTCATAAATATCGGTGAAGAATTGAAATTTAACGGTTTTTAACTGCCAAAATTATGTTTTTCTTCTGGAAAAGTATGGAGTGAAAATAAGTTGGGGACAACAAACCAACCTTTAAAATTTCATAAGAATCAGTGAAGAAATAGGATTTAACGATTTTTTAACGGCCTTTAAATCATTGGTGATGTCATCATAACCCAGTCGTTGTAGTTGTCGTCGTAGTTGTTGGTGTTGTTGTTGTCATGTTCGTTGTCGTGATTGTTGTTGTTCTCGTGTTGTTGTTTTTGTTGTTGTTGTTGTTGTTGTTGTTGTCGTCGTCGTCGTCGATGTCATTTGTTGTTGTTGTTGTTATCGTCGTCGTCGTCGTCATCGTCGTCGTTGTCAGAGGTTATTTCTAAAGATTTCATTGATAGTCTTTGTTCTCGTCACCAAGACTTGCTAAGAACAAGCTTGGAACAGCAAGAGTTCCAAGAACAAGATTAGAACAACTCATTACATCATTACCAGTACGTCATTTGTATTTAGAACACACTTTAGAAAAAAACTCTTCAGCTACAAACCAGTCACCCTCCCATGGCGGAGGTGTTTGTCTAAACCACTTACTGAAATGTTTTGAGGTTTAATGACCATACACATGTTGAACCGGTGAGTGTCTTCCGCTGCATAATTCGCAAATAACTATTTTATTAAAGTCCGCTTGAAACGCTCAAAGATGAAATTCCATGTTAAAAAGTGACAAAAGTTTCACATTTTCCCGTTGTAACAGCTTCCGATGATATTATATGAAAATTCTGATCCTCTGAGAGGATTCCCCGAAACAAAATCAGTTTGTACGCCTAATTTTAATAGAATTGTCCAAACAGTGTCGCTAATATTGTGCTAAAAGATGAATTCTAGAACAATGTCCAGACAGACACCACTTGGCAAAAAAATGTTCAGTGCTGGGAGATGAAAAAAAAAACTACCTCGCTACGCGCGGGCTTTGCCCGCGCTCCGCTTGGATTAAGTAGATGTGTACTGCCGGGCAGTACATACCCCAAGCGAAGTCGTCCATCTGTGTGTACATGATTCTCTCTCTCTCTCTCTCTCTCTCTCTCTCTCTCTCTCTCTCTCTCTCTCTCTCTCTCTCTCTCTCTTAAAATGTGTCATCGATGACGTGTTTTCATACTTGCTAATGCGGCAGGCTAATCATGACGTCAAATTGAAACTTCTTGAAGTCTCTCAGAAAGGGACATGAAAACCATGTGGGGGTTACTGGTTTGGGCTGAAAAAAAAACCAACTCCACCTAAAATTCAAGCGCCTATGGGGCTGAATTATGCAGCATAAATTGTGAAACATCAGGATATCTCACACTTTCAATTCTGCCATCATGTCAAATCTGACAACAAACCTACCCACAAAATGTCATAAATATCGGTGTAGAATTGAGACTTAACGGTTTTTAACTGCCAAAAATAAGTTTTTTTGACTGGAATAGTTTGTCTTGAAATTCAGTTTGGGACAACGGACCCACCCACTAAATTTCATAAAGATAGGTGAAAATTTAAATGTAACGGTTTTTAACTGCCAAAATTATGTTTTTCTTCTGGAAAAGTATGGAGTGAAAATCAGTTGGGGACAACGAACCTACCCACAAAATTTCATAAATATCGATGAAGAATTGAGATTTAACGGTTTTTAACTGCCAAAAATAAGGTTTTTTGTCTGGAAAAGTATGTCTTAAAATTCAGTTTGGGACAACGGACCCACCCACTAAATTTCATAAAGATAGGTGAAGAATTGAAATTTAACGTTTTTTAACTGCCAAAATTATGTCTTTCTTCTGGAAAAGTATAGAGTGAAAATCAGTTGGGGACAACGAACCTACCCACAACATTTCATAAATATCGGTGAAGAATTGAAATTTAACGGTTTTTAACTGCCAAAATTATGTTTTTCTTCTGGAAAAGTATGGAGTGAAAATAAGTTGGGGACAACAAACCTACCTTTAAAATTTCATAAGAATCAGTGAAGAAATAGGATTTAACGATTTTTTAACGGCCTTTAAATCATTGGTGATGTCATCATAACCCAGTCGTTGTAGTTGTCGTCGTAGTTGTTGGTGTTGTTGTTGTCATGTTCGTTGTCGTGATTGTTGTTGTTCTCGTGTTGTTGTTTTTGTTGTTGTTGTTGTTGTTGTTGTTGTTGTCGTCGTCGTCGTCGATGTCATTTGTTGTTGTTGTTGTTATCGTCGTCGTCGTCGTCGTCGTTGTCAGAGGTTATTTCTAAAGATTTCATTGATAGTCTTTGTTCTCGTCACCAAGACTTGCTAAGAACAAGCTTGGAACAGCAAGAGTTCCAAGAACAAGATTAGAACAACTCATTACATCATTACCAGTACGTCATTTGTATTTAGAACACACTTTAGAAAAAAACTCTTCAGCTACAAACCAGTCACCCTCACATGTCTGAGGTGTTTGTCTAAACCACTTACTGAAATGTTTTGAGGTTTAATGACCATACACATGTTGAACCGGTGAGTGTCTTCCGCTGCTTAATTCGCAAATAACTATTTTATTAAAGTCCGCTTGAAACGCTCAAAGATGAAATTCCATGTTAAAAAGTGACAAAAGTTTCACATTTTCCCGTTGTAACAGCTTCCGATGATATTATATGAAAATTCTGATCCTCTGAGAGGATTCCCCGAAACAAAATCAGTTTGTACGCCTAATTTTAATAGAATTGTCCAAACAGTGTCGCTAATATTGTGCTAAAAGATGAATTCTAGAACAATGTCCAGACAGACACCACTTGGCAAAAAAATGTTCAGTGCTGGGAGATGAAAAAAAAAACTACCTCGCTACGCGCGGGCTTTGCCCGCGCTCCGCTTGGATTAAGTAGATGTGTACTGCCGGGCAGTACATACCCCAAGCGAAGTCGTCCATCTGTGTGTACATGATTCTCTCTCTCTCTCTCTCTCTCTCTCTCTCTCTCTCTGTCTTAAAATGTGTCATCGATGACGTGTTTTCATACTTGCTAATGCGGCAGGCTAATCATGACGTCAAATTGAAACTTCTTGAAGTCTCTCAGAAAGGGACATGAAAACCATGTGGGGGTTACTGGTTTGGGCTGAAAAAAAACCCAACTCCACCTAAAATTCAAGCGCCTATGGGGCTGAATTATGCAGCATAAATTGTGAAACATCAGGATATCTCACACTTTCAATTCTGCCATCATGTCAAATCTGACAACAAACCTACCCACAAAATGTCATAAATATATCGGTGTAGAATTGAGACTTAACGGTTTTTAACTGCCAAAAATAAGTTTTTTTGACTGGAATAGTTTGTCTTGAAATTCAGTTTGGGACAACGGACCCACCCACTAAATTTCAAAAAGATAGGTGAAAATTTAAATGTAACGGTTTTTAACTGCCAAAATTATGTTTTTCTTCTGGAAAAGTATGGAGTGAAAATCAGTTGGGGACAACGAACCTACCCACAAAATTTCATAAATATCGATGAAGAATTGAGATTTAACGGTTTTTAACTGCCAAAAATAAGGTTTTTTGTCTGGAAAATTATGTCTTAAAATTCAGTTTGGGACAACGGACCCACCCACTAAATTTCATAAAGATAGGTGAAGAATTGAAATTTAACGTTTTTTAACTGCCAAAATTATGTCTTTCTTCTGGAAAAGTATAGAGTGAAAATCAGTTGGGGACAACGAACCTACCCACAAAATTTCATAAATATCGGTGAAGAATTGAAATTTAACGGTTTTTAACTGCCAAAATTATGTTTTTCTTCTGGAAAAGTATGGAGTGAAAATAAGTTGGGGACAACAAACCTACCTTTAAAATTTCATAAGAATCAGTGAAGAAATAGGATTTAACGATTTTTTAACAGCCTTGACACTGAACATTTGATAAATCATTGGTGATGTCATCATAACCCAGTCGTAGTTGTCGTCGTAGTTGTTGGTGTTGTTGTTGTCATGTTCGTTGTCGTGATTGTTGTTGTTCTCGTGTTGTTGTTTTTGTTGTTGTTGTTGTTGTTGTTGTTGTTGTTGTTGTTGTTGTTGTTGTTGTCGTCGTCGTCGTCGATGTCATTTGTTGTTGTTGTTGTTATCGTCGTCGTCGTCGTCATCGTCGTCGTTGTCAGAGGTTATTTCTAAAGATTTCATTGATAGTCTTTGTTCTCGTCACCAAGACTTGCTAAGAACAAGCTTGGAACAGCAAGAGTTCCAAGAACAAGATTAGAACAACTCATTACATCATTACCAGTACGTCATTTGTATTTAGAACACACTTTAGAAAAAAACTCTTCAGCTACAAACCAGTCACCCTCACATGTCCGAGGTGTTTGTCTAAACCACTTACTGAAATGTTTTGAGGTTTAATGACCATACACATGTTGAACCGGTGAGTGTCTTCCGCTGCTTAATTCGCAAATAAGTATTTTATTAAAGTCCGCTTGAAACGCTCAAAGATGAAATTCCATGTTAAAAAGTGACAAAAGTTTCACATTTTCCCGTTGTAACAGCTTCCGATGATATTATATGAAAATTCTGATCCTCTGAGAGGATTCCCCGAAACAAAATCAGTTTGTACGCCTAATTTTAATAGAATTGTCCAAACAGTGTCGCTAATATTGTGCTAAAAGATGAATTCTAGAACAATGTCCAGACAGACACCACTTGGCAAAAAAATTTTCAGTGCTGGGAGATGAAAAAAAAAACTACCTCGCTACGCGCGGGCTTCGCCCGCGCTCCGCTTGGATAATTGACAGTAAGTACTGGTGCCACATGACTTATGTGAACCAGTTGATTGGCTAATGGCGATGAGCTAAAACTGTTAGCGCACTCTTGGAGTGCGCTAACTTTTCCACAGAGCGTATTCTTACGCCCTTTGCCTAAGCAAGACTGTGCTCTCATCCTCAGAATTAATTAATGACATGTAGCTTATATTCTCCACAATACCAATGATTATGACCATAAATTTCCTGCTTCTCAATTAAAAGCAGAAGTGGGTTTTTTTCTGACAGATTGCATGTGCCTGTGCCACAGATCTAAAAATAGAACCCGCTGTGTCTAATTTTTCAGTTTCGACTTGCGAAGATTCCTCTCATAATTATGCCATGTTAGTGGCATGTAGCTTATTATCCACATTACCAAATGTTGAGTTAGTATACAATTCCCAGCAGCTAACAGAAAACACAAGTGTTATTCCGATAACGTAGCAGCTAGATCAGCACGTAGCAGACTACACTGAAATACGACTGCATATGTTCAGTAAATGAATGTTTTCTGAATTATTATTGCAAGGCAAGAACAATCGGAATCGAAAACGTGTAGGGTTTAAAACGTTCTTACCATATATATAAGACTTATTACCAGCCTGCCACCGGCACGGTTGGCTTAGTGGTAAGGCGTCCGCCCCGTGATCGGGAGGTCGTGGGTTCGAACCCCGGCCGGGTCATAACCTAAGACTTTAAAATTGGCAATCTAGTGGCTGCTCCGCCTGCCGTCTGGCATTATGGGGTTAGTGCTAGGACTGGTTGGTCTGGTGTCAGAATAATGTGACTGGGTGAGACATGAAGCCTGTGCTGCGACTTCTGTCTTGTGTGTGGCGCACGTTAAATGTCAAAGCAGCACCGCCCTGATATGGCCCTTCGTGGTCGGCTGGGCGTTAAGCAAACAAACAAACAAACCAACCAGCCTGCCTCATGCGTGCAGACTCAGTGCAACGTGACGAGCAATTTTTGTTTCTGAAATGAGACTCAGTGCATTGGTTCGATTGCATAGCAGACGACATAAATACCGCTCAGCAAATTAACATCTTGGGCAAATGTGAACGATAAAACGATGGGGATATAATACGTGTAGGGTTCAGAGCATTCTTACCGTTCATATTTAGTACCAGACTCCCCGATGAGTGAAGATACCACACGAGAAACATGCCACATTTATTTTGAAAATGTGCTTTCCGTCGACCTTGGCAAGGGGCAAAACTCTGCACAGTCAATCTGTCGAAGCTCGATGAAGGTTTCGAATCGCAAATAACTAAGAGCATAGTCCTTTCTCCGAGTTTAAATGAGGTCTCTATGAAAGATCATCACTTTTTAGCTTAACGCTACACTACACTGGAATTTACCAACAGAAATTAAAACAAGAGTTTGCGTGTGACGAAAGCACGACACACTTGAGACAGCTCACACAAAAGTAGATCCGTGACACAAACCTGACCACACAGTTACGCCTATCCAAATGCGCGTTGCAAAATGTGCGTTTTGAATTTTCATTTTTATCTGGCGGTACTGACAATACCGTTATTGAAACAATCCCAGTGCACTAAGGGATTTATAGAGCAAATCTCGAAAATAATTATTGAACTCAGCGCTATGCGCTTCGTTCAATAATGAATTTTCTCGATTTGCTCAATAAATCCCTTAGTGCACTGGGATGTCTCAATAACTTAAATAATAATAATAATAATAATAATTATGATAATAATAATAATAATAATAAAACATTCTTTTATAGTGCTGTTCACCGCCGAATGGCAGTCTCATGGCGCTTTACATTAGACATTAAAATTTAACATTTTACATAAAAAGTTTTCTCGTAAGAAATAACATACAAGCATTAAAAACAATTCATAGACAACGACCACTTATAGTCATATAATTTGTAAAATAATCTAGAATTTTTTTTTTTTTTTAAGATGGAGAAAAAAACACACAAAAAACACGTAAGATAAGTAATAGACACATAGTTACACATAAAAAGTCTGACAATAAAACAGAACTCACATAAAAGCGTACAGATCTAAAACAGAATGAAGATGTAACATAGACTGTGGGGCAACAAATTAAACAACTAACAACTAGTCAACAAGCAAACTTATCATTCAGCACATTCACTCACAAGTCACATGCACACATTACACCACAGCTTCAATGTCCTAATTACTTTGTTCATTTTAGTAAAAGGCAGATTTGTACAGGTGACTCTTCAGTTTAATCTTAAATGGTGGTAGTGAAGGAGACTGGCGGACCGCTAGGGGAAGTGAGTTCCAGAGTGTAGGGACTTGATATCTGAACTTAGTGTTAGCAAACAATGACGTGACGAATCATCGTGACATATTTTTAAATGTTTCCTTTTCTATGTGCAGGACTGGACGCGCTGCACAACCTGACCACCTCACGGCGTTACCAGCTGCGGGTCGACCTCAAGATGTGGAATGAGATTCGAGGCTATGCGACATATAGCGGGTTCTACGTGGAGGATAGTGACAACAACTTTCGTTTGCACTTTGACGACTTTACGGGAGGAAATGCTGGTATGTGTATAAAAAAAACAAGTCGCGTAAGGCGAAAATACAATATTTAGTCAAGTAGCTGTCGAACTCACAGAATGAAACTGAACGCAACGCAACGCAGCAAGACCGTATACTCGTAGCATCGTCACTCCACCGCCCGTGGCAAAGGCAGTGCACGTGGAATTGACAAGAAGAGCGGGGTATTCGTTGCGCTGAGAAGGATAGCACGCTTTTCTGTACCTCTCTTCGTTTTAACTTTCTGAGCGTGTTTTTAATCCAAACATATCATATCTATATATTTTTGGAATCAGGAACCGACAAGGAATAAGATGAAAGTGTTTTTAAATTGATTTCGAAAAAAGAATTTTGATAATAATTTTTATATATTTAATTTTCAGAGCTTGTTTTTAATCCGAATATAACATATGTATATGTTTTTGGAATCAGCAAATGATGGAGAATAAGATAAACGTAAATTTGGATCGTTTTATAAATTTTTATTTTTTTTTTACAATTTTCAGATTTTTAATGACCAAAGTCATTAATTAATTTTTAAAAGGATTGAGAAGTCACCGAAGTGCATTTAAGGGCATTCTCATAGAGTGCTGAATCTGATAAGGTCCGTTTTTAGCTAAGACTGCTACCGGTTTCGAGCTAAGAAGCTTTCATCGGGCAGTCTCTTGGCATAAAACAGAGAAAAATTCCCAAACTTCTATGCAAAAGAGAAAACCACATTTCTGTGGTAGGCTCTCTGCATAGACGAGAATCTTCCTTTGATTCCCCTGCAACTGCCAGCGAAGAGTAAGAAAAAGAAATTTGAAGTATCAGCAGCTGCTCTTGGATGTTGAAGCAACATAATAGAAATTTATAATGAGAGCGCTGCTAAAAATGCCAAAATGTGCACTCGATCGCTTTTACTTTTGAAGAAAAGTTAAATATAGAATGACGTCAAGAGCGAGAATGCAGAGAAATTACGTCATGAGCAAGGGAAGTCATCCTTTATTCTGTGTGTGTCTCCGCTGCCTACATTCCAACGTGGAATTTTGAAAGCAGGGAGCACACTAGAGGTAATGGAAGAGGTGGGGGGAGGGGGTAAGAATTAGATCCAGAAAGAACTCTTCACAGACAGCCTACTGGAGAATCAAACCTCTTCCTATTTTGTTACAGGGCATTTACGCAGACGTCGCAGTTCAAAATATCGTTTTAGATCTGATTTTGTACAGCAGCCTGTGTGATTCAGAATCGTCTGCCCTTTTTCGGTTTAACATTTTATGGACGATTCCTATGAGACTGCTCAATCATAACTGATGACAAATTCAGAAACAGATGATGGTTTCAAGTAGGCTACAGTAATGATTCGAGCCGACGGCGCGAAGCGCCGAGCCGACGGCGCAAAACGCCGAGCCGACGGCGCCAAGCGCCTAGCTTGCTAGGGGGGTCCGGGGGCATGCCCCCCCGGAAAATTTTGAAAAAAAGGATGCAAAATGGTGCAATCTGGTGCATTCTGAGGATGATCATTACCAGTTTCAGGCAGCAGATTTTGTCACTGATTAATAGCCCAAAAATTGAAACTCAATGTAAAATAAAGAAATGCATACCTCATTCAATATTTTTATTTTTTGGCTGGGGGGGGTCCGGAAACCCTAGAACACACCCACCCCCCACCCCCCTCGTTGTGGGGGTCAGGGGGCGAAGCCCCCTGAAGCTGACGGGTAGGTCATATTCTGAGATAGGAAAATGGTCGCTCCTTGCATGAAACGGCATAAAATAAGCAATAATAAAAAATAAAAAAAATAAGTAAGGTACATGTTTAGGCTGGGGGGGGGGGGGGGGGGTTGCGCAACCCCCATAACCCCCCCGGTAGTCCGGCCCTGCCTAATACACCTTCCAAAAAAGTAAATATATTAAGAAGAAAAATTTGAATCACAACAAGGACAATTGATCGATCTGGCGCAACCTGAGCAAACTAATTAGCCAACTTCTTTCCAAAATCGTCACTTAGAATACAAAGGCCGGCTCCTAAGTGGTCCGGTAACCCCGGAACCCCCCTCCGGATCCGGCCAGTGTGTGTGTGTGTGTGTGTGTGTGTGACCGATGACCTTCTCTAAATTCTAATCGTTGCGTTTGCATGGTAATAAAGTTTTAATACTGGATATGCCCATGAAAAAATATCATTTCTTGTTCATGTCATTGTGTGTGTGTGGCCAGGACCGTGACTTCTGCTTGCCTCGACGTCTTCAGAAAAGACACAAAATGCCAGCAGGCGTATGTTCTTGGAGCACTCAGTATGCCGTCATCTGCAAACAAATAAATACAAATTATTCAATTGTGTAAATAAAGAACAATCATTTTAATATTACAACAAAAAAATTCATATAACTGTAGTCTTCACCAGAGACATCCACTACACTATCTTTAAATAAAACTGCCGTAAAAAATTGAAATACTATAAAACTTACCCCCACTCAGATCTATTTGGGATTATTCAAGTTTCAACCATGAAACGATGCCGGTTTGGACAGATCTGCTAGTTTGCCGCTGAAACTGAAATCAAAGGCGATCTTCAGAACTATTTCTAATCTTGTATTTGTGATTAATATAAAATACTGATCTTCCCAATAGAAGCTGATGTGTATACACATGACCAGGACAAGGTATTTTGTTACAGGGCATTTACGCAGACGTCGCAGTTCAAAATATCGTTTTAGATCTGATTTTGTACAGCAGCCTGTGTGATTCAGAATCGTCTGCCCTTTTTCGGTTTAACATTTTATGGACGATTCCTATGAGACTGCTCAATCATAACTGATGACAAATTCAGAAACAGATGATGGTTTCAAGTAGGCTACAGTAATGATTCGTTAAAAATGTCAAGCCACTCGTCGATCATTCACACTCAAAGAACCCAAGCCAAATCTGCTCTGGTTCCGAGCAGCTTTTTCCAACTGAGACCCTAATTGTTACGCATCTGCCGCGAAAAGATAGACCACAAACAAGCGGCACTGTACCATGCTTTCGTTTATGTTGCTAAACAGATTAAATGTGCATTGTAAATGTGCTTACAGCAAAGAAATGCATCCTTACTTACCACAAAAATACTGGTACCACATTCATCGCACTTGTGTCTTCTTACCAAAACCTATCGATATGTTTGTTTACGATATATTGGTAATTACTAACCGTTAACTATTTTTCAAAAATCTGAAATGACTTATAAGAATCAAAGAAAGATTCGCTAAAACGGTTGACTTCAGAAAATAAGCAATATTTTTCTGAACCATGAAATAAAAATCGAAAACTCCGTTTGATCTTTTATTTTGGTAGATTGATGACAACAGCCGGAACTGAAAGTACCAGAACCAAAAATGAAGGGCATTAATCAGGTAAACTAAGAAGATTGTCGTTCCTGGCGCGCACTTCACATGTCCGTCAAACAGTGTCCGAGTGAGAGAAAAAAAAATTTTCGCAGTTCGACAGTATATGAGGCCCTTCTTCATATCAAAGTGTAAAGGTTGCTGAAAGATGTTTTTCCTTTTTGCTTGTTTAGTTACACTTTAAATGCACTTGTTACTTCGGTGACTTCTCAATCCTTTGAGGTTGTAGAACTCTCCTCGGGTTATTCTTGTTCAGTGTTGCAATCGGCTCCGAAAGGGTTTGATTCTCCAGTAGGCTGTCTGTGAAGAGTTCTTTCTAGATCTAATTCTTACCCCCTCCCCCCACCTCTTCCATTACCTCTAGTGTGCTCCCTGCTTTCAAAATTCCACGTTGGAATGTAGGCAGCGGAGACACACACAGAGTAAAGGATGACCTCCCTTGCTTATGACGTAATTTCTCTGCATTCTCGCTCTTGACGTCATTCTATATTTAACTTTTCTTCAAAAGTAAAAGCGATCGAGTGCACATTTTGGCATTTTTGCAAGGAACAGGTGTAAGGAAATTTTATAATTTTGGATGATTAATGAGATGAGGATGATTATAATGATGATGCTATGGATTTCCAATTTGGTTTGAGACTACGTGACAGGGCAGCACTCTACATTTCTCATTATAAATATATATATATATATATATGAGCCTGTGCCAAAACGTGGTCTGCCGAAAGAGCCGACATGTTCATGCATTACTGTTCATCAACCGCACTTTCAATCGCAAAAAGCACTGAACAGTTTGAAAGCATGTATGTTAAAGACATAGCAAAGACAGTTTCAGAAGCTTGCATGCATTACACCTACATGAAAAAAATAAAAATGTTAGCCGAAGCGAGCAAATCCGGCGACTTAAAAGTGGGACATTCCGTACATGGTGTTTTGTTCGTCCGCGGTCCAGAAATCTCCGTCGGCAAGTTAGAAACAGTGCCCATAATATTGATAAATGTACCCAAAATTACCACGAAAAGATGATGTCTACGAAAAAAAAGATGTTTATTGGCAAAATATTTGACGTCAAAAACGTCCATAGCGATCGTAACTCCCTGTGTCTCCAGCGAACTCACGATACGTCCCTCGATTTTCGAATCTACGAACGTCATTATCGCAACCGAAAGTTGTAAGCAACAGTAAATAAAAAGTTTTATTTGATTTGCAAACAATTGATTTAAAATAAAAGTATTTTAAGTAGTTTTGAGAAGTTTTTAGGTTGAATGCAATTTTCATGTCTTTTTGTTACGATCGCTCAATATTCAATAACTTATTTTATATGACCGCGGAAGTATCGGGGCTGCTGTTATAAATAGCAAAAACGTTACACGCACGCAGTTGGACTCCATTTTGCTACACGGATGGCCGACTTTCGCAGGGAAGGTAAGTTTTCGTTTCATGTCTCCTGTTTGATGAGCGTTACGATCGACATAAAGTTACGATCGACTCAAAATTCTTCAAGTTTTTTACTTATTCGCTGTGTTATAGCTAGTAGCAAAGAATATGTTCTGGGTGATTCTTCCTTTCATATTTTAAGCATTTGTCTGGACTGAAAAAGTTCGTTGAAGCTGAATTAAGACACAGGGACAGTTTGGGTCTTCGTTACGATCGATCCATATTCTGTGATGTCTTTGTTACGATCGACTGAACATTTTCACGGCTAGCAATAGCAACAGCAAACAATGGTTCCGCTTGGATTAGCAAGTAATGTATGAGTTTTCGGACTTGTTTTTACATTTAGTCAAGTTTTGACTAAATGTTTTAACATAGAGGGGGAATCGAAACGAGGGTCGTGGTGTATGTGTGTGTGTGTGTGTGTGTGTGTGTGTGTGTGTGTGCGTGCGTGTAGAGCGATTCAAACCAAACTGCTGGACCGATCTTTATGAAATTTTACATGAAAGTTCCTGGGAATGATATCCCCGAACGTTTTTTTCTTTTTTTCGATAAAAACCTTTGATGACGTCATATCCGGATTTTTGTAAAAGTTGAGGCGGCACTGTCACACCCTCATTTTTCAATCAAATTGATTGAAATTTTGGCCAAGCAATCTTCGACGAAGGCCGGACTTCGGTATTGCATTTCAGCTTGGTGGCTTAAAAATTAATTAATGACTTTGGTCATTAAAAATCTGAAAATTGTAAAAACAACATTTTTTTTATAAAACGATCCAAATTTACGTTCATCTTATTCTTCATCATTTTCTGATTCTAAAAACATATAAATATGTTATATTTAGATTAAAAACAAGCTCTGAAAATTAAAAATATAAAAATTATAATCAAAATTAAATTGTCGAAATCAATTTAAAAACACTTTCATCTTATTCCTTGTCGGTTCCTGATTCCAAAAACATATAGATATGATATGTTTGGATTAAAAACACGCTCAGAAAGTTCAAACGAAGAGTGGTACAGAAAAGCGTGCTATCCTTCTTAGCGCAACTACTACCCCGCTCTTCTTGTCAATTTCCCTGCCTTTGTCATGAGCGGTGGACTGACAAGTCAAGTCAAGTCAAGTTTTATTCCAATAAAACCCCGTGAGGGTACATGGACGATGCTACGAGTATACGGTCTTGCTGAAAAATTGCATTGCGTTCAGTTTCATTCTGTGAATTCGACAGCTGCCTGACTAAATGTTGTATTTTCGCCTAAAGCGACTTGTTCTTGGTTTGGTTGTGAAATATTTTTCGAGAAGGCCACTCGGGGATCTTCTTGCGTCAATCGTAACGCAAGACATGTAACTCTCACTGTGTCTCGGTTACGAGTGACACAAAGTATTTTTGGACAGCTATGCATTTACATACGTATGCCTTTCTTTTCTATTTAAGGTCTGCGTTTTACTTTTAACTTTTGGAATTGAGAGTTTAGGGTTGTGTTTTTTTTTATTTTTTAATGTTTGTAGCTTTGATTTACGAGGAATGCATGTCGACCGTAACTTTTCTTGGGAAGGACACAGTATTGTTTTATGTCCTTTGTTACTTGTTTTTTTAGTTACCTCAATTACCAGCCTTGTAAATAAATGACTCTGCAGATGAAAGCATATTAATTTATGGTGATTGTGTCAACTTAGACACATCTCTTTGTAGGAAATCCAGTACAGTCTTAGTTCTTAGGACTGATGTTAGAAGTGGTATTGTTGCTCTTAAAAGTGAAATGTTACATTTATCTGGGAGAGGTAGAAGAGACAGGGGTCAGTGCTGTAGAAACTGCACTTGAACATGTCATTAATTCTAGATGTACTGTGGGCAAATATTTTTCTGTCTTGTACTTGAGCCTCATTTCTTTTTCGTGATTGTAAGGTCTGCGACTGCAAGTCAGATTGTCACCCCAGGCTGAACGAATCCGGAAGCAGAACAACGAGCGATCCAAAGAGTACAGACAACGGCTAAAGCTGGACCCTGAACGCTACGATGTCTGCCATGAACGAACTTTGGAGAGGAACAGAAGACATGCTATTCTTACACAAACACGTTTGCACCCACGCGTATGGCTTTGCTTGCAAAGTACACCAACTTTTTGAAAAATACACTCAACGTTTTGGGAAAGTACTCTTGCCTCGGGTTTAGTGTAAACAGGTCTGCATCTGGTTTGGTCTGACTCCCTTCTGACAGTGACAGTCTGGCAAGTTTGCTGATCATGCATAGCCCGAGTAGATTAATTTATTTGATGGGGGAAGCCAATTTTACGAACTTTGCAGTTATCATTATCATATTATTTTACATGTAGGCATTGGCAGCTAAAGCTATGTGTGAAAGCTGATCTGTGATTTTCTCTAGTCTTGTACATTGTGGTACTTTGAATGCTTGTGTGTATTTATTGGTAGAGGTGCACATTTTTTTTTAAATCTCTGATTACCAATTTGTGATTGATCAAGTCTTGTATTTACCTTTGTAGGGTGTTTCTTTGATTATGTGCATGACTATTTGAGAGTGCAAGTGACACTTAATGTGTGGATGTGGAGGATATTCATGAAATTGACATTTCCCTTGGGCGTTTGTAATTTTACCTTGTTTTCTCCATGAACTTGCGTTTTAATTTTTCATTTTTATTTAACCAGTTTTGAGTGCAAAAGTGTTTGTTTAAGGACTTTTGACTCGTTCAGACTGGAATGTAATGTTCACGAACATTAACTGCAGGAACTTTCTGTATAAGCTGATGGTGTAAATATACCACTATTTGGGAATGTTTTGGTTAGTTTTCTGTTGTGTTTTTGAGATTCTTGCCATCCATTTTCCAATGAATTTGTACATTTGAAGACATCTTATCCTTATTTTGCACTTCCTGCATGTAACACCTGGCATTTTGGCATTTCTTATTCTCTTGTCACATTACAGTGTGTGTTCCTGACTTTGTGTGTCAACCGGAACATGAGACACAGTGCCATTTTCATGTCTTCCTTGACCCCGTTACAGTTGACACAGCAGGGACTAGTTTTTCTACTTTGCTTTCTTTTTCATGTGATTTTGAGGTTTGTTTGAATTGCAAATGATGGTTTTAATAAAATATTCTAGTCTTTGAAACATCTTCTCTGTTTTTAATTTTTTTTACAGGATTTCTTGTGACTGGAGTGTGTCAACTGTAACTCAGGACACAGTGATGGGTGTCTTATTTTTCAAAATACAAGGTCCATTTTAGAAGTTCCTCAATGAATCTTTTTTGGGATGTAAATCTTACTTGCTGAGTAAATTTGAAGCAAATCAGTTAAGAACTTATAAAGATACTTATGAAAATGCTGTGTCTCGCGTTATAGTTGACACACAGCTATGTTGATGCGTTTTTTTGTTTTTTCGCAAAAAGTAAAGCCCAAGTTATCTTTTTGGTTATGGAAATAGTTACACTATACAAAGTCAATTAGTGTATAAAGATAAGACAGTATTATTTCCAGTTTGGTTTTCAACCCCAAATGTCCCATTTTGGCAAGCACGTTTTGGCACAGGCTCATATGCGTATGTATGTGTGTGTATGTGTGTGTGTGTGTGTGTGTGTGTGTGTGTCTGTGTGTGTGTGAGTGTGTGTGTGCGTGTGTGTATTTACGTATTTACACACACACAAACATTTACACACACACACACACACACACACACACTGACCGCCCCGTGATTATCCATTCCCAGGTGACAGTCTGTCCTCTCACCGTGGTCAGCAGTTCTCCACCAAGGACAGGGACCACGACACGTACAGCAGCGGACACTGTGCACAGGTTTACCACGGCGCCTGGTGGTACTGGAACTGCTACAACTCCAACCTGAACGCTGACTACAAGACCAGCAGCAGTGCTCCTAACCACGGGCTGATCTGGAAAACCTTTGGAGGCACTGACTATTACTCCATGAAGTTCACGGAGATGAAGATCAGGCCTATCATCTAGAGCGACACTGGGAGCAGCCTAATTCTGTATTACTTTCTTCAAAGTAAAATTAGTCCCTAATGAAAAGATGCTGTTAATTGTTTCTTAGATGGATGTATTTGCCTTTGTCCTTCCCTTCGTCGTATCTTACCTGTATGTTTTTTTCACCCGTTTGAGCCAGATGATTATCCCACCCCGCCCCCTGTTGCAAACCTAAAACTAAAAAAAAAGTTTTTATCTTTTCAAACTCGTTGTCTACAGAACCATAACAGTTATGAATTAAACATATGACTCAAACTGATCATACGTTGTCATTGTTTTGGTTCTACAAACTGTTTCTCTTTGAGATCGCTCGTACAAGGTGTAACATTAACAGCTATTGTGTTTTCAGCGTAGCAATAGGGTCCGATATTTAGACGAGACAAGTATAATGCCGACGAGTCGAAGACGAGTCGCATTATACTTGTTCGAGTCTAAATATCGGACCCTATTGCTACGCTGAAAATACAATAGCGATTATATAGCTGTTCTGACCTTTATTTGTTGTTCCAAACTTACAAAATGACAGTTTTTGCGTCGATGCGTTGATCTCAGGTTTTGATAGCAGACGCCGTTTCTTATGCGCATTAGTTTTGCGCAGGCGCCACACTGACTTTGGAAAAAACTCGATTTGACAACACTGCTGTTAAACAACTTGTTATTAGTTCATTCGTATACAACAAAAAGAAGTTTGAGTTTTTTAATTTTGAACAAGACTACTAATGAAGAAGACCAAAACACAACATCAACGGAAAACTAGAAACAACTGAAGAACTAGGATGCAACAAGGGGAGGAAAAGAGAACAGCTAATCCGTACAAAGCGACCAAACGGCAGCGACGTTTTTAGTTTGGGTGAATGGCATTTATACTTGTCTCGTCATGAAGCGAATTTTTCAACCTCAGTTATAAACGACTACATGAATGTTAGTGCCATGGGTTGTACATCAATACTTCAGAGGGGAAGTGGGGTATTTAGTGTGGAGTTACGAGATAAGAAAAGCCGAATGCGAAAGTTTGTGTCAGTCGGCAACTGTGAACTAATCTTACAGGCACACAGAAACGGCTGTTCCGTTTTACTCCCCTGTTTGTACTACATCTTTCGACTTTGGGCATTTTGTGGTGTTTAGGGACAGAAAATAATAGTTTAGTCCTGTTTCATCGGGAAGTTAGCAGAAAAAGGTATGCTATCGACATGTGTAAAGCTGAAAAACATTCCCGAGAAGAATTTCAAGTTGTCAGTGTATGCTGTTGTTGATCAGTGAAACATCGTGTGGTACAGATGGGTAAACCGGAACCATGCGTCTTTGTTATTGACAATATGCTTTTGGATATTGGCAAAAATGGCTGTCTTCCATAGAATTATGCTTTGATGATCGGAAGAGACCATCCAATGACAGCCGCCGAATTCCCCCACGTGTCTATCAGAATAGTTATATAGATCTATAATTCAAACAGGTTTCTTTTAAATCTAATTTCGATAACAACGACTGTTTATTTTGATCTTTTAGGCTCTGCAACGTGTTCAATTTAAACCAATTTTCGGAACATTGACAACTAGAGTGGCCATGCCCAAAACCACTGAACATTCTTGTTTTACCTTGAACGTCTCAGGGAAACTTGCCGAATTCACACAAAAAACGTACAACTGTACTTCGTGTTATTACTTTTGTTTTGGACAGTTGGCGTGTACAATGTCGGGTTGTTATGCTTTGCAAAATTAATGTTTAAAGTTTGGCTTTGTTTCCAATGTTTAGCAATTAAACAGATCCAAATTTGGAATAAGCTAAATGGCTATGACGTGAAAAAGAATATATGTGTAAGAGTTTGCGCTGGTCCGCAAACGTGCTTGCACGTGTGTGCGTGCATGTGTGTGTGCATGTGGGTATGTGTGTGTGAGGATGTTTGTGTGTGTGTGTGTGTGTGTGTGTGTGTGTGTGTGTGTGTGTGTGTGTGTGTTTGTTTGCTTGTTTGTTTGACTGTGTAGTGGAAGTATATGAAGCTGCATTAGCAAACGAACCAACAGTCATACAAACAAACAAACAAACAAGTCCTGCAAAGACACAAATCCTAAAACAAAAACAAAATCAGACAGCCCAACCAAAAACATAGACAGCCACGCAGGCAGACAGAGACAGGCAGATAGATAGGCCAATACTTTTAGAGAAAGCGACACAAACAAACCGACAAGCAAACGAACATAAGCAAACAAAGCCGCTAGACTAAACAAAACACACCAACAAAACCTTATACGAGCTCAAAACAAGCAGACCGACAGACCAACCCCTCAGACAGGCATAGCGCTCGTTTGCTAATGCAGCTTCATATACTTCCACTACACAGGCAATTTAGAAGAAAGAAGGATAAGGCAAAAACAACAAACAAACAAACTAACTAACAGTAACTATATAACTAACTAACTAGATAATTAACTAACTAACTTACTATTTAACTGACTAACTAAGTAATTAACAAACAAACAAACAAAGAAAAACGGACAAACAAACAAACACGCAACAACAACTCAATAAGTTCAAGCCCCATTCCGCCTCACAAGACGTTTACAGAACGATGACATCTTTCACTAAAACAGCAATACTAAACAGCCAGGATGTTCCCGTTCTGTGTAAGTTCAAATGGAAGTAAGTTTGTACTGTATGTGAAGGTTAGGGGAGCCCAGTGATCAGAAACAGATGGTTTACGGGAGACGAAGGGTGTCTACTGTTGGGTGTAATAGTACCCCACACCACATGACCTGTGGTGAAACAGGAAGATAACCCCTGTACTTTGACAGTACGCTTTCTTGTTTTTATATTTAGTCAAGTTTTGACTAAATATTTTAACATCGAGGGGGAATCGAACCGAGGGTTGTGGTGTATGTGCGTGTGTGTGTGTGTGTGTGTGTGTGTGTGTGTGTGTGTGTAGAGCGATTCAGACTAAACTACTGGACCGATCTTTATGAAATTTGACATGAGAGTTCCTGGGTATGAAATCCCCGAATGTTTTTTTCATTTTTTGGATAAATGTCTTTGATGACGTCATATCCGGCTTTTCGTGAAAGTTGAGGCGGCACTGTCACGCCCTCATTTTTCAACCAAATTGGTTGACATTTTGGTCAAGTAATCTTCGACGAAGCCCGGACTTCGGTATTGCATTTCAGCTTGGTGGCTTAAAAATTAATTTATGACTTTGGTCATTAAAAATCTGAAAATTGTAAAATAAAAAAAATAATGTATAAAACGATCCAAATTTATGTTCATCGTATTCTCCATCATTTGCTGATTCCAAAAACATATAAATATGTTATATTCGGATTAAAACCAAGCTCTGAAAATTAAATATATAAAAATTATTATCAAAATTAAATTGTGGAAATCAATTTAAAAATACTTTCATCTTATTCCTTGTCAATTCCTGATTCCAAAAACATATAGATATGATATGTTTGGATTAAAAACACGCTCAGAAAGTTAAAACAAAGAGAGGTACAGAAAAGCGTGCTATCCTTCTTAGCGCAACTACTACCCCGCTCTTCTTGTCAACTTCACTGCCTTTGCCATGAGCGGTGGACTGACGATGCTACGAGTATACGGTCTTGCTGAAAAATGGCATTGCGTTCAGTTTCATTCTGTGAGTTCGACAGCTACTTGACTAAATATTGTATTTTCGCCTTACGCGACTTGTTGATATTGGTTTAAGTTATTAAAGATGCCTAAGTCAAGATTTCGAAAAGCAGGCCTATGTGATGATGAAAAACAGTACGGAATTGATGCGCCTGAACCAAGTAAAGTAAAACAAGTCGCGTAAGGCGAAAATACAATATTTAGTCAAGTAGCTGTCGAACTCACAGAATGAAACTGAACGCAACGCAACGCAGCAAGACCGTATACTCGTAGCATCGTCACTCCACCGCCCGTGGCAAAGGCAGTGCCCGTGGAATTGACAAGAAGAGCGGGGTATTCGTTGCGCTGAGAAGGATAGCACGCTTTTCTGTACCTCTCTTCGTTTTAACTTTCTGAGCGTGTTTTTAATCCAAAAATATCATATCTATATGTTTTTGGAATCAGGAACCAACAAGGAATAAGATGAAAGTGTTTTTAAATTGATTTCGAAAAAAAAAAATTGATAATAATTTTTATATATTTAATTTTCAGAGCTTGTTTTTAATCCGAATATAACATATTTATATG
>NC_090257.1:29281573-29286573 GCF_037325665.1 Littorina saxatilis
ATACAATGTTTAAATATAATTATGAGCTTCACTCAGATAGTTCAATAAAATTATTATGTAAAGCACGCATCGTGTTGACGCGAGATAAACACACGTTGGCTGTGTTGGCCGTCATGCAGTACGTACCGAACGCACCGCACAATTCGACATTGCCACTACTCTATCTATTCATCCCAAATCTGGTCTTTGTCACTGGGACACGAAGTGTGTTTATCTCAGGTATGTGTGGGCAGCGTCATCTGATACAGACGTGATACAATGCGCATTCAAAACATCCCAATCACCCCCCCTCCCCGCCCCCTACCCATCACCTTTAAAAGTAGTGTTTACGTTCAGTCAATATTAAGACTGACAATTGAGAGAGATGTGAGCGTGCGAGCATGTGCGTTTAGAAGAATTCTCAGAAAACTACTGGACAGCGGTTTATGAAACTTTTCAAGTGAAATCTTCCAGAGAATATCCCCATTGTTGTTCATAAATCTATTTGATGACATCATATCCGCCCTTTAAAAAAAGTTAAGGCTGCACTGTAGTGAACATGCATGTTTTTTAGTTTTTTTTCCGAATGTTATTTTGACACTGTCAGGACTGTGGAATTGCATATTAGCTCGTTGGCTTGGAGATAAGCTACCTTTTTTGAAATAAGCATTCTGAATCCTTATCGTTTCCTGAATCTGACAAAAATGCATAGATCTACATATGTTGTGATTGTGATGAACATGTGCTAAAAAGAAAATGAAACCTCGTTTTATGCAAATTAGATTATTTGCCTGCTTCGTGGAGACCACGTCGACCATTTTTAGTTCAGGGGTCAATGCAGCCAACCCTTACTATTCTCGTTAAAATAAATGTGTAGTGTGTTCAGTTTTATTCTGTAAGGTCAACGGATTGACTCAATCTCACGTACGAGTTTTTGTTTAAAGGGTGACGATGTTAGTAAATACAAGGCCACCGAATTAACACTTCGCCACATCAATAGATAGCGAGAACCGGGTTAGGCTCTAATTTTACACTTTTTTGTTTCAGAATGTTGATACGATAATATCTTCTGTCATAGAAATACAAACTCAATCAAGTGCTTCATGCAATGTATGTCCTTAGTGTGTTTGC
This sequence comes from Littorina saxatilis, assembly GCF_037325665.1. Taxonomy (NCBI): domain Eukaryota; kingdom Metazoa; phylum Mollusca; class Gastropoda; order Littorinimorpha; family Littorinidae; genus Littorina; species Littorina saxatilis. Next base: position 29,282,684 of record NC_090257.1, read on the forward strand.
ACTGAAAAATGCATAGAAGAATATCGCCTTCAGTCTCTGTCCCTCAAACTTTATCCATCTCTCCAGTTTGGGGTTGAAGCTGCTTAGACTGTGAGGGACGCCGTAAGTTTTGAGAGAACAGTTTGTATTGTAAAGCACACGTCCAAACAGTCTATATAGAGTCATGTTTGGGGTTCTTCTTTCAACGCTTTTGCCTTGTAAGTATATACACTTTAGGAACACACACATTTGTCTAAGTGTGTGTATGTATGTCTGTCTGTCTGTTTTTGTCCTTTTGTCTGTCTGTTCTTGTCCTTTTGTCTTTCTGTTCTTGTCCTTTGTCTGTTCTTGTCCTTTTGTCTGTCTGTTCTTGTCCTTTGTCTGTCTGTTCTTGTCCTTTTGTCTGTCTGTTCTTGTCCTTTTGTCGGTCTGTTTTTGTCCTTTTGTCTGTCTGTTCTTGTCCTTTTGTCTGTCTGTTCTTGTCCTTTGTCTGTTCTTGTCCTTTTGTCTGTCTGTTCTTGTCCTTTTGTCTGTCTGTTCTTGTCCTTTTGTCTGTCTGTTCTTGTCCTTTTGTCTGTCTGTTCTTGTCCTTTGTCTGTCTGTTCTTGTCCTTTTGTCTGTCTGTTTTTGTCATTTTGTCTGTCTGTTCTTGTCCTTTGTCTGTCTGTTCTTGTCCTTTTGTCTGTCTGTTCTTTTGTCTGTCTGTTCTTTTGTCTGTCTGTTCTTGTCCTTTGTCTGTCTGTTCTTGTCCTTTTGTCTGTCTGTTCTTTTGTCTGTCTGTTCTTTTGTCTGTCTGTTCTTGTCCTTTTGTCGGTCTGTTTTTGTCATTTTGTCTGTCTGTTCTTGTCCTTTTGTCTGTCTGTTCTTGTCCTTTGTCTGTCTGTTCTTGTCCTTTTGTCTGTCTGTTCTTGTCCTTTTGTCTGTCTGTTCTTGTCCTTTGTCTGTCTGTTCTTGTCCTTTTGTCTGTCTGTTCTTGTCGGTCTGTTTTTGTCCTTTTGTCTGTCTGTTCTTGTCCTTTTGTCTGTCTGTTCTTGTCCTTTGTCTGTTCTTGTCCTTTTGTCTGTCTGTTCTTGTCCTTTGTCTGTCTGTTCTTGTCCTTTTGTCTGTCTGTTCTTGTCCTTTGTCTGTCTGTTCTTGTCCTTTGTCTGTTCTTGTCCTTTTGTCTGTCTGTTCTTGTCCTTTGTCTGTCTGTTCTTGTCCTTTGTCGGTCTGTTCTTGTCCTTTGTCTGTCTGTTCTTGTCCTTTGTCTGTCTGTTCTTGTCTTTTTGTCTGTCTGGTTTTGTCCTTTGTCTGTCTGTTCTTGTCCTTTTGTCTGTCTGTTTTTGTCCTTTTGTCTGTCTGGTTTTGTCCTTTGTCTGTCTGTTCTTGTCCTTTTGTCTGTCTGTTCTTGTCCTTTTGTCTGTCTGTTTTTGTCCTTTTGTCTGTCTGGTTTTGTCCTTTGTCTGTCTGTTCTTGTCCTTTTGTCTGTCTGTTCTTGTCCTTTTGTCTGTCTTTTTTGTCCTTTGTCTGTCTGGTTTTGTCCTTTGTCTGTCTGTTCTTGTCCTTTTGTCTGTCTGTTCTTGTCCTTTTGTCTGTCTGTTTTTGTCCTTTTGTCTGTCTGGTTTTGTCCTTTTGTCTGTCTGTTCTTGTCCTTTTGTCTGTCTGTTCTTGTCCTTTTGTCTGTCTTTTTGGTCCTTTGTCTGTCTGGTTTTGTCCTTTTGTCTGTCTGTTCTTGTCCTTTTGTCTGTCTGTTTTTGTCCTTTTGTCTGTCTGTTCTTGTCCTTTTGTCTGTCTGTTTTTGTCCTTTGTCTGTCTGTTCTTGTCCTTTTGTCTGTCTGTTTTTGTCCTTTGTCTGTCTGTTCTTGTCCTTTTGTCTGTCTGTTTTTGTCCTTTGTCTGTCTGGTTTTGTCCTTTTGTCTGTCTGTTCTTGTCCTTTTGTCTGTCTGTTTTTGTCTGTCTGTTCTTGTCCTTTGTCTGTCTGTTTTTGTCCTTTGTCTGTCTGTTCTTGTCCTTTTGTCTGTCTGTTCTTGTCCTTTTGTCGGTCTGTTCTTGTCCTTTTGTCTGTCTGTTTTTGTCCTTTTGTCTGTCTGTTCTTGTCCTTTTGTCTGTCTGTTTTTGTCCTTTGTCTGTCTGTTCTTGTCCTTTTGTCTGTCTGTTCTTGTCCTTTTGTCTGTCTGTTTTTGTCCTTTGTCTGTCTGTTTTTGTCTGTCTGTTCTTGTCCTTTTGTCTGTCTGTTCTTGTCCTTTTGTCTGTCTGTTCTTGTCCTTTTGTCTGTCTGTTCTTGTCCTTTTGTCTGTCTGTTCTTGTCCTTTTGTCTGTCTGTTCTTGTCCTTTTGTCTGTCTGTTCTTGTCCTTTGTCTGTCTGTTCTTGTCCTTTGTTTGTCTGTTTTTGTCCTTTTGTCTGTCTGTTCTTGTCCTTTTGTCTGTCTGTTCTTGTCCTTTGTCTGTCTGTTCTTGTCCTTTTGTCTGTCTGTTCTTGTCCTTTTGTCTGTCTGTTCTTGTCCTTTGTTTGTCTGTTTTTGTCCTTTTGTCTGTCTGTTTTTGTCCTTTTGTCTGTCTGTTCTTGTCCTTTTGTCTGTCTGTTCTTGTCCTTTTGTCGGTCTGTTCTTGTCCTTTTGTCTGTCTGTTTTTGTCTGTCTGTTCTTGTCCGTTTGTCTGTCTGTTTTTGTCATTTTGTCGGTCTGTTCTTGTCCTTTTGTCTGTCTGTTTTTGTCCTTTTGTCTGTCTGTTCTTGTCCTTTTGTCTGTCTGTTCTTGTCCTTTTGTCTGTCTGTTTTTGTCTTTTGTCTGTCTGTTCTTGTCCTTTTGTCTGTCTGTTCTTGTCCTTTTGTCTGTCTGTTCTTGTCTTTTGTCTGTCTGTTCTTGTCCTTTTGTCTGTCTGTTCTTGTCCTTTTGTCTGTCTGTTCTTGTCCTTTTGTCGGTCTGTTCTTGTCCTTTTGTCTGTCTGTTTTTGTCCTTTGTCTGTCTGTTTTTGTCCTTTTGTCTGTCTGTTTTTGTCCTTTTGTCTGTCTGTTCTTGTCCTTTTGTCGGTCTGTTTTTGTCTTTTGTCTGTCTGTTCTTGTCCTTTTGTCTGTCTGTTCTTGTCCTTTTGTCTGTCTGTTTTTGTCCTTTTGTCTGTCTGTTTTTGTCTTTTGTCTGTCTGTTCTTGTCCTTTTGTCTGTCTGTTTTTGTCTTTTGTCTGTCTGTTCTTGTCCTTTTGTCTGTCTGTTTTTGTCCTTTTGTCTGTCTGTTTTTGTCTTTTGTCTGTCTGTTCTTGTCCTTTTGTCTGTCTGTTTTTGTCCTTTTGTCTGTCTGGTTTTGTCCTTTTGTCTGTCTGTTCTTGTCCTTTTGTCTGTCTGTTCTTGTCCTTTTGTCTGTCTGTTCTTGTCTTTTGTCTGTCTGTTCTTGTCCTTTTGTCTGTCTGTTCTTGTCTTTTGTCTGTCTGTTTTTGTCCTTTTGTCGGTCTGTTCTTGTCCTTTTGTCTGTCTGTTTTTGTCCTTTTGTCTGTCTGTTCTTGTCCTTTTGTCTGTCTGTTCTTGTCCTTTTGTCTGTCTGTTCTTGTCCTTTTGTCTGTCTGTTCTTGTCCTTTTGTCTGTCTGTTCTTGTCCTTTTGTCTGTCTGTTTTTGTCCTTTGTCTGTCTGTTCTTGTCCTTTTGTCTGTCTGTTCTTGTCCTTTTGTCTGTCTGTTTTTGTCTGTCTGTTCTTGTCCTTTTGTCTGTCTGTTTTTGTCTGTCTGTTCTTGTCCTTTTGTCTGTCTGTTCTTGTCTGTCTGTTTTTGTCCTTTTGTCTGTCTGTTCTTGTACTTTTGTCTGTCTGTTTTTGTCCTTTTGTCTGTCTGTTCTTGTCTTTTGTCTGTCTGTTCTTGTCTTTTGTCTGTCTGTTCTTGTCCTTTTGTCTGTCTGTTTTTGTCTGTCTGTTCTTGTCCTTTTGTCTGTCTGTTTTTGTCTGTCTGTT
>NC_090257.1:29289073-29391573 GCF_037325665.1 Littorina saxatilis
CTGCTCATCCTTTGGTCACGTTTTCCAAGACTGTCTCCCTTCAGGTGGCTGGTGAGTACGTTTCTAGCTCTTCTCTAAGATTGGCGAGATCTAGATGTTGCACTTTTCAGCACCTGTACGGGAACGTGCACGGCCGGGTGACGTCATCAAATGTAGTTTTTACGTCACGCGTTTGCCAAGATCTGCAGTCTTGTTGGAAGCAAAACAACCTATGCATTTGGAACATTGGAGACAAAAGTGAGTCACGGGTGACGCAATATCTACACGTACGCGTACACTCTTTGCTACACGTTCGATCATCTAGAACACTGTAGTAATTAACTCTGCATACTTTATTTGCTCAGATTTGCTTTTCAAAGATCATATTTTTACATTTGTAGTTTTCAGTACTATTTTTTTCATTCCGGCTTCCATAACGTTTCTAGTTCTTTCTAGAAGTTCTGACCGAAGAAATGCATGAACAAAATAAACTGTAAAATTCAAATCGCAGGGACAAAATCTCTTGTTTCGGACACTCTCCACTCTCTCCCCAGAGCCGCCCACAGCAGAAAGCGGCAAGTTACACGTGCTTCAGATGTCAGACGCAGTTGTGGACAACACGACGGGACAGTGGAGAGTGCAGCTGACGTGTGGCGTCTTCACTGCCCTCGGTCTCCCTGCTGTCCACGTCGTCTGGACGGTCAGTTCTAGTCCCAATGTTCATCGGCGTTGTACTACTTTTAAATTGCCTAGACTAGCACGAAATAAAAGACTAGCACGAATATTTTGGCGAACCACAACGAGTTACACGATTTTGCCACAACGATGCAGGTTTGCCACGAACGATTGTGAAAAATCGGCCGAACAAGAACGAAGTAATACGAACCCAGTGCTCCCCACGGACGCCCGTTCTAGAGGGTCCCGGGACCCCCACTTTTAATGTTTAGAGGGTCCATGGACCCCCTATGCGGAGTTTTAGAGGGTCCCAAGAGTCCATGGTCCCCAAACTACCTGTGGTCATATAACGCATTGCCATTTATCGCGAATAGTGTGATACGAAGGGTCTTTTATCATCAGCATATTCGAAGAGTACACTTCAACTTAACCTTGTTAAATGGAACTTCATACACACACACTTGTCCATATATCGTTCCCGCGTGAAATTGTCATTTGTGCTTGCACTATACTTGACCGGCGACTACAGTCTGAAAAGAGTACCCACAGTACGCACGATACCAGAAATGTAGTGCGTCCCGGCCGGGACCCGGTCTTTATATGTTTAGTGCGTCCCGGGACCCCCTCAATGCATTTCTAGTACGTGATTTCGGCTTCTAATGCGTATAGGACGCAGGGACGCGAGCTATGGGGAGCCCTGAAACCACAACGACTTCGGCGATTTTCTCCACGAATCCCAAATCGGCGTCAGTTGTAGTTTGCCGTCAAAATTCGTCACAGTAGGACCTAGGCTTAAGGTCATGAGATTTCAAGGAAGCGGTCGTATAGTTGCGGGTTTCTTGTGATTCAGGCGAGCTTACCGTCGAAGTAATACGAACCCAGGGCTCCCCACCGCAGACGCCCGTTCTAGAGGGTCCCGGGCCCCCCACTTTTTAATGTTTAGAGGGTCCATGGACCCCCTATGCGGAGTTTTAGAGGGTCCCAAAAGTCCATGGTCCCCAAACTACCTGTGGTCATATAACGCATTGTTATCGCGAATCGTGTGATACGAAGGGTCTTTTATCATCAGAATATTCGAAGAGTACACTTCAACTTAACCTTGTTAAATGGAACACACACACACACTTTTCCATATCGTTCCGGCGTGAAATTGGCATTTGGGCTTGCACTATACTTGACCGACGACTACAGTCTGAAAAGAGTACCTACGATACGCACGATACCCGAAATGTAGTGCGTCCCGGGACCCACTCTTTATATGTTTAGTGCGTCCCGGGACCCCCTCAATGAATTTCTAGTACGTGATCAGTTTCGGCTTCTAGTGCGTATAGGGGCGCGAGCTATGGGGAGCCCTGAAACCACAACGACTTGGGCGATTTTCTCCACGAATCCCAAATCGTTGTCAGTTCGCCGTCAAAATTCGTCACAGTGGGACGCTTAAAGGTAATGAGATTTCAAGGAAGCGGTCGTATAGTCGTATAGTCGCAGGTTTCTCAGTTGTGATTCAGGCGAGCTTACCGTCAAGTACAGACGCAGAAGTACTCTTGTATTTCCGTTCACCGAGTCATACAATCTTAGTCAAAACATGTAAAAGGGAGTTTTTACCAATCCCGCTGCTTATTTATATCTTCTTCTTCTGCGTTCGTGGGCTGAAACTCCCACGTACACTCGTGTTTTTGCGCGAGTGGATTTTTGCGTGTTATTTAGATCAAAGCCGCACTCATTCCCAAGAAAACGGTTTTGCTCTCTGTCTCAGATCCTCCCAGGTTTTACATGGACTTGGACACATACTAAAACTCAAAGATCCTAGTTGCTATCTCGAAAAAGAAGGACATTGTTGACGAATAAACTTCTTAACAGCAAATATAGTGGAGATGCCTATAAATGCGTTTGCTTGGAGTCTTTGCCCTCAATATTGCGTTGGAAGTTGATTGTACATAGCGGGAGCATGCAGCTGGATATTGTTCATATGTTCCCCAGACCCCCGACGGCCACACGGTGGAGAGTTCCAGTGAACACAACGGTACATTCCGTCTGCTCCTGCCCAATCCTCCGTCTGGGGGTAACTACACCTGCACTCTCCCGCCCCGCCTCTCCCCAGCCACACGCTGTCTCCCGCCACTCTCCCCGCTGCTAGAGGGCGCCACTGTCACTGTGGATGAGGGCAAGGTCAGCTTCACTCTGTTGGAGGCCAGACAGAGAGAGACAGAGGCCAGACAGAGAGAGACAGAGGCCAGGCAGAATGAGACAGAGGCCAAGCAGCAAGAGATGCAAAGGAAGCTTGGGGCAGAAAACGAACAGCTGAGGAAAGATGTTGGAGAACTTCAATCAAGGCTCAGTAAGTTTATACAAAGTGATTGTGTGTGTGTGTGTGTGTGTGTGTGTGTGTGATTGTACGTGCGTGCGTGTGTTTGTGCGTGTGCGTATGCGTGTGTGTGTGTCTGTCAATCAGTCTTTCGGTCTTTATATCTACGGTTTTGTCTATGAGAGATAAAGTTTGAAAATATCATCATCATCATCATCACCATCATAATCATCACCGTTCTCATCACCACCATCACCATCATCATCCTCATCCTCATCACCGTCCTCACCAAAACCACCATTCCCCGAATTGCAGACGCCACCTCAGCTACAGCCACAGCCACGCTGCGAGTCAGCTTCTCTGCCCAGCTGTCTGCGGTCTTCACCAGCATAGGAACCATCCAGCCCTTCGACATCGTCACCAACGAGGGCAACGCCTTCAACGGCACCACGGGCTTCTTTACGGCGCCTAGGAACGGGACCTATTTCTTCGTGGCCTCAGCGCAAACCCAGAGCAGCGACTCCATGGTCTACATGTTCCTCATGAAGAACGATGTCGGCGTGTCAGGTGCGATCACTCGTCAGTACGGAGATTACCATGCCATGGGGTCGGTGCACGCCACGCTCTACCTCACGGCGGGGCAACGCGTGTCGCTGAAAAATGTCGACAGAAATGGAGAGTATGCCATCAACACCACCTCCTTCACTGGATTCCTGGTCCGTGCCGACAATTAAATGAAGAACTGTGAACGTCAATAAAGTTTCGTGCCGAAGATTAAATTAAAAACAGTAAATGACAGTCAAGATCCGTGCCGGCCGACGATTAAATGAAGAACAGTGAATGTCAGTCAAGATCCGTGTCAACTATTTAATGAAGAACTGTGGTCGTAAGTCAAGATCCGTGCCGACTATTTAATGAAGAACTGTGGTCGTCAGTCAAGATCCGTGTCGACTATTTAATGAAGAACTGTGGTCGTCAGTCAAGATCCGTGCCGACGATTTAATGAAGAACAGTGAACGTCAGTCAAGATCCGTGCCGACGATTAAATGACGAACAGTGAACGTCAGTCAAGATCCGTGCTGACGATTAAATGAAGAACTGTGGTCGTCAGTCAAGATCCGTGCCGACGATTAAATGACGAACAGTGAACGTCAGTCAAGATCCGTGCTGACGATTAAATGACGAACAGTTACCGTCAGTCAAGATCCGTGCTGACGATTAAATGAAGAACAGTGAACGTCAGTCAAGATCCGTGCCGATGATTTGATACCAGATATGCTTTGCTTTTTGAATAAATTATGTGTACATCTTTATTGTGTTTAAGACTCCCAATATATCTATGTGTTTGTTTTTTGTCTGTCTGTCAGTCTCTCTCTCTCTCCATTCACTCTCTCTCTTTCTCTCTGTCTGTTTCTCTGTGTGTGTGTTTGTGTTCATAAGAAAGTAGCACATTCCTTGCTTGCTGTCATGAAAAATGTGGGCAGACGCGTTTGAAGGCAAATCTGTGTGGTGAGGCTAAGCCTGGAAAGGCCAGGCTAAATGTAGTAATTTCGCTTCTCGCGACCTGTTCATCGTTTGCTCCTATACATTCGCATCTCTTCTATCTATGTCTCTGATAATACTTGATCTGCGATGAAACTGGTCCTTGCAATTCCGTTCTTAGTGCCTTGTGGCATTCTTTTAATGCGTTTTTGTCTAGGGCCTAAAAAAAATAGGTGTGGTTACGGTAACCCGACCTACCCTATTTTTAGGGGCCGACCCTTCAACTTTTTATTACATTTGTCAAAAAAAAAAAGAAAACAAGAAAACGAGTGCAGAAAACGCAATGAAAGCGAAAGCGCTCGAGTCGTCATGCAGACGACAGACGACGCAAGGGAAATTACTAAAAAGGCCCAACAGACGCTTGCCATGACAAAAATGGCGTCATCTTCTTCGGTTGCGAGTGCTAGACGCTTGGTTGCTCTGCTATTAAGAAAAAAAGTATACAAAAAAAAGTGATTGCCTACCTTCCTACCCTATTTATTTTGGCTATGTTACCTTAACCACACTTTTTTTTTTTTTGGCCTAGTCAAAAATTTAACCCCAGGCGGCAGCGACCGGGATTCGAACTCACGACCTCCCGTTTAGGAAGCCGACGTCTTACCACCACGCCACTTGTAGCACACACATACTAAAGCTAAATACACTTGTATTGAACATACCTTCCAGTCAAATACACTAGTAGCACACACACACACCAACTCAAGACACATTTACTGATTTAGTGGACATACTGATACACCACACCCCAGTCAAATACACCCACATACACACACAAAAACCTCACACAGACAACTTCCTTGAACTTATACATTTATTTTGAAGTTAAATGTAGAGTCTGACAGTACACAAATGTCTACTGTATTTCAATTCTGTCAAATATCAAACATATGTACATGGAACTCTCTTGAACAAGTTTATTTTGAAAGTTCACAATTAAAATCATTAACACACATCAACACTGGAGGCGACGGCCTGTCCAATGTCACACATGTGAATAGATGACAGGTTTAGAATTCACAATTAACATTCATTACTTACTGACCTACACATTTTAGCTGAATAAAAATTGAACAACCAAACACAGAATTCAGAAAAAATCATACATTCCCAAAAAGCTAATGATCATCTTTTAATGAAAACACGTACTCATAAAATACAAATCTTCTTATCAGACCATTACAAATCTGTTCATGCTTTCAGGTAAAGATATGTACAACAAATAAATAAACCTAAAACATTTTTGTTTGTTTGTTTGTTTGCTTAACGCCCAGCCGACCACGAAGGGCCATATCAGGGCGGTGCTGCTTTGACATATAACGTGCGCCACACACAAGACAGAAGTCGCAGCACAGGTTTCATGTCTCACCCAGTCACATTATTGTGACACCGGACCAAACAGTCCTAGCACTAACCCCATAATGCCAGACGCCAGGCGGAGCAGCCACTAGATTGCCAATTTTAAAGTCTTAGGTATAACCCGGCCGGGGTTCGAACCCACGAACTCCCGATCACGGGGCGGACGCCTTACCACTAGGCCAACCGTGCCGGTACCTAAAACATTGGTATACACCTAAATAGGTACAGTGCAAGAATAAGTAAGAGGCTGAGAACAATGCAAATATACCCAACGTCATTGCTACAGAACAAAACAAATCATTGATTGTAAAAAGTAATGTACATAATTAACACATCAATATTTCTGATTTCTTAGTACACAAACCAAATATGCGATATGACAGCATTTCATTTCAGATTAACTACACAACACATGAGCTACCATTTGTCAAACACTTACAACAGAAGGAAAAAAATACCCCCTCCCCCCCAGGCATGGTACTGAAGGAATGGCAATTTCAGCTGAAATAAAGCCGGGGGTCCAGGGGGCCGCTAAGGCCCCCTGGCGGGGTCAAGGGGCAGCGCCCCTTGTGGGGGTCAGGGGGCAACGCCCCTTGAAGCTGACGACTTTTTACTAATTCAAATGTGTTTAGTGCCCTCTCCTTGAAGCTGAGAGGGATATAAGTGAAAGATAACAAGGCTTGAGTAAGAAAAAATAATAATCTCAAGTCAATCAGCAGATTTTTTATTTTTTTATTTTCGTTTTCGGCAGATTTCCGCCGATCGGCGGAAGAGTACCATGCCTGCCCCCAAAAAAGCAAGACCCTGCTAGTCCCCCCCCCCCCCCCCCCAAAAAAAAAGACCAAAACAAGACAAGAAGAAAAAAAAAAAGAAACAAAAACAAACAAAAACAAATCCCTTTTACAGTACATTACATAAACGTTTCAACTGATCAATGACAGTGAGGCTTACACATTTGAAACTTATATGACATGAAAAGAATATTGCATGCTATTTTCACATTTTTAAAAATCTCATCAATTCATTAATGAAGCCTATGGTAAGATTACAACTAATGTTGAAGAGGTTGAGAAAGACCAAGAAATTTCACTGTAAATGTGCTGTTATATTTTAAAAATGTATGGAAGAATGGACAATTTGAAGGAAAACAGCAAAATAGAACATGTGACATCCCACCCCTAGTGGAAACAAAAACACCCCCCAAACAACAACAAAACCCAACCAAAAAACAAAGTTGGGCAGCATAAAATGGGGATGCCACAGAAGTTTGATGCTCATATTCCCTGCTTGAAAATAAATAGTCCATAGAACAGGCCATACACCCCCTCCCCCCAAAAAACCAAAAGTTTAGTAGTACTACTGTAGTGTATTGTGCACTTGTTGTGCTTCAAGACAGTCCATGACAGAGGCTGTACAATCACCCCCCCCCCCCCCCCCCCAGGCAAACCAACACAAAAGTTTAGCAGTACCACTGTAATGAATGTTCACTTTTACCGCTAGAAGGCAACCCCCCCCCCCCCCCCCCTACAAAACCAACCAACAAACAAGTTTACCAGTACCACTGTGTTGTTCACTTTTCATGCTTGAAGACAAACAGTGCCTGGAAGATGCCGTACAGCACCCCCCCCCCCCCCCCCCCCAAACAAAAGCAAAACCAACCAACAAGTTTAGTGGTAAAGCTGTAGTGTATTGTTCACTTTTCGTGCTTGAAGACAAACAGTCCCTGGAAGAGGCTGTCCAGGTTGACTTGGGAGTAGGCGTTGCTGCGCTGCCAGGAATCCACTGTGTTCTTCAGCGCGCGGTACGCTGCTGGAACACTGGCCGCCATGTCACTGTCCTTCATCAGCTGGCTTTCTGCAGAGGCTGCAAAGATTGAATCACATACAGTTGACAACCGTCATTCGAGGCTGCAAAGATTAACTCACACACAGTTGACAACCGTCATTCGAGGCTGCAAAGATTGGATCACACACAGTTGACAACCGTCATTCGAGGCTGCAAAGATTAACTCACACACAGTTGACAACCGTCATTCGAGGCTGCAAAGATTGGATCACACACCGTTGACAACCATCATTCGAGGATGCAAAGATTGGATCACACACCGTTGACAACCGTCATTTGAGGCTGCAAAGATTGGATCACACACCGTTGACAACCGTCATTCGAGGCTGCAAAGATTGGATCACACACCGTTGACAACCGTCATTTGAGGCTGCAAAGATTGGATCACACACAGTTGACAACCGTCATTCGAGGCTGCAAAGATTGGATCACACACCGTTGACAACCGTCATTCGAGGCTGCAAAGATTGGATCACACACAGTTGACAACCGTCATTCGAGGCTGCAAAGATTAACTCACACACAGTTGACAACCGTCATTCGAGGCTGCAAAGATTGGATCACACACCGTTGACAACCATCATTCGAGGATGCAAAGATTGAACCTCACGCCGACGGGCGGAGTGGCCAGGTGGATAAACATCGGCCTCCTAATCCGAAGGTCATGAGTTCAAATCCCGGCTGCGGCTGCCTGGTGGGTTATGGATGGACATTTTTCCGATCTCACGGGTCAACTCATGTTGCCTGCTGGTGCCTGAACCCCCTCATGTGTACACGCAAGCACAAGATCAAGTGTGCACGGAAAAGATCCTGTAATCCATGTCAGTTTGGTGGTTTTTGGTAACACAAAAATACCCAGCATGCCTCCCCTGAAAGCGGCGTATGGCTGCCTGAATGGCGGGGTAAAAACGGCCATACACATAAAAATCCATTCGTGCAAATCCATGAGAGAACGTGGGAGTTTCAGCCGATGAAACGAAGAAGAAGAAGGATCACACACAGTCAACAGTGGTAATTCAAGATCAAGGCTGATACTGGGTATTGCAATGTTTGAAGTAAAAACACGCACACACAAGCGTGCTCACAGTCACCCACATACAAACACATGCATGCATGCAACAGTGATGAGATTCCCAAATTTTGATATAAGAGGGTAAACAAACATTGCCCCTGGACCCCAAATTTTGTTTACCCTCTTATATCAAAATTTGGGGTCCAGGGGCAATGCCCCTTGTGGGGGTCAGGGGGCGAAGCGTTTTTAGCATTTTAATAACAAAAAATTGCTCAGAAATGAGTCTTAGCAGCAGAATATTTTGTTTACAACTTTGGGCATTGTTCATGCATTTCTAGAATGAATCTCACAAATAAACAACAACAGTCACTGAAAATAACATCACACTCACAGACTGACAAACACAAGTGTGCACACAAGGATAAATATGTCAAAACACTCACCGTCTTTACACTCTTGCCTCTCGATTTGTAGCCCAGTACTTTATTACACCACGTGCATTGTGCCTTCCCCGGAACATTCAACTTTTGAACTGAATCTCCGAGACGGATGGACAGTTTTCGTCCCTTCACTTCGGTAGTTATAATTTCGTCTTTCCACGCCCATTTGTTCTCTAGCCCTTTATCAATCTCAGAAGCTAAAGCATGTTCTGTTTCTGCCAACAATCGCACTGACGCCGCCATCTTCCTTGCACACGAAAGTGGCTAAAGTCAACAACTAAATCAGCCCATTTAGGAACTTCCGCGATGAAGACACTGATGATGAAGGGAAACTTGTTCCCAAATGGACAGTTCATACACGGGTCTAAAGTTCATTTCGTAGATTTTTGGTTTTGAGCTCGGCGGAGATGTTTTTTGTCGGAGGTATTCTTGTCGGTCCGGACAATGAAAAACCGGTCTAGTCTTTTGGGAGATTCAGACATTGGCAGGTCAGATTCTAATAATCAAACCTCTAACCCCCCCCCCCCCCCCCCCCCCCCCATTTTTTTCTCAACGGATCTGGACGATTCAGAAAAACGGTCCTGGGGATCAACTTTTGAGCGGAATTCCGCGAAAAAATCTCATCTCTGATGCAAGCGCGCACATGCACGCACGAATGCGCACACACACACACACACAGAGTAACCAAAATTTGAATAGTGTGGCAGTACAAGAAGAAAAATCAGTCACTTGGTCAGGGCAAACAGTCAAGCTTTGCTGAAGTCGCAATAGCTTTAATCTCAGTGAGAAAACTAATGTAATTATTTTTCCAATATTTCCACATATCTGGTAAAAATATCAGAACTTACGTTTAACCAAAATACCAAACAGACATGTCTGAGACAAAGAAAAATTCTTTCCAGTATTTTCACATGAAAAAATCTGGTAAAATGTTTGCGAGTTTTCGGTCAAAACAGATGCTGCACAGACATATGACTGCAACTGCTAACCTTTCTCAGAATTGGTGAGCAGAGTTTTGGCTTTCTCCACGTCAAAGATGAACTGGTAAAAGCACAGCTGGGTGTACAACGCCGAGTCAGAGTACTGCACAACATAAAAATGTCAACTTTTCAGTACATGTACTTGAAACGTTATCCAGCTTGCTATGTAACATAACTGGATAAACCTTTTACGAGCTCTAAAAATCTGAGAGAATCAGTTCTTAAAAAGGAAGGAATCTTAAAATTGGACTGGGTGGCCGAGTGGTGGCCGATGGACTGGGTGGCCGAGTGGTGGCCGATGGACTGGGTGGCCGAGTGGTGGCCGATGGACTGGGTGGCCGAGGGACTGGGTGGCCGAGTGGTGGCCGAGGGACTGGGTGGCCGAGTGGTGGCCGATGGACTGGGTGGCCTAGTGGTGGCCGATGGACTGGGTGGCCGAGTGGTGGCCGATGGACTGGGTGACTGAGTGGTGGCCGATGGACTGGGTGGCTGAGTGGTAACGCACTGGGTGGCTGAGTGGTAACGCACTGGGTGGCTGAGTGGTAACGCACTGGGTGGCTGAGTGGTAACGCACTGGGTGGCTGAGTGGTAACGCACTGGGTGGCCGAGTGGTGGCCGATGGACTGGGTGGTTGAGTGGTAACGCACTGGGTGGCTGATGGACTGGGTGACTGAGTGGTAACGCACTGGGTGGCTGAGTGGTAACGCACTGGGTGGCTGAGTGGTAACGCACTTGGTGGCTGAGTGGTAACGCACTTGCGCTCGGAAGCGAGAGGTTGCGAGTTCGACCCTGGGTCAGGGCGTTAGCAATTTTCTCCCCCCTTTCCTAACCTAGGTGGTGGGTTCAAGTGCTAGTCTTTCGGATGAGACGAAAAACCGAGGTCCCTTCGTTGTACACTACATTGGGGTGTGCACGTTAAAGATCCCACGATTGACAAAAGGGTCTTTCCTGGCAAAATTGTATAGGCATAGATCAAAATGGCCACCAAAATACCCGTGTGACTTGGAATAATAGGCCGTGAAAAGTAGGATATGCGCCGAAATGGCTGCGATCTGCTGGCCGATGTGAATGCGTGATGTAGTGTGTAAAAAAATTCCATCTCACACGGCATAAATAAATCCCTGCGCCTTAAATATGTGCGTGATATAAATTGCATAAAAAAAATTTTTTTTTAAATCCCTGCGCTTAGAACTGTACCCACGGAATACGCGCGATATAAGCCTCATATTGATTGATTAAAATGGGGGCAAATTTACAGAGGATATGAATAGGAAATCCAAAAACTAAGGTCTTAAAAGGGGGGTTCCACTGTATTGCCCATCTCTTGAGCAGGGACATGAAAGGTCTTTGTTGCTGGTTGCAGTGGGTACAATGTAAGCCGTCTACAATGACTCAGATGTCAAGAAATTTGAGTAGTTTGAAAGCAGAAGATAATTATAACAGAGAGATGAACATGATGAGGACGTGGAAAAAATTATATTGAAAAAGAAGAAGTGCTGCAGTATTTTTTACTGAAAGTGATTAAAGCTGTGGTTCATACCTTCTTTGAATGCTGATTTTACGCACACACACACACACACACTTACACTTACTTACAAACATTCATACACACACTTACACACACACAAACCCTTCAGTTGGGGCTTTGAAAAGTACATAACATTGTAAATGAATGTAACATCTCATGTTTGTATCTCTTACCTCTCGGTGCAAGATACCATGCTGGCAGATGGTGCAGATGGGATGACCTCTCTGAAAGGTCAAGGGCAACTTTCGTGTTCTGGAGCCACATGCAGAGTCCTCACATTTCAACCACCCCTGAAGAGAGAAAGAAAAATGTAGACAAAAATATTAAGTGTTTTTATTTTCACTCACTGTAACCTTTGGCAGCAGAGATGTTCTGGTGATGCCTGTATTTGGTGCTTTCGCTTTTAGAGACAGTTTCGTGTGATTGACAAGAAGAAGAGCCAGTTGCCAAGAAAAGACAAACCCAGTGAGCTGATGAAGACAAATTGCAGCTCATAATTTTTTAAACAAGCTGTCGTTAGCTCACTTGGTACCGAAGGGAACGGAGCAGTAATGGGGAGAGAGATCGAAGGCGTTGGGACTTGATTTAGGAGTGCTAGGGCTACATTATATCCAAACCCAAAACTGAAAAACCCTAATCCTGAACATACACTGCTCAAAGTTTTGAAGCATTAAAAGAAACAGAAGAAAAACAATCTTTAGAATTTGTCTCGTCGTATTTTTTTTCCACCGACCGTACTGATCGTATTTTAGACAATCAAGCGTACAAAATACGGCGAAATCATGTGGGTTCCTAGGTCTGTATGCCTGAGAGTCGAACTGGAAATCCGTTGAACGCTGAAGCTGAAGAAGAAGAACTGGAAATCAATTCTCAAACAATTTCCCAAATCGAAAATCAGGCATAAATTGGAAAATTAGCACCCTTGTGGATTGGAGAGGAGGTGCATGCTTGTAGAATGCAGGTCTTTTAGTTCCACAGTTGTCACGCCTACAGAAGTGAAAATAACTCACAGCACAAAACTTGGCAAAATGGCTCCTGGACTCCTGTGTAAATACAGCTTTTTCAGACTTGTATCGTTCAGATTCAAAAGAGAAAATAACTCACAGCGTAATACTTGGCAATGTGACTCCTGGACTCCTGTGTAAATACAGCTTTTTCAGACTTGTATCGTTCAGATTCAAAAGAGAAAATAACTCACAGCGTAATACTTGGCAATGTGACTCCTGATGTCCTGAACTAGCCTATTGTGCAGGTAGGCCAGGTGATAGTACGGTCTGCCCCCACACCCACTGCGCTGACACTGTGCCAACGTGTAGTTGGTCGCCGCCTGAAACAGTCAATACATCAATTAACTTAATATTTCAGTGGAACCCCCCTTTTAAGACCTAAACTCTGAGAAAATAGAGTCTTAAAAAGGAGGGAGTCTTAAAATGGGGGTCATTTAACAGGGTTTATAAACAGAAAGTCTAAGAAAACAAGGTCTTAAAAAGGAGGGAGTCTTAAATTGGGGGTCATTTAACAGGGGTTATAAACAGAAAGTCTAAGAAAACAAGGTCTTAAAAAGGAGGGAGTCTTAAAATGGGGGTCATTTAACAGGGTTTATAAACAGAAAGTCTAAGAAAACAAGGTCTTAAAAAGGAGGGAGTCTTAAATTAGGGGTCATTTAACAGGGGTTATAAACAGAAAGTCTAAGAAAACAAGGTCTTAAAAAGGAGGGAGTCTTAAAATGGGGGTCATTTAACAGAGGTTATAAACAGAAAGTCTGAGAAAACCAGGTCTTAACAAGAGGCGAAGCCTTCAAGGCTCACATAAGAAATCGACAAACAGTAACACAAACTCAATCACTCCGTCACACATACACACACACACACACACACACACACACACACACACACAGTAAGCATAGGTGACACTGTGCAAGAAAACGAGACACTAGATCTAGATCTGTCTGTCTGCATGTAGCCTACTTATACACGACTGCCAACTAGTCTCGGCCCGCTCAAAATAACAATGACCGAGACATTCCTTCGCGTGACGTCTAACCCTCTTACGCCATAATGTGACGTCTTCAAATGACGAAATGTTAAAGTTTCTACCACAGACATACACATGCACGCACGCACATACGCACGCACGCACGCACAGACAGACAAAGTTACGATCGCATAGGCTACACTTACGTGAGCCAAAAAAGGAGGGAGTCTTAAATTGGGGGGTTTCCACTGTATCACAGTCTGCGCTTCCTTCAATAATTCCTTTTCTCGATTTGCTCTGGGGCGGGGATATAGCTCAGTTGGTAGCGCGCTGGATTTGTATTCAGTTGGCCGCTGTCAGCGTGAGTTCGATCCCAGGTTCGGCGGAAATTTATTTCACAGTCAACTTTGTGTGCAGACTCTCTTCGGTGTCCGAACCTCCCCCCGTGTACACTACATTGGGTGTGCACGTTAAAGATCCCACGATTGACAAAAGGGTCTTTCCTGGCAAAATTGCTTAGGCACAGTTAATAATTGTCTACCTATACCCGTGTGACTTGGAATAATAGGCCGTGAAAGGTAAATATGCGCCGAAATGGCTGCAATCTACTGGCCGTATAAAATTTCATCTCACACGGCATCACTGCAGAGCGCCTAGAACTGTACCCACGGAATATGCGCGATATAAGACTCATTGATTGATTGATTGATTGAATCTCTTAGCGCACTGTGATATCTTTTTACAACCCTCCAATTTAAGACTCCCTCCCTTGAATGTAAGATCCTGTTTGCTCTGATTTTCTGATCGTAACCTCTCTTAATTTTCCCCCATTTTCAGACTCCTTCCTTTTAAAGACCTGAGTGCTTGAAGTGTTAAAAGGGATTCCACTGTACTGCAGTACCCCCCCGCCCCCCCTTCAGACTATCAAAAATGTGAGAAAATAAGGTTGTGAAAAGGAAAGGATTCTTAAAATGGAGGTAAATTACAGAGATTATGAACCGAAAATCTGAGAAAGCAATGTCTTAAAAGGGTGATCAGGCATGGGAATTGAAAAAAGTAAAAAAGGCTGAAAATGTGTAAGTAATAGTAAAGTCGACGACGCAAAGCGCCTAGCCCTGCTAGGGGGGTTCGGGGGCATAATTTTCTAAGATTTGTTGAGGCGTTATGAAGGGTATTCCACTGTACTATAAATGTCTGGCTAACATGAACACTGTTTACCCCCCCCCCCCCCCCCCCCGACTCAGTCTCACTCACAGACTCAACCTCACACACACAAACTAACACAAACTAACACACACACACACACACACTCTCTCTCTCACACCTTCTCGGAAGCTTGATCCAGGGCAACATAGGAGAACACACTATCCACAATGTTCTCCCTGCCACACACACATACACTCTCTCTCTCACACTGGTACACACCTTCTCGGAAGCTTGATCCGGGGCGACATAGGAAAACACACTATCCACGATGTTCTCCCTGCCACACGACTCCACGGGGCAGACAAACTTAAAGCGAGTGCAGTCCCGAAACCGTTCCTCCTCCGTCATCTGTGCTGCCAGCAACGCGTCTTCCTCGTCCGCATTCCCAGCATGCTGCTGGCTGTGTCTGTAGCCAGAGGGGTCTAATCCTGAAAACGGAGAAGAGACATAAGCAATAATAATCAACCAGTCCTGAAAACGGATTTCAACAGGGACTTTGCTAGGATTTGTTTTTGCCTGCAAATTTGCCAAAATAGATATATATAAGTTTCGGCAATCTAATTGAAAGAAAGGCAACAATTCTGCTGAGATGATGGCAAAGTCTGATGATTCTAAATAGATTTTGGCTTTTGTGTATGTGTATGTAGATCAATTTGCGGAAAACTACTGGACAGATCTCCATCAAATGGTAACTGTGTTTCTTCTTGCAGTTGTTTCCCCCGTTTATAATTATAAGATATCCAAATACCTGAGAAAATCAGGTCTCCAATGAGAGGGAAGTGGAGGTAAGTTTACAGAAGTAATGAAACGAAAATCTGAGAAAGCAAGGCCTTAAAAGCCTCAATGAAAATGAAAAAAATACAAAGTACGGTCTTACCCAGACACTCTGCTAAGTGAGCTGCATCAGTCCCTTCGATGGGGTCACAGAGTCGCGACACCACGGGGTGGATCTGATTGGCCAGGTAGTAGTGCGTGTCTGCACACACCCCAACAGATCAAAATGGAAAATCGTCAAGAAGGATAATAATAATGCAAACTTTTATAGCGCTATTCTAGAAAAATGTCTACTCTTAGCGCTTTACAATACATACATCGACCAAGCATACTATACACGCACAGGCAAAGAAACCGACCAAACATAACCAACAAACTATACATGCACAGGCAAAGAAAGCGACCAAACATACAATACACGCACAGGCAAGATAACGACCAAACATAAACAAACATACTATGACCAAACATAACCAACATACTATACGCGCGCAGGCAAAGAGAACAATCAGCACATGTAATAATTACTGACAACTAATAATGCAGGCATACAATGACAGTCCAATACACAGCCTAAGCACAAGAACCACAGTAGGCTTCTATATAAAAACGTGTCAACGGTACTATTTACACACACACACACAGTGCTGACACAAAGCGCAGAAAATATATATACACGTTATTTTAGGCGATAGGTAGGGGGTGAGGTGGGGCGGGATGGGGTGGGTGGGGAGATTTCAAACTAGAACAGACGATTGTCAAACGCTGAACAAGAAGAAGAAGAAGGAATGTTTAAGATTTCCATTGATTTTCACATCCCTGGCTGAAAAAGAAGACACACTGGAACAAACAGAGATCAGAAACAAACATTGTCAACAAGGAGGGGAAAAAAAAGGACTAAAACTAAAAGTTTTGAAATTAGAACAAATGTTGAAGATTTTTTATTGATTTTCTCATCTCTGGTTGAAAAGTAGACACAATGGAACAGAGATCTCCATGGAAAATGGCCCAAAACAGGGTCTAAAAGTTTCAAAATTAGAACACACGTTGAAGATTTCCATCAACCTTCTCAGCCCTAGCTGAACACAAAACAGAACGTGATTCATACATGACCATGGTGCTGTTAACTGTTTCATAATGAATAAAAATGTGCCTAATTTTTCATACCACTAGAGGGTAAAAAGAAAGAGTTCCTTTAACACGAGAAAGAATCTCATCATGCCTGGTTTGTCAATCATAAAGCAATGAAGCCTTCTTTACAATAGACAATGGTTATAAGCCAGAAAGCATGAGTGAACAAGAAGAAGAAGAAAGAAGCCAGAAAGCATGTATCTGTCAGTCAGAAAGAAAAGATTGAGTGGAACTCACCCAGTTTCAAAGTATCACTCTTTGCCAGCTCGTCTGGATGGTACGCTCGTTGTGTGGCTGATAGGTTGGATCCATCCTGGGGATACAATTAAACAATGGATGGAAAAGTGTGGTTCATCTGCTCTTAAAACAACCAAACAACATATGACAACAACCCTAAACACAAAAACAATACAACATACGAAGTAAGAACACCCAATGTAATCAAGACAGGCACGTCCGCCCACATCCATACTACACACACACACCCTCGCACGCACATGATTAATGGCGAGGATGAACAGACTCAGCAGCACGTTCTACAAGCGTGCCCTCTCCTCTTCAGGATGGAAAAAATAGTGTTGGTCGGGGAATCTAAAACATTGAAATTTGTTCTTGGCTTAATACTTTTTTGATGATTGATAAGGTCTATATTGATGCTATGTTGTGAGGGAGCCAAAGCTGACCTGACAGATGACGTAAGACACGGCGTCACCAGCGCGGATCTTCTTGCCGCCCTTAGAGTTGAGTCTAAGCGCCACCTGTACGTGCGACTGGTTCTTCTTGTCCGGGTAATCCTCAGGGTTCTTCGTCAGTTGCTGCACACAAGTGACCACAGTAAAGAGTCTGCTTGACAATAACAAACACATTTTATTGTCTATCAAAATGGGTACATTACAATGACACTTTTTTTTTTAACGTAATTAAACTGCCTGTAAACGATCAAAAGAACAATATTGTAATGCACGTCAGCTGCTGAGCTGATGAAAGACTGACTGACTAGTTGAGTTTTACATCCTCTTAGAATCCAACTGGCCTACCTTAGGACAGGTAGAGGTAGTAGCCTATGTCAAGACTTACTATTACAGAAGTAGAAAAGGTGAAGACACACTCACAGAGTACAGTCTTTGAAACAATGCTAGGTCTCTTGTTCCAGGTCAGTTTCACTGTTACAGTAATCTTTACTAAGGCCACACAAAAAAATTAGGTGTGGTTACGGTAACATAGCCCCAAAAAATAGGATAGGAAGGTAGGCAATCATTTTTTGTTTTTAAACTTTTTTTTCTAATGTGTACAAATTAAACCTACTTGACAGGGAAATAAGTGTGCGACTCGGGCGCTTTCGCTTTCATTGCGTTTTCTGCACTCGTTTTCTTGGTTTTTTTGTGGGTTTTTTGACAAATGTAATAAAAAGTTATAGGGTCGGCCCCTAAAAATAGGGTAGGTCGGGTTACCGTAACCACACCTATTTTTTTTTTTAGGCCTAAGTTGAAACAGCCAAAACAAAATAAATCTTGCAGGCCTGATATTAATTGGCAAACTCGACTTTGCGAAGTCTACTTCCCGAAGCTCGCTGCATGAAGCTTTTGCACTGAATTTACAGTAAAAAGACTTCAGGAAGTCAACTTAAATTAAGGACAGCCTTCACCATGGTATTGTGATAAAGCTCTGAGAATAGCTATGTCAATATGTCAATGTCAATAAAAAATTAAAAAATTAAAAAAATCCCTGCGCTTAGAACTGTACCCACGGAATACGCGCGATATAAGCCTCATATTGATTGATTGATTGATTGAATATGAAACAAGCAGTTGTCTAATTATAACAGCAGCCAACAGAGAACAATTTTTCAAAAGTTTTTGGAGCCCCGATGTCTCATGCCGTCATTGTCAAACTGAGAATAGGTAAGATGAGATACAGTTATATTATTTGGTCGTGCAAGTAGAGAAAATAGTCTTCTTTTATAACATACCAGAAAGATCTCTGTGCTGTTAATGTTACAGTTAGTACCAGTACAGCCAGCGTTACCTTGGTGATGTGATAGAGCTCGACGGGCAGCTCGTTGTTGCGGACCTTCTCCCCGACCTCCTGCAGCTTGGTGTGAATGTTCTCCACCACCGTCTCCCTCACCTCTCCTGACAGGATCTGACTTACAACAAAGCTACACACACACACACACACACACAAGAATTAGAATCAGTATTGTTTACAGGTTTTGTATGACTGGACAGTTGCTAATGAATACAACTCACAGATACATACCACACTGACACACATATACACCACACACACATACATACACAACACACACATATATATATACACACCAAACACACACACAAAGTACAGATTATTGCAAGATGAGGTGACGTGGACTTTCATCTCTACTCATCTGCGACACGGCATACACAATAGACAACTTCCGGAGATAACTCTTTCAGGTTTGTATGGACTGCGTAAGAGTTGTTTCTCTTCGGAAAAATTGAGGCAAGCTTTCCCATGTGACCTCATAGGCCAAACACTTGCAAGAGGCGTGTCTCTTCTTCTTCTTCTTCTGCGTTCGTGGGCTGAAACTCCCACGTGCACTCGTGGTTTGCACGAGTGGAATTTTACGTGTATGACCGTTTTTACCCCGCCATTTAGGCAGCCATACGCCGCTTTCGGAGGAGAGGCGTGTCTCAACACGTGGTCCCTGATTACATGTGGAGACACACCGCTCGCTCGTGATTAGCCTTTTTATGGCAAGCGGGAAAGCTTGGCTTAATGTTTTCAAGAGAAGAAACTCTTTCACAACCCATACCAACCCAACAGTCATTTCCGAACATTGTCTATTCACCATAACAATTTTAACTCACTTTCCAGCCTCCTTGGCTAGGTCGCACCAGTCACGCCTGACAATGTCAAGGCCTTTCAGTTCCTGGGAGGTAGAGTAGGAGCCGTCTGGGTTCTTGGTCACGTTCAGGGCTGCATACTTCTTCTTTTTCAGCAGCAGCATAGACTTGAACACGCCATCGATGTCAATCTCCAGAAGCCGGTACAGTTTGTTGACTTCAGCTTTTACCTGTAGAAACAAAGCAACACAAGTAAATAAGCTATACGCATGTGTCTCTTATTTGGCAGTGAGATGAGTAGTTCCATGTCAAAATTACATTAAGGCCAAAAAAAAAAATAGGTCTGTTTACGGTAACCCGACCGACCCTAGTTTTTTCGCGCGACCCTAGACTTTTCTTTGGCATTTAGAAAAAAAAAAATAAAAATAAAAAATCTTGTTTTTTTGGCAAAATAACGTAAAAATATGGTTTTTTGGGGGAAAAAAAAAAAAAAAAAAAAAATCCCGACCTACCGACCCTATTTTTTTGGCCTATGTTACCGTAAACAGACCTATTTTTTTTTTGGCCTAATGAGATACAATACTGATACATGCACAGCCTGGCGAAGACCTTACCAGTAATTTTCCTCCATTGATATGAGCAAGTCGCTGAGACGAACCTTATTCTCTCATGCCCTTTTGTCATTTCCTCCGTAGACATACATAAGAATTCAGAGAACTTTTTGTTGATGCCATTCATCATGTCTTCTCAAACTTTGCTTTGCTTTTGACTTTAACAAAATTGAAGGAGGGGGGGGGGGGGGGGGGGGGTTCAGAAGAGACATTTTGGTTTGTTTATTCGATGTCGTATCTCATTAAGCACGTACTGAGCCAATAGCATGCGCGACTAGCCTGAACTCAGTTGACTTATAAACCTGAACAATATTTTTCCCCTTCCAAATTGTGTTGCTGTGCAGAAATAATAAAACTCTTGTGCATTTAAAAAGACCAGGAAAAAACAACAAGAAAATTGTAGATCGATGCAAGCTGGTCTATCTCCCCAAAAAGTCCCGTGGAAGTGACATCACATTCTGAAAATAGAGCGAACACTAAGAACTTAGCAATTAATGTGACGACAAACCCTAGATGAGGCTATTTTTTTTTATATATATTGCTGTATGCTATTAAGAGGTGGGGATGATGGGTGAATGCGGATGGGGGTAGAGGGGGTTGGACCATTACCCGATTTCCCAGCTTGAAGACCTGGTCCATGTCCGTACTGTTAGTGTTGACCATGATGGAATCTGTGTCGCCGTAAATAACTTCCAGCCCCATCTGCACAAGTACAAATGTTTAAGATATTTTCGGCTTTTACGTGGCATAAGAGCATTGTCTCCATTGGACACATACCCAAAATCATTAGCTTGTCCAGAGAGAGAATGACCTGATGAATTCATTTGATTGAATCCAGTAACAATTACAAAATTCACATTAAACAAGAAGGGCAAAGCCCATACGACTCACATGCTTGACCTTGACATGGTCAAATAACTAAACCTAGCAATGACATCATACACTAAGAACTGCTTTACACATTTTTCCTACCAAAATACATGTGACCTTGACCCAAGGTCAAGGTCATCCAAGGTCATGCAACACAAAGCTGTTCATTCAAGACATAGGAAGTACAATGGTGCTTATTGGCTCTTTCTACCATGAGATATGGTCACTTTTAGTGGTTCACTACCTTATTTTGGTCACATTTCATAAGGGTCAAAGTGACCTTGACCTTGATCATATGTGACCAAATGTGTCTCATGATGAAAGCATAACATGTGCCCCACATAATTTTTAAGTTTGAAACAGTTATCTTCCATAGTTCAGGGTCAAGGTCACTTCAAAATATGCATACAATCCAACTTTGAAGAGCTCCTGTGACCTTGACCTTGAAGCAAGGTAAACCAAACTGGTATCAAAAGATGGGGCTTACTTTGCCCTATATATCATATATAGGTGAGGTATTGAATCTCAAAAACTTCAGAGAAAATGGGAAAAATGTAAAAAATAGCTGTTTTTTAGGCAACATTTATGGCTCCTGCGACCTTGACCTTGAAGCAAGGTCAAGATGCTATGTATGTTTTTTGGGGCCTTGTCATCATACACCATCTTGCCAAATTTGGTACTGATAGACTGAATAGTGTCCAAGAAATATCCAACGTTAAAGTTTTCCGGACGGACGGACGTCCGGACGTCCGGACGGACGGACGGACGGACGACTCGGGTGAGTACATAGACTCACTTTTGCTTCGCATGTGAGTCAAAAAACAGCTTTGCTCAGAAAGCAATGAAGCTGTAGATGTAGATTCATGTCACAAAATACTGCAAACACTGCAAGTGGCTCCTGCTTCATTAGTGAATATTAATTAGTGAATATTAATTAGTGAATATTAATTAGTGAATATTAATTAGTGAATATGTAGCATTACTCACCCCCTCAACAAGCTGCTTTGTCTTCATCAGGATCTGCCAATAGAGAAAAAAAGGACTCAGTCTGATACTCATAAGTAGGGTAACTCCTTATAGTTAAATTGAGGTGATGTATTCGAAAGAAATAGGAACAGTTGATTATCACAAACGGCAACAGATGACAATTTTCTTCTACAACACACTCAGTCTCTTCCTCTCCTATGCACACATGCATGGCAAATATCCAAGAACTAGCAGTACACACAAACACACACCCAGCATTCAGTCTTACCTCACGTCCTTTGCCAGTGACGAGGGCGGCCAGAGGCTTCGCAAAGAATCGTGAGAAAGTGAAACCCAGACACCCATACATGCTGTTGGCTGTCAGCTTCAGGGCTTTCTGACGAATGTCGTACTGAAACAAACAAACAACAGCAATTTGATTTTAATCTTTCAAACGACTTTAGTAACGCTAACAAACACACACACATTTTTAGAATGCTGTAGGTCTGGGAAACATCATACATTCATGGTAACAGGGACACACCATACAATTGTTGATTCTTTCTTTCTTTATTTGGTGTTTAACGTCGTTTTCAACCACGAAGGTTATATCGCGACGGGGGGAAAGGGGGGAGATGGGATAGGGGAAAGGGGGGAGATGGGATAGAGCCACTTGTTAAGTGTTTCTTGTTCACAAAAGCACTAATCAAAAAATTGCTCCAGGGGCTTGCAACGTAGTACAATATATGACCTCACTGGGAGAATGCAAGTTTCCAGTACAAAGGACTAAACATTTCTTACATACTGCTTGACTAAAATCTTTACAAACATTGACTATATTCTATACAAGAACCACTTAACAAGGGTAAAAGGAGGAACAGAATCCGTTAGTCGCCTCTTACGACATGCGGGGTGCAGAGAAATAAGGATGTGGAAAAGAAGACTTTTGGTAAGTGAAATAAAGGTGATGGATCCAGTCAGGTAGAAATAAGACAACAAGAAAAGAATTGGAAAACTGCAGGGAATAGTAGGGAGAGTTTTCTTGGAAGGAAATATAGGTGAAAGGACTGGTAAGGCAGAAATAAGACAAAAGAAGAGAAGTAAAGGGGTGGGGTAGCTTGGTAAAAACACTCCCGCCGCGTGAAGGCGACCCCATGGGAGCAATTGTTGATTGCCTCCGTTACACGCAGTAGGGTGACCGTGTGTTACAGAGGCTGCAGCATCGGAAAATCTGGATTTTCCCTTGGACCTCGATCTGTGACAAGCTTCGTGTCACCTCTGTGTGTTGTCCACTCCTTGTGCGAGTCTTTAGGGCTTTGCCCATCTTGTTTTCAATGGGTGAAATTGAAGCCACGACACTTGTCCATACTGTTATTAGTCACTTGTCCATACTGTTATTAGTCACTTGTCCATACTGTTATTAGTCACTTGTCCATACTGTTATTAGTCACTTGTCCATACTGTTATTAGTCACTTGTCCATACTGTTATTAGTCACTTGTCCATACTGTTATTAGTCACTTGTCCATACTGTTATTAGTCACTTGTCCATACTGTTATTAGTCACTTGTCCATACTGTTATTAGTCACTTGTCCATACTGTTATTAGTCACTTGTACATACTGTTATTAGTCACTTGTCCATACTGTTATCAGTCACTTGTACATACTGTTATCAGTCGCTTTTTGTTAAGAGAAGTTTGGCTTAAATTTCTTTACCCTGCCATGAAGGAAGCCATACTCTGTTTTCGGGGGGTTGTACGTGCTAATTGGAACCCTTTGGTAATACCCGTAGATTTGAAACTTCCCCTTCTTGGCACCCTGCTTTCTTAGATATGTAAGTCGACACTGATTGTAAGACTCCTTCCCTTTTCAAAACCTGATTTTCTCTCCCATATTAGTCTTGCTAAACATTTCCAGGGACTACCAAATACTTTGGAACCACCCCCCCCCCCCACCCCACCCCCAAAGACCCACTAATGTAAGACTCACTCCATTTTTATTTTTAAGACCCTGTTTTCTCAGACTTTTTGTTCATAACCTCTGCAAAGACTTCCTCCATTTTACAACCCAGTTTTCTTTCTTTCTTTATTTGGTGTTAAACGTCGTTTTCAACCACGAAGGTTATATCGCGAAGGGGAAAGGGGGAAGATGGGATAGAGCCACTTGTTAATTGTTTCTTGTTCACAAAAGCATAAATCAAAAATCTGGTACAGGGGCTTGCAACGTAGTACAATATATTACCTTACTGGGAGAATGCAAGTTTCCAGTACAAAGGACTTAACATTTCTTACATACTGCTTAACTAAAATCTTTACAAAAATTTACTATATTCTATACAAGAAACACTTAACAAGGTTAAAAGGAGAAACAGAATCCGTTAGTCGCCTCTTACGACATGCTGGGGAGCATCGGGTAAATTCTTCCCCCTAACCCGCGGGGGGCCCAGTTTTCTCAGACTT
The DNA here is from genome assembly GCF_037325665.1 of Littorina saxatilis. Taxonomy (NCBI): domain Eukaryota; kingdom Metazoa; phylum Mollusca; class Gastropoda; order Littorinimorpha; family Littorinidae; genus Littorina; species Littorina saxatilis. The sequence goes on from NC_090257.1 coordinate 29,313,556, forward strand.
TTTGTTCATAACCTTTGCAAATTTACCGCCATTTCAAGACTCCCTCTATTTTCAACCCTGTTTTCTCAGGCTTTCTGTTAAATAACCTCTGTAAATTTTTCTCCAGTTTAAGACTCCCTCCTTTATAAGACCTGGTTTTTCTCAGGTTTTCAGGTCTTAAAACAGTGATTCCACTGTACAAAAGAGTTTCTCACCTGCATGAGCTGTTCATGCGAGACGTCCGGGGACTTCATGAGCTGCTTGACCTGACGTCGGCTCTCCACTAGCTTGCGGATCTCGGTCGGCAGCACGCCCGGCTCCAGCTCTGGGGCCGGCAGCATGCCGCTCAAGTCCTCTTCAGTCTCCTGTGGCAAACAACGCTCACCATTTGACTCATGGGACTGGGATAGAAATTAAAAAGCTTACTGGGGCATGCCCACTCTTGAGAAAAGCCTGAAGCTGAAAAATGTCTATAATTTGGACATACAAAATTGGAGTATTTAACATGTTTAGATGTTTTAGATTGACCATTTATACCGATAAAAGTATGCCAATGCCCTCCTGTGGCAACACAACTCAGCTCACCATTTTAAGATGGGGGACTGGTATAGATATGGAAAAGCTTACTGGGGCGTGCCTGCTCCTCAGAAGCCCTATTTAACGCGTTTTAGATCGACCATTTATACAGATTTGAATAGAAATCTCACCATGGGATGAGATATTTTAACAGAGACCTTCTTGTGTGAAAATCAACTTGTCCAGCCTGGAGGATTCCTCCACATGGAATTCAGCCAGGCTAATTTCTGTGCAGATTGGCACGTTAAAAATAATAATGTTAAAGCTGAATTAACTCCACAACGCACACCAATGCTAATCTGCAAAGTTAATTTAGCATCCAAAAAAACAAGGTTAGCTCTTTTTCCGTGAATGATGTCACTTCCACGGGACTGTTTTAGAAGATAGCGGGATTTCTGTTTGACTGACCTTTGCGGTCTGCTGCGAGCGTGTGATGGTGGTGAAACAGATGTTGAACTCACCTTTGCGGTCTGCTGCGAGCGTGTGATGGTGGTGAAACAGATGTTGAACTCACCTTTGCGGTCTGCTGCGAGCGTGTGATGGTGGTGAAACAGATGTTGAACTCACCTTTGCGGTCTGCTGCGAGCGTGTGATGGTGGTGAAACAGATGTTGAACTCACCTTTGCGGTCTGCTGAGAGCGTGTGATGTTGGTGAAACAGATGACTTACCTTTGCGGTCTGCTGAGAGCGTGTGATGGTGGTGAAACAAATGACTTACCTTTGTGGTCTGCTGAGAGCGTGTGATGGTGGTGAAACATATGACTTACCTTTGTGGTCTGCTGAGAGCGTGTGATGGTGGTGAAACAAATGACTTACCTTTGTGGTCTGCTGAGAGCGTGTGATGTTGGTGAAACAGATGACTTACCTTTGCGGTCTGCTGAGAGCGTGTGATGGTGGTGAAACAAATGACTTACCTTTGTGGTCTGCTGAGAGCGTGTGATGGTGGTGAAACAGATGTTGAACTCCTGGATGATGGAGGGATACAGAGAGTTGAAGTCCAGCAGGAGGATGTATTTGTCGTAAAACCCTGCACAACACACCATCAGCATTACAGTGGAACCCCCCTTTTAAGACTTAAAAGAATCTGAGAGGTTATGTACATAACATCTGAAAAAGCAAGGTCTTAAAAGAGAGGAAGTTTTAAATTGGGAAGGGGGGGGGGGGGGGGGGGGGAGTGTGTGTCTTAAAAGGGGAGTTCCTTAGTACCAACAAAAACACCCCCCGAAGACTGAGTATGACTATGACTGCCTTGGTAAGAGCATTCTGGTGGCAAGAACATTAGCTTCGGGCCAAGGGAAACTGTGACAAACAAATATCAAACCAGTCTGGGGATCTCATCTTCTGCATTCATGGGCTGCAGTGCAAGTCAGACGCACACTCCTGTTTTTGCATGAGGGGGTTTAAACATGTGTGGTCATTTTTTCCCCCAGCCATTTAGGCAGCCATACTCCAATTGCCAATTTCTTTTCAGTAGTTTTAAATTTTGCCTACTAAAATACCAGAAATGACCGGTTCAAGCCATCCCTGTTACCTTTTTTGGGTTCCAGCACCAAGCCCCCGGTATAGGCAGGTTTGCGTCGTCCTTGCTGACTTTTCTTGGGCCCCCCTCCCTCTTCATCCTCCCCCTCCTCCTCCGCCTGCTGCACACACACACGCACAGACACACAGACAAACACACACAGACACACAAAGTAGTTAATTACGCCAAGGTAAAAGAATTTTTTTGTGACAGAAAATATATTCTCATTTTAAGAGAAAATTACTTAAACTGATTTGTTGTTTTCTAATTTGGATATTTAGTTTTCAATACAGATGAAAGTCCAGTTGAACCTGCCCTGTCGACCGCCTCTCCATAAAGTACAGTTGAACCTGCCCTGTCGACCGCCTCTCCATAAAGTACAGTTGAACCTGCCCTGTCGACCGCCTCTCCATAAAGTACAGTTGAACCTGCCCTGTCGACCGCCTCTCCATAAAGTACAGTTGAACCTGCCCTGTCGATTGCCTCTCCATAAAGTACAGTTGAACCTGCCCTGTCGACCGCCTCTCCATAAAGTACAGTTGAACCTGCCCTGTCGACCGCCTCTCCATAAAGTACAGTTGAACCTGCCCTGTCGACCGCCTCTCCATAACAACCACCTACCGAAGGCGACCTTCCCAAAGGATCCCAGATGAGCTGTTGTCTATACAGTGGGCGGTTCTGGTGAGGTTATGCCCGTTCTTTCTTTCGGCTGGTAACAGGCGGAACCTCGCGGCAAGATCACACAAGAAAGGAAAAAAAACCCCGTGCATTGGTCCCAAATAGCTTGTCGCTTGGGTATCAGTTCGTGTGTAAGTCGTGCATTTTATACGGTAAAAAGACAATGGTAACAGGCGGAACCTCGCGGCAAGATCACAGGAGTTGTCTCGCGTTAACACCCCAGAAGCGCTCATTCACCTTTCCATAGCGACCACCTGTTTATAACGACCATTTTTGGTTGGTCCCTCAGGCAGTCATTATTGACAGGTTCTTCTTCTTCTTCTTCGGCGTTCCAGGATATTGACAGGTTCAACTGTATTAATCATCTAATTGGGATGTTGAACATTTTAAAGATCTGATAAACATCATCTCAAAAGAGGATGCAAGTCGCTTCTTGATTTCAGTGCTTGTTATTCTCTCAGGTGCCAGGAGACTGGTTCCGGATAACTCTTACTCCATTCCACGTCGTATGCATTTAGAGCGCTTACTTCCCTTTGTTTATCATCTTTCTTTCTTTATTTGGTGTTTAACGTCGTTTTCAACCACGAAGGTTATATCGCGACGGGGAAAGGGGGGAGATGGGATAGAGCCACTTGTCAATTGTTTCTTGTTCACAAAAGCACTAATCAAAAATTTGCTCCAGGGGCTTGCAACGTAGTACAATATATGACCTTACTGGGAGAATGCAAGTTTCCAGTACAAAGGACTTAACATTTCTTACATACTGCTTGACTAAAATCTTTACAAAAATTGTAAGGCTTCTTTTTAAGCCTACTGTCTATATGATACTTACCGAGACAGTACTATTCTTGCACATTATCTATTATAGGCCGAAAAAATTGGACAAAACGCTGAGTGGGTACAATTATCTCCCATAACCATGCGCCACCGTGGATCCCAAGCACTGTCCGAGTGCTTCCCCCTTACAGGATGTAGGTGGCGCGTCCTCTTTCTTTATGAGCTGCAGACCCTCAAAAAGCCCATAACATATCAAGAGGGGAGGCGGGAGGGAAACTCTAATAGTACTGTCTCGGTAAGTATCATATAGACAGTAGGCTTAAAAAGAAGCCTTACAGTCAATATAACACTTACCTCGACAGTACTATTCTTGCACAGAATACCAGAGTGGTGTGAGGGTGATATGTAGAGTATTAAACTCCTTAATCAAAATCACTTAAATCCAAGGATTAAGATACCCAGGCAATTTTCGAACAGTACTACCGTAAAAGAAAATATACCCAAGAAACATACCTTAGACTGACGTGACCATGCTGGCAACCACTGCTGTGTGGTGAACTCAATGTCAAAGTCCAGGCCACTCAAAGCTTGAATACCACCGAGTCTACGGCAAGTGGCTAAAGCGATGAGGAACAATTAGTCTTAAAAATCAGCAACTTGATACTGATGCCTGCCAGGGGTTCAAACTCATTGCTACGCAGGAGTTTGAGGACCAGAAAGACATCCCCCTTGGGAAATGAAACCCGAGGTTTAGACACCGCTGCATTGCTAATACCCGAAAGGACATTAGCGATGAGGGAGGACCTGATCAAGTGTTCAGGTCTGCGACCAGTAGCGGCCGCAATCGTGGAAGCGATGGCAGATCTGTATCCAAGAAGAGTCTTAGAAGAAAGACTCTTCTTTTGATACACTTCCACCAGGAAGTTGGCCAAGTCCTGTGTTGAGGGATAAAGCGGCTTTATCCCCTTGGACAAGGCGAAGGTGGCCCAAGCTCTCCAGCGTAAGTCGTAGAGCTGATTAGTTGATCGCCTCTTAGCGTTCAAGGAAAACTCTACTGAACTCTTGTGCAATCCTAGTGCAAGCAGTTTGGAGCGCACAAGAGCCATGCGGTCAAGCACAGACTCTCTGGACGTGGATGAGGGAGGCATGATCGAGGCTGGAGCAGACCTCCCCCGTCCAGATCCAGAGGTAGAGGGTCTAAGTGGGTGAGACCGCGAAGATCTGGAAACCACAGAGCTGTTGGCCAGTAAGGCGCGACCAAAATCAGTCTTGGTCGTTCCTGCAGATATTTTGCCAGCACCCTCGGAATCAGAGATGTCGGGGGATAGGCGTAAGCATCGAGGAGCCTCCACAAGAGAGTGAATGCGTCCAAGTGGAACGCATTCATGTCTCGAAAGGGGCTGACGTACCTGGGAAGCCGAGCGCTGAATCGAGTTGCGAACCGATCGATCAGAGGACGGTCCCACCTTGCCCACAGACGCTGTAGAACGTTGTGGGCGATGGTCCATTCTGTGGAGAGAACCTGATCGCCCCGACTGAGAATGTCGACCAGGGCGTTCAGTTTCCCCGGAACGAACTGGACTGACATCCGGACCTGATTGGTCTGGCACCAGAGCAGAATCTCCTCCGCCAACAGGTAGAGGGACCGAGAATTGGTGCCCCCCTGGTGGCGAAGGTAAGCTAAGCATGTGGTGTTGTAGTCCCCGTTGAAAATCAGAGGGGCCAAGGACAGGCCGAATGGGAGGGCCCGAAACTCGAACACTGTGCCCTCCCAAACGAACCGGAGCAGATGTCGGTACCCCGGGGCCACCAGGATGTGGAAGTAAGCATCCTGGAGGTCCCAGACATGGCCCAATCGTTTGGCCGGATGGCCAACCGGACCGACGAAGGGGTTTCCATCTTGAACTTGCACCTGTGAAGGTACAAGTTCAAGGTGGAGAGGTCCAACACCGGCCTGAACCGGCCGTCCTTTTTGGGGACGGTGAACAGGCGGGAGCAGAACCCCGGAGAAGGCTGAGAAAGGGGGTAGACCGCCTTCTTCTCGACCAACGAGTTCACCTCGTCCTGAAGAGCCTGCCATCTGGCAGGGTCTCGAGGAGGGGGGAACGTCCAGGGTAGAGCGGACAATGGAGGTTGTGACGACAGCGGTAGAGAAAACCCCGACCACACCACCCTCAAGAAAAACTGGTTGCAGACCAGTCTGCCCCACATGCCGCGGGCCCGAAAAAGGGAACCGACGGACGAAAGAGGGGCAACTTGAGGGGGCGTCAACGTAGGGCCGGGACTCACTGAAAATTCTGCTGGCGGGCAGGCGCAGGCTTGCGACCACCCCCCCTGGTGGTGCTGCTTCCCCTTACCTGTCTGAGCACCCTTCGTCTTGCTTGGGAACGCAACAGGCGCCTAAGAGGAGGAAGAAGGAGGCAGTGAAACTGGCTTCTTCTTCTTCTGAGGCTGGGAGCTGGAGGTGACTGTAGCACTTCTCTTACTCCCCGCCGCCGTCGCCGAAGCAGCGAGGCCAACCATCAGAGAATCAGTGTTCCTCTGGCGTGTGGACTCCACCACAGAACGAACAGTGTCCGGATGAAAGAGGGAAGAAGGCTGAGAAAACGTGTTCCTCAGACTCTTCCTCATATCCGGAGGCACTATAGAAGTAGGCAGAAAATGATCACGGAACAGGGCCAATAAAGTGGACCCGTGTTCCAATGGCCAATTCTGCCGCAGACGACACGCACGATCGCACGGCATGCAAAGCCCGATCCACTCGAACCGTGTCAAGGACCCGAGTGGAATCGGACTCTGCCCGATCGGGAGGGTCCAACAGTGTGGACAGCGTGCTCATCCATGTCAAGGCCTGTGATTGGGCCTCGACTGTGGAAGAAACGGTGGCCTCAAGATTGTGGAACGAAGCAGAGCTCAGTTCCACCTTCTTGACCGAAGGCACCTCCCCAACGAACACATCACCGTCAGCCCCACCCTAAACACTCGAAGTCTGGAAAGGGAGAGTTCGAGAGTCAAAGGGAAAAGGGAGGGACGAAACAGATTGGACACGAGGAAACAGTGGAGGTGCGCCTCCCGAAGGAAAGCATGGCACTGAACCCGAGTCCTCCCGAGGAACATAGGTCGCGTTTGCACGTGAATCTGTACTCCTCAGGCGATGTGCTGCCGCTTCCACCGTGGCACTAAGACTAGGGTGGAACGCGAATTGCCGGCGGACGGATCGTTCATAAAACGAGCCGCCGGCAGACGCGGCGTGAGCCTCCCGCGCCCGGGCCGAAGCGGACTCAAAGGACGAGAGGGCGTCTCAGGGAAGGACGTCCTGAAACTGTTCAAACGTCCTTCTAGCTGTGCGAGGACGAGCCTCCTGCCTCTCGTCCTCAGACCCCGGGTCCAGGTCCTGTGTGTCAACACTAGACGACAGACGCTTAAGAGAGGCATCCGTGACGTCAAGACGCCGCGTGATGTCTGTCATGTACTGTTGGAAAGTACGAAGCATAGCTTCGGAAGTTCCATCAGAAACCGGCAAGGGTAGAGGATCAGTGTTAACCTCAGGGCGACCCTGATCCTCCTCCCTATCGTCCTCCGACTCACTCTCCTCTTCACTTCCCGACAACTCCTCAAAAGCAGGAGTGTAGGGAGCTTGAGGGGGAAGAGCCGAAAGCGATGAAGCAGGCTGTGAAGAAACGCCCACAGAAGCAAGAGGCCGCGAAGACCCCTGCCCCAAAAACGAAACGTCTCCAGCAGCCGAAGGGGGAGAAAAACAACAACCCTGCGACTGTTGGGTCAGCCCAGCCAACGAACCCCCGCCATTTATAGACTGAACAGGAACCCATCGGGTCTGATCAGAAAAGAAATGGTCCGGTCCGGTCCGGTCGGGGGTGCCGATCCGGTCCGGTAGGGTGGTCCGGTGTTCCGGTCCGGTGCCGGACCATCCGGAGGTCCCGTTCGGCACCGAACCATCGTACCCACAGAAGTGTTCGGGTGGTTAGGTCCGGACGTGGACATACCGTACCATCCGGACCCGTGGTCCGGTATGGTCCGGTTCGGTGCCAGACCATCCAGACCAACAGAGGTGGTCGGGTGGTCCGGCACCGGGCCATCCGGACCCGTAGGTACGGACCCGTAGGTCCGGTACCATCCGGAGGTCCTGTTCGGCACCGAACCATCCGTACGCACAGAAGTGTTCGGGTGGCTCGGTCCGGGCGTGGACGTACCGTACCATCCGGACCCGTAGGTCCGGTTCGGTGCCAGACCATCCGGACCAACAGAGGTGGTCGGGTGGTCCGGACCGGTCCGGTAGGGTGGTCCGGTGTTCCGGTCCGGTGTTCCGGTCCGGTCCCGTACCATCCAGAGGTCCCGTTCGGCACCGAACCATCCGTACCCACAGAAGTGTTCGGGTGGTTCGGTCCGGACGTGGACACACCGTACCATCCGGACCCGTAAGTCCGGTGGTCCGGTGCCAGACCATCCGGACCAACAGAGTTGGTCGGGTGGTCCGGTCCGGACCGGACCACCGGTCCAGTACCGGACCATCCGGACCCGTAGGTCCGGTCCGGTCCCGTACCATCCGGAGGTCCCGTTCGGCACCGAACCACCCGTACCCACAGAAGTGTTCGGGTGGCTCGGTCCGGACGTGGACATACCGTACCATCCGGACCCATAGGTCCGGTTCGGTGCCAGACCATCCGGACCAACAGAGGTGGTCGGGTGGTCCGGACCGATCCGATAGGGTGGTCCGGTGTTCCGGTCCTGTGGTCCGGTCCCGTACCATCCGGAGGTCCCGTACGGCACCGAACCATCCGTACCCACAGAAGTGTTCGGGTGGTTCGGTCCGGACGTGGACCTACCGTACCATCCGGACCCGTAGGTCCGGTTCGGTGACAGACCATCCGGACCAACAGAGGTGGTCGGGTGGTCCGGTTCGGACCGGACCACTGGTCCGGTACCGGACCATCCGAACCCGTAGGTTCGGTCCGGTCCCGTAGCATCCGGAGGTCCCGTTCGGTACCGAACCATCCGTACCCACAAAAGTGTTCGGGTGGCTCGGTCGGACGTGGACATACCGTACCATCCGGACCCGTAGGTCCGGCATGGTCCGGTTCGGTGCCAGACCACCCGGACCAACAGAGGTGGTCGAGTGGTCCGGCCCCGACCGGACCACTGGTCCGGTACCGTACCATCCGGACCCGTAGGTCCGGTGGTCCGGTGTGTTCCGGTTCGGTGCCAGACCACCCAGACCAACAGAGGTGGTCGGGTGGTCCGGTCCCGACCGAACCACTGGTCCCGTACCGTACCATCCGGACCCGTAGGTCCGGGGGTCCGGCAAGGGCCAGAGGTACTGTCCCGCACCGGACCCTAAGGTCCGGTACGGTCCCGTACCATGGGTCCCGTCCGGACCAAACCCGGAGGTCAAGTCCAGTCGGGACCCGTGGGTCCGGTTCGATCCCGACCCGTAAGCCTGGAACGTTCCGGACCCTTGGTCCGGACCATCCGTCACCCGAACACCAGACGCTAAGGAATGGCGTGGGGTCAAGACGGTCCGGTCGGAGGTGTCGGTCTGAGCAACAGAAACAATGTTCCCGTCGCCCTGACCATTCGACAGAAGTACCACGTTCTGTCGAACACCTCCACGTCCAGTAACTAGTCGGCCGGAGCGTCTTATCAAGAGGGACAGCCACCAGTCACACGGACGTCAGAGGGAACCGTAGTAGCAGTGGTCGTAGGCACGAAGCCTGAAACCCCTGCCCCCACAGGACCGCCCTGAACGGGGTCAATTCGCATCCCAACCCCAGCGGGGAGGGAATTCAGAGACCCCGTCATCTCCTCCGATCTCCCCCCCCAGAAGGCCGAAACTACTGTCGAAACAGCAGCAGACGACCCAGCGAGGGAGTTCAGAGGAGGACCCGTGTCCCTCCTGGCTTCCACAGCGGTGGAAACCGAGGAGGGCACAGGAGAGGCACCGGAAAAGGAAGATTTTAATGCCAACTGCACCCGGTGTTCCCAGGCGGTCACCCATCCAAGTACTAACCGGGCCCGACGTTGCTTAACTTCGGTGGTCGGACGAGAACCGGTGTTTACAACGTGGTATGGCCGTTGGCTGTCAAAACCTGAGTCTCTCCAGTAGCCCCTAGATCGGATTCACCAACCCCCAAAGAGGGTTGGGAATCGACCTGCCCCCGGATTCGAGCCAGGGAGGAGAAGGAAACCTTCCCCCCAGGCTTGAAACCGGGAGGAGCTGAAGCCTGAGACTGAGGGCCGGACAACGGCGTCGAAGGGGGGGAAGCTTGTTCCACTGAAGGAGAAGGAGAAAGAAGCTTTTTCTTTCCCCTCGACCTTCCCCGAACCTTCGACGGCGCAGCCCCGCCCGAAGTCCCAGGCTCAAGCCCAGCCTGTTTGAGCAAGCTCGCATTGAGCTTGCTCAAACAGGCTTTCTCCGCCCTCCCTCGCCGCAAACGCAAAGCGTTTGGGGAGGGAGAGTCGGAGCGCCGAAAGATCCCCTTCTCCGTGCGTAAAACATGACGCTGGGCGCCCGGAGAAGGGTTGCCCCCGGCAGACTCTGGTTCCGTAGAACCAGAGCCCAAAACAGGACGAGACATCCTACCTCGCCCTGTACGTACCCTTAAAGACCGAGAATTAACAAAATTCAAAGAAAATTTAGGTCAATACTCAAGTGAATGCGGCGAAACGAGAAGCAGACGACCGGTCACCACGAAGTAGGACGGGAGGCACGCCGAGTCCGCCACACAAAAACGGAGGCACAAGTTGAAGGAAACACAACGTAGCCTCAAGCCAGAAGTGGAATAACACACAAAAATCCAACAGGTGATAGTCCACACAGAAAAGAAGCCTCTTAGTCCAAAATAATCCGGGAGCGTAGCAGAAACACAGCCGGTCTGACACGCGCGAAAAAAGAAAGAGGACGCGCCACCTACATCCTGTAAGGGGGAAGCACTCGGACAGTGCTTGGGATCCACGGTGGCGCATGGTTATGGGAGATAATTGTACCCACTCAGCGTTTTGTCCAATTTTTTCGGCCTATAATAGATAATGTGCAAGAATAGTACTGTCGAGGTAAGTGTTATATTGACTGACTATATTCTATACAAGAAACACTTAACAAGGGTAAAAGGAGAAACAGAATCCGTTAGTCGCCTCTTATGACATGCTGGGGAGCATCGGGTAAATTCTTTTCCCTAACCCGCGGGGGGTTTTGTTTATCAGATAATTGAGGTGTTGAGTTTTCCATGAACACAGATGACGTCCAGTACTCACAGGGTGTTTTGCCTTCTGCTTGTACTCCTTGTCAGGGCAGAGGAAGCCTTTCTCCGTGAAGGCGTGGAGCAACAGGTACTCGTTTCGCTCTGATCTGCCTCCCATCAGAGTTCGACCCTGAAAATATATCAATATATTGTGCACATTTTACTCGTTTCATTCCCTGCCTCCCATCAGAGTGTGACCCTGAAAACAAATCAATATATATTGTGCACATTTTACTCGTTTCACTCTGATCTGCCTCCTATCAGAGTGCGACCCTGAAAATAAATAACATTTTTCACAAAAACCCAAATTTGTTCAACTTCAAAAGTGTATGTCCGACACCTATTTGCATGACTGTACAGTGGAACCTCTCTTTAAAGACCTTCCATTATAGACTCCCTCTACTGTAAGACTTCATTTTCTTCATAGTGTCGCCTTTATAATAAGATTCCCTCTCGGAGGGGCAGCAGTAACACGGCACACACAACTGGAGTAGACTGGCACTGACCATGATGTTGCCACAGATGTTGGTGATTACTGATCATGACATTGCGCTGGAAGTTTATGATCTACCAGGCAGAAAAAAAGGTAGCAACAGTAACATGACACACACAACTGGAGCAAATCCGGCACTGACCATGATGTTGCCACAGATGTTGGTGATCTGCAAGGCCAGAGGGATGACGTTCAGCTCGTACAGAATGCGCAGCACGAAGGTTGTGTCCATCAACATGAGCTCCACCAATCGTAGCAAGCTGTCTGACTTTCTGTACACACAATGGTCACATGACACAGACAATAGTCACATGACACAATGGTCACATGACACACAATGGTCAGATGACACACAATGGTCACATGACACACAGACAATGGTCACATGACACACAGACAATGGTCACATGACACAGACAATGGTCACATGACACAGACAATGGTCACATGACACAGACAATAGTCACATGACACAATGGTCACATGACACACAATGGTCAGATGACACACAATGGTCACATGACACACAGACAATGGTCACATGACACACAGACAATGGTCACATGACACAGACAATGGTCATTGCTCCACCTATTGCAGCAAGCTGTCCGACTTCCTGCACACACCGTCATTTGAGATACAACTGACCTTTCCAGACACAGTCACATAGGCCATTACAGCTAAGAGTCCATCAAAGCAGACTAATATTTTCCATTAGCGGATTCTGAATGTAGAACTTGCAGTAACTGGGGAGAAGACAGAGTTTCCTCATCTACTCCTAGCATGTAAGACATAAGACACAAGATAATGTATTGCCCATACAATTTAACAATGGATGGAAAAGTGTGAGAATGCAATAAGAATGCTAACATACAAGAAGAAACCATGTAGTCATGACATTGTACAAAGATTCTTAAATCATGCCACAAAGGACATTTTACAGAAAAATTGAAGCAAAACCATGCTATCTGGTGATCTCAAGAACGATCTCTGCAGCTATGAAAATGCCTGAAAACTGCCAACTGTCCCCCCGAAAAAAGTCAAGCCGGCTCACCCATACATCTCCCGAATAATACACATATCTGGTGATCTCAAGAACGCTCTCTGTAGCTATGAAAATGCCTGAAATCTGTCCCCCCAAAAAAAAGTCATGCCTGCTCACCCATACATCTCCCGAATAATACGCATATCTGGTGATGAACGCTCTCTGTACCTATGAAAATGTCTGAAATCTGCCAACTGGCAAAAAAATTGTCCTGCCTGCTCACCCATACATCTCCCGAATCTGGTCGTAGTCCAGCTGCTGTCGCTTTTGGTGCAGGATGTGGGAGGTGAGCTCCGTCAGGTCGTAGCTCTTGCAGCGAATCACCTCTCTGGCCGAGATCTTCATGTCACACAGTAGACGGCCGCACATGGCCGACTTTTCTGCCAAGGTTGCCTTGCCATAACCTCCCTGTATGAATCCAAAAAAAAGAAAGGTAAGATGTTTGAACGTTTAATTTGACCAACAAAACAAAACGTTTACAAATATATCAACCCAACGTTCTTCTAAGTGCAAAGACAAACAATAAGTAGACACAACTTAGCTTGACGAAATGTGCGGCCGCTTGCTAGGAAATCGCAAGCCAATGAATGAAAAATGGTGATAAATGTCGTTGCATTCATGAGATGATGAAATGGTAAAAATTGCTGAAAGCCTGCCCCAAATGAACAGGCACTAAAGTGGCCGCTCTGCTTCAAAACCTCCCAACATTCTAAGACAAGTGAGTACAGTGGAACGGCATATGAACTCCGCCGCACGACCAGCTTTGCGGCATCCCTCGGAGAGAGACTCTAAATCGTGCAGTCTGTCGAACGCAGAAGAAGAAGGTACAGTGGAACCCCCCTTTTAAGACATCCAATTCAAGACTCCTTCCCTTTTAACTTATTTAAGCCCCTGTTTTCTCAGATTTTCTGTTCATATCTTCTGTGAATGTACCCCCATTTTAAGACCTGATTTTCTCAAATGTTTTGAGCTCGTAATAGGGGGGCTCCACTGTATCAGACGAGGAGGTGGGTATGAGGGCAGGGGGCGATGGTAAGGTAGAGGAAAACTTGAGCTTCATGGCCAGTAAATCTAATGGAAAAGTCTGAACACGGAAATCTACAAGTTTTTGTGTTATGAGCACGCAATAGCCAACACGTTTTTCTGTTATCAGCATACAATAGCCAATACAGACAGCCAACACGTTTTTCTGTTATCAGCATGCAATAGCCAATACAGACAGCAACACGTTTTTCTGTTATCAGCATGCAATAGCCAATACAGAAAAATAAAGCATTGTGTTGTCATTTAGAGGCATAAGCATAACTATAAGGGATGACTAATACGTACAGAGAGTTTTGGCATGACGGTACGCTTGAGTCTGCCAATCTTGGACCAGTGAGGAATCTTGTTGGCGCTGATTCTGTGCAGAAGAATGTCCAGGTCAAAGCCGTAGATGTCGTGACCCTGATAGAGGAAAACAAGAATGTCACAATGATCACTTTGTTGCTGAAAACTACAAGAACACATTATTCAAATTACAGAAATTAAACTGCAATTAAAAAAACATTCAACAAATCTGGGCTTAAAACAGAGGGTGTTAGCGGTGTGAGAGACTATTAGGGTTTAACGTCCTCTTAGACCAACTGGTCTATATTGGGACAGGTATTGGTAATACGCTGAAGATATGGTGTGATACTTTGATTCAAACAAGTCCGCTGTGGCTGTCTTCTTCGACACACCAGTATTGGGTTTGTCTCGTCAAAGTATCGAAATACGATCATGATAATCAGAGACGAGAGATGATGCATGCGTGTCTTCGTGTTTTCCAAGCCCTGAGACTTTCGCTGTGAACGTGGGATCTTTTTCGTGCGCATGTGTGCACATGGGGGTGTTCGGACACCGAAGAGAGTCTGCACAAAGTTGACTCCGAGAAATAAATCTCTCGCCGAACGTGGGGATCGAACCCACGCTGAGAGCGACCAACTGGCTACAAAGCCAGCGCGCTACCAACTGAGCTACGCCCCCGCCCCGTGTTAGAGGTGTGTGTAGTTGGGGTGATGAAGGGGATTAGGGAGGTTGTGGAATGTTGGTGCAAAAATCTGTGTGGTCATGTGTTCGTATGTATGTATATCTGTATGTGGCGTTTTCGTGTGTGTTTTTTTCCTTAACGCCCAGCCGACCACGAAGGGCCATATCAGGGCGGTGCTGCTTTGACATATAACGTGCGCCACACACAAGACAGAAGTCGCAGCACAGGCTTCATGTCTCACCCAGTCACATTATTCTGACACAGGACCAACCAGTCCTAGCACTAACCCCATAATGCCAGACGCCAGGCGGAGCAGCCACTAGATTGCCAATTTCTTCTTCGTCGTTCGCTGATTGCCAATTTTAAAGTCTTAGGTATGACCCAGGCGGGGTTTGAACCCACGACCTCCCGATCACGGGGCGAATGCCTTACCACTAGGCCAACCGTGCCGGTTTGTATGTGGCGTGTGAATGTGTGTGCATAACGACCTTTGAAACAGTAAGAAATCAGCATGAATGGACCAACAACAGAAACTGCAGTTTTAAATAAACAAATACCAACTCACCACTATGAGATCGGGATCAACTTTGTGAACTTTAGCAAGCAGGAAACCCAGCAACGCTCGCTCCGTGGGTAGCACCTCCACTTTCATTTTCTTGCTCTGAAAACAAGAAAACGTTCAAGTATTTCAACTAAAACTAGACCGTCCAAATAAAAAAAGCTATCTCACTTACACATATAAATTTATTTTTTTGAAAAGGCAGATTTTTTTTTTTTAGGACACTGAACATAAATATGTGCACAAAAAACACACAGACAAAAACAGTGCAAAATTCGGAAAATGAACAGTAGTAAAAGTAGAAGAATAAACTCACTTCACGCTGAACTTTGTCCCGGAAATCAAAAGGGAAGATGAGGTCGTTTGGCTTTGAGATCACTGAAAACACAAACAAAAGCAAGCTCAGTTTTTCCCACAATAAACTAAATATGACATTCATACTTCAACACCTAGTTATCACAATTCTAACTCAGAGAAAGGCTAAAAATCCCAAAACAGGTAACTCTTATCAAACCAGTATACCGTGTCATTCTAAAGGGCTGCCCCGTTTAAAGTGGACAGACAAGCACGTCGACCCAATGGACTTTAAAGTGGACAGACAAGCACGTCGACCCAATGGACTTTATAGTGGACAGACAAGCATGTCGACCCAATGGACTTTATAGTGGACAGACAAGCACGTCGACCCAATGGACTTTATAGTGGACAGACAAGCACGTCGACCCAATGGACTTTAAAGTGGACAGACAAGCATGTCGACCCAATGGACTTTATAGTGGACAAACACGTCGACCCAATGGACTTTATAGTGGACAGACAAGCATGTCGACCCAATGGACTTTATAGTGGACAGACAAGCACGTCGACCCAATGGACTTTATAGTGGACAGACAAGCATGTCGACCCAATGGACTTTATAGTGGACAGACAAGCACGTCGACCCAATGGACTTTATAGTGGACAGACAAACACGTCGACCCAATGGACTTTATAGTGGACAGACAAACACGTCGACCCAATGGACTTTATAGTGGACAGACAAGAACGTCGACCCAATGGACTTTATAGTGGACAGACAAGCACGTCGACCCAATGGACTTTATAGTGGACAGACAAGAACGTCGACCCAATGGACTTTATAGTGGACAGACAAGCACGTCGACCCAATGGACTTTATAGTGGACAGACAAACAATCAATATGAGGTGAATGAAGAAAAAAATCCTGTAATCCATATCAGAGTTCAAAGATGAAAAACGAGAGTAAGAAATGTTGCAGAGTTGTACAAACCAGAAAAGTAGTGCTGGTAGATGGGGTCGGGAGCTGGCTTGTCCATGTGGAAGTCACTGTGTATCAGGGCAGCTGCCCCCACCACCTGGTACACACCCACAAAAATGATAAACGCGCACCAAAATACATTGTAACATTCACAAAATGTTTCAAAACCAACCAAATGACCAATCAATAATCATGATCAATTTGGACAGAACTACACACTCCAACTGCAAAGGTAAAGAAAACGAGAGAGAAGCAACAACAGACAACAACAAAATTACAGCTGTTATAAGTATTTTTTTAAGCATATTTTCAATTGCATAACAATACAGTAAATAGATATATATAGAGAGAATACTACATGGCTTGCTGTGTCGTACCAGATTTACACAAGTTGCTTTTTAAAATATTGAACTGCGAGCGAAAGCGAGCTGTTCACTATTTGAAAAAGCAACGAGTGTAAATCTGGTACGACACAGCAAGCCATGTAGTATTCTGTTTATCCTATACATACTGTACTTACGTGTATTTTACTGAATATGTCCTGCAGTCGATGCAGCTAAATTGAAGACGCTTGTTTTGGAACATCGGTCTCTTCTAAAGCCTCGTGCAATCTATTACGTCAAAGTAAAGAAACGTCACTCTGAAAGTGTGGCATGACGTGTTAGTTCTAAAAATTCATCGAGGGTAATTAGCGAACGCAATTTTTTTTCTATAATAACGTTTGTCTCAGTGACTTTGGCATCATAAGCAGTTGAACAAGAAGAGCAAACGCTCGATCGAGTCACTTTCGCAGTTCTGAATATTATATGAGGCATCAGATGGACAGGAAGAAATTGCTATTCACAACACAATGAGTCACGTTCACATAAAATTTGAGCCCGGTCACTTTTATAGTTTCCGAGAAAAGCCCAACGTTAAGTTGTGTGTTGCCGAACAGAAAAGGCTAGTTATCTCCCTTGTTTTT
This sequence comes from Littorina saxatilis, assembly GCF_037325665.1. Lineage (NCBI taxonomy): Eukaryota > Metazoa > Mollusca > Gastropoda > Littorinimorpha > Littorinidae > Littorina > Littorina saxatilis. The sequence goes on from NC_090257.1 coordinate 29,330,690, forward strand.
CTGATAACGTTCGTAAAAGGCTACAGATGTAAATACTTTGATGTAAAGAATAATCCTACAAAGTTTCAATCACATCCGATGAACTTTGTCAAAGATATAAAATGTCTAATTTTTCCTTTGACGCTGACCTGTGACCTTGAAAAAGGTCAAAGGTCAACGAAACCATCGTTAAAGTGTAGAGGTCATTGGAGGTCACGACTAAACAAAATATGAGCCCGATCGCTTTAATAGTTTCCGAGAAAAGTCCAACGTTAAGGTGGTGTCTACGGACGGCCGGACAGACTAACACTGACCGATTACATAGAGTCACTTTTTCTCAAGTGACTCAAAAAACGGGTCCCTGCCAGACTTGCTTGACATGACCTCATTTACATGATATACACACGTGTGATTTGAACGATTATTATCTCACGGGTGTCTCTCTCACGTATGTAGGATAACTATAAGAAAACACACACACACACACACTCACCTCATTCTGATGTGTCTTGGGGTTGGGCAGTGTGCGCAGATTGAGCGTCAGGACGACGAGAGGTGGGGGTGGGAGAGAGGCAGCGCTGATGGTCACATTGTCAGGTTTGGACACCACAGCCTGAAAACAAAACACAAAGTGAACAATTCTGTGATAGCGCTAGCTACAGTGAACAAACACCACCCCTACCCCCTTATTAGGCCCCCCCCAAAAAAAAGGTCTGTTTACGGTAACATAGGCCAAAAAAATAGGGTCGGTAGGTCGGGAATTTTTTTTTTTCCCAAAAAACATATTTTTACGTTATTTTGCAAAAAAAAACCAAAAAGATTTCCCCCCCCCCCCCCCCCCCAAATGCCAAAAAAGTCTAGGGTCGCGCGAAAAAAATAGCGTCGGTCGGGTTACCGTAAACAGACCTTTTTTTTTTTTTGGCCTAAGACCTTACTTTTTCAGATTGTCTTGTCCCAATGTCTGTAAATTAGCCCTTACTTTAGGGCGGGGATGTAGCTCAGTCGGTAGCGCGCTGGATTTGTATCCAGTTGGCCGCTGTCAGCGTGAGTTCGTCCCCACGTTCGGCGAGAGATTTATTTCTCAGAGTCAACTTTGTGTGCAGACTCTCCTCGGTGTCCGAACACCCCCGTGTGTACACGCAAGCACAAGACCAAGTGCGCACGAAAAAGATCCTGTAATCCATGTCAGAGTTCGGTGGGTTATAGAAACATGAAAATACCCAGCATGCTTCCTCCGAAAACGTAAGCAAGTCGCTTCGTCTTCGGCATGGTTGCTGTGTGACTGTGTGAGGGTGTGTCATGAAATCAAACTGCTGAGAAATGCGATGATCAGTGTGAGTTGTGTAATGGAATTAAAAAAAACGACTACCGGTATTCGAGATGGAGGCGAGTTCTTGTCACGTTTTGTTCCCCATGATTTTTTCCCAATTTTTTTGTTTGTTTTGTATTTCACACACGGATTAGGCGCTTCGTTATACAAGGCGCAGGGGTCAAACTCGAGGAAAAAGTCGCGCCTTATGACCCGGAAAATACAGTATAACATCCTGTCCTACAAAACCACAAATTCATTCATGAGCTCTCTCTCTCTCTCACTCTGTCCTACATAGCTTGCCTCAATAAAAGCAAGAGTAATTAACTCTTCCACAACCCATACAAACCGAACAAAGTTACTTCCCAACATCCTCTATTGAGCCTCAAGTCGATTTCGCAAAGTCTTTTTACTAAAAAGTCATTGCCAAAACTTTGTGAAGTCAGCTTCGTGAAGTCAACTTTGCAAAATCATTTTACTGAAAAGTCATTGCCAAAACTTTGTGAAACCAGCTTTGTGAAGTTGACTTTGCCTTATTAATTTAAGGCTTTATAGTACTTACCTCTACTTTGCACCAACTTATTGGTGGATTCACCGACTCTGCAACAAATACAAACAAGTCAAGGTCACATGAAATAACACTGGATTTTAGTTCGCACTGAAACTAGACTTTTTAAGACATTTTGATGCACAGAGAGAAAAAGTACCAATCATCAAACTGTGGTCTGTATGTACTCACACATACACAGATGTGGAAAGTTGTTCAGACAAGAAACTGGAAGGACACACACACTTTCATTCATGGTTTTTCTCTCTCAGAAAACCAGCATGTCTTCAACTCAGGAACTACAACCATCTTATCCCAGTGAAGCTGGAGGTATCCCACGAACGCTATACTGTAATCGACTTGAGAAATGTTCATACCGATAATACATGATAAAGAAGGATTCGTTGTGCCCGATCAGGGGCTACAGTTGGATATGGAAGTTCACCAAAAATTGGGAACATACTAACTAAAAATACGGTGGGTGCAATAGGTGCCCCCATTTTGTGCACATGTGTTAGTGTTACTGTTTGTGTGTGTGTGTGTTTGTGTGTGTGTGTGTTTGTGTGTGTGAGTGTGTGTGTGCACGCGTGCATGAGTCATTACTCGTGTGCGTGTGTGTGTGTGTAAGAAAGAGAGAGAGAGAGTATGTGTGTGCATGAGTTTGTGTGTATGTTTGTGTGTGTATGTCATGTGTGTTTGTTTGTAAAGGTGTGTGTGTCCGCCTGTCTATGTGCGTATGAGTGTGTGTTTTGTGTATATGAGATTTGTGTGAGTCACTGTGTGTGTATGTGTGTGTATGTGTGTGTGTGTGTGTGTGTGTGTGCATGAGTGCATCTATATATATACGGCTTGTGTGTGTGTGTGTGTGTGTGTGTGTGTGTGTGTGTGTGTGTGTGTGTGTGTGTGTGTGTGTGTGTGGGTGTGTACGTGTGTCTGTGTGTGTGTCTGTGTGTCTGTGTGTGTGTGTTCGCGATGCACGGCCAAAGTTCTCGATGGATCTGCTTCAAATTTGGTGGGCATATTCAGGTAGACCCCGGACACAACCTGGTCGATGAGAATTTTCAACACGTGCTCTCAGCGCGCAGCGCTGAACCGATTTTGGTTTTTCTGTTCATCTTCCCAGATCCATTCCCAGTAACTCTTCCTTATCTTCTCCAGTGTTTTGCGTTTATCTCCCTTCCTTCGTGTGGCGTCAATCCATATTCCCGTTACTATTTTTAGAACACAACGCTCAATCCATATTCCCGTTACTATTTTTAGAAGGTATTACTCTTCCTTATCTTCTCCAGTGTTTTGCGCGTTTATCTCCCTTCCTTCGTACGGTGCGCCGGCAAAGCCGGCGTACACCCGGCAAAGCCAGGTCCCGGGTATTTGGCTCTACTTCTTCCCGGCGAAGCCGTACCCGGGAAGCGGGTATTCATCTAGTATGTAAATGTGTGTGTGTGTGTGTGTGTGTGTGTCTGTAAGAAAGAGAGAGAGAGTTTGTGTGTGTATGTGTGTTTGTAAAGGTGTGTGTCCGTTTGTGTGCGTATGAGTGTGTGTTTTGTGTATATGAGATTTGTGTGAGTCACTGTGTGTGTATGTGTGTGTATGTGCGTTCATGCATGCATGCATATGTAAATGTGTGTGTGCGTCTGTTTGTAGAGAGAGAGAGAAAGAGAGAAAGAGAGAGAGAGAGAGAGAGAGAGAGAGAGAGAGAGAGAGAGAGAGAGAGAATGTGAATGTGCATGAGTTTGTGTGTAGGGCCTATGTTTGTGTGTGTGTGAATGAGTGTGTGTGTGTGTGACTTGGGGTGTGTATATGTGTGAATGTGTGTGTGTGTGTGTGTGTGAGAGAGAGAGTGTGAGAGAGAGAGAGAGAGAGAGAAGAGAGAGACAGAGAGAGAGAGAGAGAAGAGAGAGAGAGAGAGAGGAGAGAGAGAGAGAGAGAGAGAGAGAGAGAGAGAGAGAGAGAGAGAGAGAGAGAGAGAGAGAGAGAGGAGAGAGAGAGAGAGAGAGAGAGAGAGAGCGGATTTGGGCAATCTCCCGATATAACCCCGTCGGTTCAATCTTCAAATGGTTCTAAACTACAAACACCGTACCGGTTATGGATTCCTACAACGGGATACCGGAATAGGTCCTGTAAATATAGTAACGGAAAAACCAAGTTCAACACCACTCTATATATACTCCAGACGTCACGTGACGGAAAGAATGTCATCACACCATTGAAATGACATTCTTTCCGTCCCCTATAGGCGACGAAATAGGTCAAATTTTGTGCACTTTTTAGTGGAAAATGCTTCGACGCCGGAGCGGGTACTGGACCCAGTGCCGTTGTAGTGCAAGTGTACTTTGTAGTGCACTTGCACTACAACGGCACTGGGTCCAGTACCCGCTCCGGCGTCGAAGCATTTTCCACTAAAAAGTGTGACCTATAACCGGTACGGTGTTTGTAGTTTTGAACCATTTGAAGATTGAACCGACGGGGTTATATCGGGAGATAGCCCGGATTTGTCCTTCGCTGGGGGTATGCAGTGCCTTGGCATTGCACTTCTACTTAATTTTTATAATTTTATAACAAACGTTTTACTCATTCTAAAGCAGACAGAACCACACACAGTGTGATATTTTGCTTTTTTTGTTTCTTTTCTTTGTTCCTTGTGATGTGGAAATACGCTTATTTGCGGAAAAGTGGGAGCCCTGCCCTTGGAATTACAGCGAAACTATGAAGGTACACAGGATTGTGTACGTGCACTACTCACGGACTCCATGCAGGTCCAACCAGCAAGGGCCTTTCATTTTGCGGTCAATCAACAGGTTCTCCAGGCTGCAAGATGACAAGTAACACACAGGTCAAAACAACTGTTTGTTTTTCTCATATACACACACATGCACATACACACAAATGAGTGCAAATAGAAAGCATCAGAACAAATAACAATGAGGTGTGAGCGACGAAAGAAAGTTATTTAAGTGAATGAATGAAAGAAAGTGGCTTAACTGAACAAAAAACTTGAAATGTGAACGACAGAAAGTGAATGAACGAAAAAAAAGTGATGTAACTAAACAAACAACCTTGAAATGTCACTTTTTTTGGTAAGTGACGACAGAAAGTGATGTCCCTGAATAAACCACCATCAGGTGTAGGAGCCGATGAAAAGTAATTTAAGTGAACGCATTAGTTTCAAACGTGAGTGACAGTTGACTATGACGCAACAGAATGAATTACCTTGAATTGTAAGACTCAGAGACGACAGAAAGGGACAAACTGAACCAATTATCAATCAATCAATCAATCAATATGAAGCTTATATAGCGCGTATTCCGTGGGTACAGTTCTAAGCGCTTATCGATCAATCAATTACCTTGATGTGTGAGTGCCGAAGACATGACTGAAGGTCTCGCCGTGAAGGTCAGAGGGCAAAACCGGCAGGTCAGCCTGGAAAACAGGTCAAGGTGAAATGTTTTATTTTCATTCATTCACTTGGTTATTTGTAGGGCAGGAGCAGGGCTGGGGGTAAATTCAAGGTCATAGGAGCCACCTTTGGCTTTTTTTCCCCCTTCCATATTTGCAGTTACAGTTTTAAAATGTGTTGTGTGTGCACTTTCTGTGCTGAAATGGATTCTGGTCGCCTGATTCACAGCAGATCAAGTTTATTGCACAGCTGGTTTACATTCTTGATCAATCTAGAATTTGTTCAGTTTTGATCAGAAAACTTTATTAAATAAAAAAAATTAAAAAAATTAAGCATGGTAGTTGGTACAATCCATCTGTGTGAGGGAAAAAAAAAAGAAGCTAACATCAAACATAGGAATTGGGATGCACAAAAAGTCTACAAGTGACCCATGACTAACAACCCGACCCCCCCCCCCCCCCCAAAAAAAAACAAAAAAAAATACATTGCATCTTTGGAGCTAACGAAATAGGGTGATTTTTGCCTAATGTCTGGGCATATTTGACTATCATATGATCCCTCTCCCCATTTTTCCTGCTTGAAAGTACATCACATCTTTCATTGAATGGACAATGACAATTACTACATAACAATGTTTATACTCACTGCGTAATGTACTTCCAGGTAATCTGATTCAACTGGGACATCTGCCTTTTCAAAGGCATACTTCTTGGTCGCTTTCTGCAACACAGAAACATACTGATTTGAGACCCGAACACAGTATGTTATGCTACACACTCACGAAAACAAAATAAATGTTCACAGCAGAGAAAAACAATGTTATTCATGTATTGTCTTAACTGCTGATATGCAGATTTCAAACTGATTTGCCAATGATAAATTTTATGGCAAAGTTGCACAATAAATTATAGCAATACCCCTGTGTTGCCCATTTGAAAATATCTCACCAGCAATACATATTTCGATATGTAAGTGAGAATAAAATGTTCCCAAAATGTATACCCAATTTAATTTCAGACTCCTTCCTCTCTCAATCAGCTGGCGTTAATTAGGTCTTCCTAATGTCCTGTGAACCAGTTTTGTGAAAATGCAGGTCAAACTTGTGCCTTTTTTGTCATCCATGCATAGAGACATCATCTTAAATGCACAGCCATTCCCGTGCAAACAAGTGGGCTCACCATCTCAACTCGTTCCTTTTCTGTGCTATGTATTTGTCATCCAACTCTGACTCTAGAATCTGTTTTGCCTCAACGACTTCCCACAGACATGTCTCTCACCTTGGACTTGAACTTTGTGATTTTGTGTCTCTCGGCCATCTTGTCGTTGAACTCCTGGTACACGTCCATCATGCTGACCGGCTCCTCGGTGTCAATCTTGGTCTTCAGGTCCATTTTCTGCAAACGAAAAACAAGAAAAGCGTGTTATTGGAACGTTTAATTATAGCAAAACAAAACGTTACAGTCACTGATCTTTGACCTAGGGGTCTTTTAAGTGGACAGACAGACAAACTTATCTGACAGATACTAAACTTATCTGACAGATACTAAACTTATCTGACAGATACTAAACTTATCTGACAGATACTAAACTTATCTGACAGATACTAAACTTATCTGACAGATACTAAACTTATCTGACAGATACTAAACTTATCTGACAGATACTAAACTTATCTGACAGATACTAAACTTATCTGACAGATACTAAACTTATTTGACAGTTACTAAACTTATCTGACAATTTGTCCAGAAGCTCACTCCGAGAACACAAGTGATACAATCTTTTTTCTTTTTTTCCCCCATTTTCTGTAAACACGGACATCTGTAGCCATGCAGTGTTGTACAGTGGAAGTCCCACCCCCCCCCCCCCCCCCCCCCCCCCGAAGACTCTCTCCCTTTAAGACCCTATTTCCTAAGACTTTCTTTTCATAACCTATGTAAATTGACCCCCATTTTAAGACTCCATCCATTTTAAGATCTGATTTTCTCAGATTTGTGTAGGTCTTAGCAGGGGGTTCCACTGTACCCAGACACAGAGGACGATAATAGGTCAGTTGGACCTGGTTTTAAAACATATATCGGTCAAATTGTTTTGGCCGCAAATGTTGTGTCAAAGCCATCAGACATTCGACCGGCCTGGAGTCCGAACTATGCATCAGATCAAGAAAGTATTAATAAAAGACCAAAGGCCGAGGCCTGGGAACAACACTAGTCATAAACGCTTCTCATGAAAGATTTATTTATGAATACCTCCCTCCCTTCTCTTACATTGGGGTGTGCACGTTAAAGATCCCACGATTGACAAAAGGGTCTTTCCTGGCAAAATTGTATAGGCATAGATAAAAAATGTCCACCAAATACCCGTGTGACTTGGAACAATAGGCTGTGAAAAGTAAATATTCGCCGTAATGGCTTGAGATTTACTGGCCGATGTGAATGCGTGATATATTGTGTAAAAAATTCCATCTCATACAGCAGAAATTAATATGTAAAGCGCTTAGAGAACGTCAAGCGCTATATAAATCTCCCATATAAATAAATAAAAATAAAACGAACATGTAAACTACCACAGATTTGTCCAGGATTTTACATTGGCCGAGAGCCTCTCTCACAGGAGTTACCTGCCAAACAGGTCTATCGCTCTTCGTTATAGTTTTGTAATGGACCCCTCCAACCTATTCATGTCTGTCAGCCAAAAGACTTTGAGGCAGCCAATCACTCGCCTCACGTTATGAATATTAACAGCTAAAATGTTCTCCCAAACTTTCACTCACGATGAACATATCAGGTCTGGGATTTCTAGTTTACTAGTGATTTATGCGTACTGACTGAAAAATGTTGTGCTTTAAGCATTTTTAAGGGCACACGGAGGCTCTTTTCTTACACAATTAGAAAAGGACTTCGTAGTATTTACGACGAAACCGACACGGTTGGCCTAGTGGTAAGGCGTCCGCCCCGTGATCGGGAGGTCGTGGGTTCGAACCCCGGCCGGGTCATACCTAAGACTTTAAAATTGGCAATCTAGTGGCTGCTCCGCCTGGCGTCTGGCATTATGGGGTTTGTGCTAGGACTGGTTGGTCCGGTGTCAGAATAATGTGACTGGGTGAGACATGACGCCTGTGCTGCGACTTCTGTCTTGTGTGTGGCGCACGTTAAATGTCAAAGCAGCACCGCCCTGATATGGCCCTTCGTGGTCGGCTGGGCGTTAAGCAAGCAAACAAACAAACAAATTTACGACGAAAGGCGTATCATTCCCAAGCCTCACATATATTTTGACTGTTTTGTTTTTTCTTGGCTAAGAGAGAGCAACAGATTCTGAATCAACATCAAACAGAGAGGAATTGACATAAAGCACATTTGACACAAAACAAGTAAAGCAATTTCACTTGATATTTCATGTGGTCGATGACTATTTTTGGGGCAAGCCAATCTGCATGGCACACTGAGATTGGGTGGTGCCTAAACACAGCTGTCTATATACTATACTCCTGTGACCAGCAACCCCTGATTCTCACTGCCGAAAACCACTGACCGTAGCTCGAGGCAGAAGGTAGATCTTGCGCTCGATGTGTTTGACGGTGACACAGCAGCTGACGTGCGTCTTGGCCGACTCAATCCACACCTTGCCGAACAGGTACACAGAGCCTGAACAATGGAACAGAGAGCAGAATCAGTACAGGAAAACCAACACAGCAAACAGAATAAATAATAAAAAAAAAAAGGTTGTTATTGGAACTTTATATTTAATATTTGTCACAAAATAAAACGTAACATATTTTGTAATAAAATAAAACGTTCCAATAACATACCTGTCTTGGTTGTTTTTTTCCAGAATTTTTTAACGTTGGCAGTTGACTTGTTTTTGGATTTCAACACAGCATACAAGTAAACAAACAAGACAAAAGATCAACTGAGATGAAAGTTGCTTATTCATTCAATGTTTCTTCTTCTTTCAGGTTCTTTCTTTCTTTATTTGGTGTTTAACGTCGTTTTCAACTACGAAGGTTATATCGCGACGGGGAAAGGGGAGAATGGGATAGAGCCACTTGTCAATTGTTTCTTGTTCACAAAAGCACTAATAAAAAATTTGCTCCAGGGGCTTGCAACGTAGTACAATGTATTACCTTACTGGGAGAATGCAAGTTTCCAGTACAAAGGACTTAACATTTCTTACATACTGCTTGACTAAAATCTTTACAAAAATTGACTATATTCCATACAAGAAACACTTAACAAGGGTAAAAAGAGAAACAGAATCCGTTAGTCGCCTCTTACGACATGCTGGGCAGCATCAGGCAAATTCTTTCTCGTCCTAACCAATATGGGACTTCCCCTAACCCGCGGGGGGATTCTTTCAGGTGCCAGGGCACTAATTCCTTACCACTAATAACTCGCCCCACTGCTAGTCAAAATCCAATAGCCTGTCTGCTTTCTGTGCATTTTGAAATTGACACTTCTTCTCGTTCGCTCAAACACCTCTGTCTTTGTTTGTTCGTTCATGGGCTGAAACTCCCACGGCTTTTACGTGTATGACCGTTTTTACCCCGCCATTTAGGCAGCCATACGCCGCTTTCGGAGGAAGCATGCTGGGTATTTTCGTGTTTCTATAACCCACCGAACTCTGACATGGATTACAGGATCTTTTTCGTGCGCACTTGGTCTTGTGCTTGCGTGTACACACGGGGGGTGTTCGGACACCGAGGAGAGTCTGCACACAAAGTTGACTCTGAGAAATAAATCTCTCGCCGAACGTGGGGACAAACTCACGCTGACAGCGGCCAACTGGATACAAATCCAGCGCGCTACCAACTGAGCTACATCCTCGCCCTAAACACCTCTGTCAAACTACACAATTAATTCAACCAAAAATTCCTGCTCTGCACAAGAAAATAGCCAGGTTGTTGATTTTTGGTATCTGTCCAAGTGAGAGGCATGCTCTTATTCCAAGGACTGGTAGTGTAAATCAATTAAGATCACTTGCATAAGAAAGAAAATATCTTTAGTCCAAGCAGTTATGGATCACCCTGGACAGATATGTGGAGGTGCAAATGACTGTTTACATCCGAAGGTAGGTGCAGTGGTACCCCCCTTTTAAGACCTCAAAAATCTGGAGAAATTCAGGTCTTAAAAAGGAGGGAGTCTTAAAATGGTGGTAGGGCGGGGATGTAGCTCAGTCGGTAGCGCGCTGGATTTGTATCCAGTTGGCCGCTGTCAGCGTGAGTTCGTCCCCACGTTCGGCGAGAGATTTATTTCTCAGAGTCAACTTTGTGTGCAGACTCCTTGGTGTCCGAACACCCCCGTGTGTACACGCAAGCACAAGACCAAGTGCGCACGAAAAAGATCCTGTAATCCATGTCAGAGTTCGGTGGGTTATAGAAACACAAAAATACCCAGCATGCTTCTTCCGAAAATGGCGTATGGCTGCCTAAATGGCGGGGTAAAAAACGGTCATACACGTAAAATTCCACTCGTGCAAAAAACACGAGTGTACGTGGGAGTTTCAGCCCACAAACGCAGAAGAAGAAGAAAAATAAGAAAAATGGGGGTACATTTACAGAGGATATGAACAGAAAGTCTGAGAATACAGGGTCTTAAAAGGGAAGGAGTCTTAAACTGAAGTGTCTTAAAAGGGGGGTTCCACTGTATCTTTCATCCAGAAATCAATGATCAAAATTTTACCTGGCTGTTTGTAAGGATCCTCAAAAGCATCCAGCCAATAGAATCGGAGGACCTGGTTGCCATCGTCATCGGCAACCAATGGCAGCTCTGACCCTTCCATGTGTACATCCATCACGCTTTCTGATTGGCCGATGTCTTCGCATTTGATGCTCTCCCACCCATTCAAGAGTTCTTCACTGTATTTGTAGGACAGAACACAACATATATTTGCAGGCATACGATCGTGAAACTGTACGCACACACACACAAAAAGCAAAGAAACATGCCCCACGAACATTTCTAACAAAAAATTGATACAAGTCATGGCTAAATCTGTCCTAAATTGTTTGGGCCAAGAGAGCGCAACAGATTCAAAATCAAAGTCAAACAGAGGAATTGACACAAAATAAGTAAAGTAATTACATGGTAGACTTTTCACCAACTTAGTCTCAACAACTCGGGAGCTACCCAAACCAACAAAAGTTGGTGATAAGTTAGTTGAAAGTCTGCCATGTGAACGGCACTTAAACTGACCTGGTTATCGCAGGCTTAGTTTCAACAGCGGTAACATCCTTCTCTTTCTTGACGGAGAAATCATCATCACCATCGTCGTCATCAAAGTTGATGTCATTGAGATCCATGGCATCATCTGAGGGAATATCAGCATGTGCATTAGCTGACAGATAATATGAAACATGATCAGTAACCTTCCTAAAAACTTGTAAAAGACAAAGCTTTCATTACACAATATATGCAATACACACACGCACGCGTGCGCGCAATAACACACACCCACATCCATGTTCTTGTATACGCATACACATTCTGTGTTGTCGTTGTCTATTTTCTCTCGCACAAACAACAAAGATGCATACACATTGTAAATCCTCCACACACAAGAGATTCTCACCATGTCTGTGTTGTGCCGGCACGCCCCCATGCACCTCATCAAGGTGTGATGGGACCTATTCCGAGTTCTACTCTCTCTCTTTCTCACACACACATGCGCACCCCCCTTCCCCCCTACACACAAAAGATTCTCACCATGTCTGTGTTGTGCGGGCACGCCCCCATCCACCTCATCAAGGTGTGATGGGACCTATGCCAAGTTCTACTCTCTCTCTTTCTCACACACACATGCGCACCCCCCTCCCCCCTTACACACAAAAGATTCTCACCATGTCTGTGTTGTGCGGGCATGCCCCCCTCCCGATCCCCCCTACACACAAAAGATTCTCACCATGTCTGTGTTGTACGGGCACGCCCCCATCCACCTACACACAAAAGATTCTCACCATGTCTGTGTTGTGCGGGCACGCCCCCTCCCTCCCTACACACAAAAGATTCTCATCATGTCTGTGTTGTGCGGGCACGCCCCCTCCCCCCCTTCACACAAAAGATTCTCACCATGTCTGTTGTGCGGGCACGCCCCCATCCACATACACACAAAAGATTCTCACCATGTCTGTGTTGTGCGGGCATGCCCCCTCCCCCCCTACACACAAAAGATTCTCACCATGTCTGTGTTGTGCGGGCACGCCCCCATCCACCTACACACAAAAGATTCTCACCATGTCTGTGTTGTGCGGGCACGCCCCCCTCCCCCCCTACACACAAAAGATTCTCACCATGTCTGTGTTGTGCGGGCACGCCCCCCTCCCCCCTACACACAAAAGATTCTCACCATGTCTGTGTTGTGCAGGCACGCCCCCTCCCCCCCTACGCACAAAAGATTCTCACCATGTCTGTGTTGTGCGGGCACGCCCCCTCCCCCCCTACGCACAAAAGATTCTCACCATGTCTGTGTTGTGCGGGCACGCCCCCCTCCCCCCTACACACAAAAGATTCTCACCATGTCTGTGTTGTGCAGGCATGCCCCCTCCCCCCCTACGCACAAAAGATTCTCACCATGTCTGTGTTGTGCGGGCACGCCCCCCTCCCCCCCTACACAAAAGATTCTCACCATGTCTGTGTTGTGCAGGCACGCCCCCTCCCCCCCTACGCACAAAAGATTCTCACCATGTCTGTGTTGTGCGGGCACGCCCCCCTCCCCCCTACACACAAAAGATTCTCACCATGTCTGTGTTGTGCGGGCACGCCCCCTCCCCCCCTATGCACAAAAGATTCTCACCATGTCTGTGTTGTGCGGGCACGCCCCCCTCCCCCCTACACACAAAAGATTCTCACCATGTCTGTGTTGTGCGGGCACGCCCCCATCCACCTCCACACAAAAGATTCTCACCATGTCTGTGTTGTGCGGGCACGCCCCCATCCACCTCATCAGCATCTGACAGCACCTGATCCACGTTCTCCATGTCCTCCTCCTCCTCTACTGGCTCCTGTTTGACCTTCACCTCTGCTCGGCGCTTCATTGTGGACTGAAACCAAACCGTAGGAATGACTCAAATGATGAAACAATTTAATCCATCAATATAAGATGCGTAAGGCTTACACACACACACACGTTTTTGTGTGGTTTTTTTTAACCAATAGACGAATTCTGAAAATACCTGTTTTCAATTTCACTAGCTGTGGAAAAGCCAGTGCCACAGTTGAGCCAAACTATCAGAAGCATCGCAGTCGGAAAATGAGATCTGGTGTGCTTTGCGCACTGACCTCATCACAGGTACCAGTGTACCTCACATTCACACTGTCTTCTTCAACATGTGTCATTGGTATTTGAAGTTTTATTGAAGAGAAATGAGCGGTTACCATTGTGTCTGTTGTAATATAACTCATAGAACAATAATTATGCAAATGATACTAAAAGACAGATCAGGAATTCAAATCAAATCAAATCACATGGAGAAATTGCCAATTTTGGGGGGACCTAGATTTGGATACCACACAGAGCAATAAGCCTTACCACAGGCAACACAGGAACGATATCAAGGTCAAGAGAACGCTTTGATGTTTTCACTTCTTGTTTGGGCGCGAGTGGTTTTGTCTGGCGTGTGGGAGCAGGGACTGCCTTGGGCTTCTGACTCTCCGGCTTCACCAGGAATGGGTTGATTGCCTTCCTGCACACAGACATCAATAAAACAATAAGAAAACAAAATGTCACTTTTTTTGAGACATCTCACCACAGTCACTTTGAGACATCTCACCAGTCACTTTGAGACATCTCACCACAGTCACTTGAGACATCTCACCAGTCACTTTGAGACATCTCACCACAGACACTTGAGACATCTCACCACAGTCACTTGAGACATCTCCCCACAGACACTTGAGACATCTCACCACAGTCACTTTGAGACATCTCACCACAGTCACTTTGAGACATCTCACCACAGTCGCTTGAGACATCTCACCACAGTCACTTTGAGACATCTCACCACAGTCACTTTGAGACATCTCACCACAGTCACTTTGAGACATCTCACCACAGTCACTTGAGACATCTCACCACAGACACTTGAGACATCTCCCCCCAGTCACTTTGAGACATCTCACTCCAGTCACTTTGAGACATCTCCCCCCAGTCACTTTGAGACATCTCCCCCCAGTCACTTTGAGACATCTCCCCACAGTCACTTTGAGACATCTCCCCACAGTCACTTTGAGACATCTCACCACAGTCACTTTGAGACATCTCACCACAGACACTTGAGACATCTCACCACAGTCACTTTGAGACATCTCACCACAGACACTTGAGACATCTCACCACAGACACTTGAGACATCTCACCAGTCACTTTGTTGTTTTGATTTCGATTCATAACTTTGTTCATCTCACCAGTCACTTTGTTGTTTTGATTTCGATTCATAACTTTGTTCATCTCACCAAAGCCACTTTGTTTTTTAGATTTTTAAACGCTTGAGATACAAATGATGAACTTATCTCAAAATCATCGATGAATCTCATGCACACAAACATGTTCACACCACTTTCATTAGTCATACATCACAGGATTTAAAATGAACTACTAATGTCTTCCAAGGTACAGTGCAATCCCTATAAAACAAGAAGGGCAAAGCCCATACGACTCACATGCTTGACCTTGACATGGTCAAATAACTAAACCTAGCAATGACATCATACACTAAGAACTGCTTTACACATTTTTCCTACCAAAATACATGTGACCTTGACCCAAGGTCAAGGTCATCCAAGGGCATGCAACACAAAGCTGTTAATTCAAGACATAGGAAGTACAATGGTGCTTATTGGCTCTTTCTACCACGAGATATGGTCACTTTTAGTGGTTCACTACCTTATTTTGGTCACATTTCATAAGGGTCAAAGTGACCTTAACCTTGATCATATGTGACCAAATGTGTCTCATGATGAAAGCATAACATGTGCCCCACATAATTTTTAAGTTTGAAACAGTTATCTTCCATAGTTCAGGGTCAAGGTCACTTCAAAATATGTATACAGTCCAACTTTGAAGAGCTCCTGTGACCTTGACCTTGAAGCAAGGTAAACCAAACTGGTATCAAAAGATGGGGCTTACTTTGCCCTATATATCATATATAGGTGAGGTATTGAATCTCAAAAACTTCAGAGAAAATGGGAAAAATGTAAAAAATAGCTGTTTTTTAGGCAACATTTATGGCCCCTGCGACCTTGACCTTGAAGCAAGGTCAAGATGCTATGTATGTTTTTTGGGGCCTTGTCATCATACACCATCTTGCCAAATTTGGTACTGATAGACTGAATAGTGTCCAAGAAATATCCAACGTTAAAGTTTTCCGGACGGACGGACGACTCGGGTGAGTACATAGACTCACTTTTGCTTCGCATGTGAGTCAATAAAAAACAAGCCCCCCCCCCCCTTCAAGACAATGCTTTGTACGTATAAGATTATTATTTTAAAAGGCCTGTAAATGTACATTAATTTTGGGACCGCCTCCTTTTCAACAAAGAATGCGTCAGATTTGTAGGGAAAGGGGTCCACTGTAGGCTTCAAAATCACATACCAATATCTTTTAAGATGAAGGCAATAAATCTATCCAGCAAAGGAACAAGGCAATGCAAAACCACAACAGATGTAAAATGTTTTAATGCTCCAGAATACATAAAACAGTGAAAATTTATACACACATTTAAAGAGCTGAAGATGATTTTTACTACCACCAAAGATCCCCCAATAAACATACACGCAGAAGCACTGCTTTTTCATTACTTATACAGTGGAACTCCCCTTTGAAAACCTTGCCTTTTCAGATTTTCGGCTAATAGCCTTTGTAACTTACCACCATATTTTGTAAAGCTCTCCCTTTTAAGTTTTAAGACCTGAATGACGGGCATTGTGGCGGGGTGGTCAGACGTTGGCCTCCTAATCGGAAGGTCGAGGGTTCGAATCCCGGCCGCGGCCGCCTGGTGGGTTAAGTGTGGAGATATTTCCGATCTCCCAGGTCAACTTATGTGCAGACCTGCTAGTGGCTTATCCCCCTTCGTGTGTACACGCAAGCACAAGACCAAGTGCGCACGGACAAGATCCTGTAATCCATGTCAGAGTTCGGTGGGTTATAGAAACACGAAAATACCCAGCATGCTTCCTCCGAAAACGGCGTATGGCTGCCTAAATGGCGGGGTAAAAAACGGTCATACACGTAAAATTCCACTCGTGCAAAAAAACACGAGTGTACGTGGGAGTTTCAGCCCACGAACGCAGAAGAAGAAGAAGAAGAAGACCTGAATTTCTCAGATTTTTGAAGGTCTTAAAAGGGAGGTTCCACTGTAGTCATAACTCAACTAAATCCAGCCACACGAACAGAAGTCCATACTAACTTGGCGGCAGCTGCTGGTTTGCTGGCCTTGCCGCTCTTGGATAAGACGGGCGTGGAGGTCTTGGTTCCTCCCTGCAGCTCTTGCATCAGATCACCCAGGATGTCATCACTGGCCACGCTCACGTCCCTCTGGTCAACAGACGGGTAGAAAATTACACACAGCGACACATGCAGGTGAGCAAAAAGCCGGAGACAATGGCTTGTAGTTGTAGTAATCAATCAAGCAGAAAATTGCAACTCTTCGCGGAAAGCAGCCAATGAGCCATGCTGCAGAATTTTGGATATGTCTAAGTGAAAAGAAGCTCTTATCCAGTGTGAATCTAAAAGACTCCAAAGTTCCGTAAGGATTTACAAGATGTGAAGAAAAAATCTTTGAAGACATTTCCTTGATAAAAAAAATATATCTTGAAATGAAAGGGAGAAAATGAAACAGCAAACTGAAAGGAGATTGGAGATTTGTTGGAAGAATAACAAAACTTCATCAAGACAACACACACACACACAAAGAAAGGAAGAAATAGGATATTTCACACACACACACACACAATGGTAAGATGCTCGGGCCAGATCTCCATACTTTTCACTCTTTGAGTCTTTCCCTCCTAATTTCAGAAAAAAACGCAAGAGAACACATGCGTGTCCAAAGAAAAAAATCAAGTCACCTCTGGTTTCCTCTTATTGGAAGCAGCAGCAGCAGCAAACATGGTCTTAATGTCTTTCTTGGGCTTGGTACCTGGTCGTACTATGTTCTTGTTCTTCTTCGATGCTCCCGGTTTTGATTTGCCTGTAACATGCCCCAACATTTTTAACAAACAGCCATTGTCCTGAATTGTGAAATGTATTCTCACAGCAAATTGAGATCATTTCATATTATAATTATAAAGTATAATTTTGACCCCAAGAAAAATAAGTTACTGTTTGTTAAACCAAGCTAATCATAGAACATTTTCTGAAGTAAACTCAGCAAAACCAGATGACAAAAGGAGATGCACCACACAAAACCAGATCTCTATGACAATAGAAAATGACACGAAATAAAACTATACACACATAAACCAACAAATCATAATTATAATGGATAACTTTTCTAATAGTGCAAGTCCTTGTGATGTCCTGGTAACATCAGACTACGTCATTGATACATGTACGCGTCATGTACGCGTCATCGCCCAGCCTCGCTCTGGGCAGACGCCATATTGGAACTGATGAGTTCCACGTGCCTACCACAGCGTCTCATTAAAACCTCCTTGTTAAAACACACCAGCTGTGTTTTTGTTCTTAATTACGTGTTCCACTTACAACACTACAGTCCTGATAACAGATCCAAACGTTTTACAATTCCAATACAAGAAGCAACAATAAAAAAACACACACAAAAATGTAACGTTAACTAACATAGCAATAAGACTAAGAACAAACAAGTCGCGTAAGGCGAAAATACAATATTTAGTCAAGTAGCTGTCGAACTCACAGAATGAAACTGAACGCAATGCCATTTTACTCGTAGCATCGTCAGGCCACCGCTCATGGCAAAGGCAGTGAAATTGACAAGAAGAGCGGGGTAGTAGTTGCGCTAAGAAGGATAGCACGCTTTTCTGTACCTCTCTTTGTTTTAACTTTTTGAGCGTGTTTTTAATCCAAACATATCATATCTATATGTTTTTGGAATCAGGAACCGACAAGGAATAAGATGAAAGTGTTTTTAAATTGATTTGGACAATTTAATTTTGATAATAATTTTTATATATTTAATTTTCAGAGCTTGTTTTTAATCCGAATATAACATATTTATATGTTTTTGGAATCAGCAAATGATGGAGAATAAGATAAACGTAAATTTGGATCGTTTTATAAATTTTTATTTTTTTTTACAATTTTCCGATTTTTAATGACCAAAGTCATTAATTAATTTTTAAGCCACCAAGCTGAAATGCAATACCGAACCCCGGGCTTTGTCGAAGATTACTTGACCAAAATTTGAACCAATTTGGTTGAAAAATTAGGGCGTGACAGTGCCGCCTCAACTTTCACGAAAAGCCGGATATGACGTCATCAAAGACATTTATCAAAAAAATGAAAAAAACGTTCGGGGATTTCATACCCAGGAACTCTCATGTCAAATTTCATAAAGATCGGTCCAGTAGTTTAGTCTGAATCGCTCTACACACACACACAGACACACACACACACACACACACACACACACGCACATACACCACGACCCTCGTTTCGATTCCCCCTCGATGTTAAAATATTTAGTCAAAACTTGACTAAATATAAAAAGCAGTAAAAAAGCGAATAGACAACAACCAACAAACACAGCAACAATTATCAGTGTACCTTCACCCTTAGTGACAGACTCTTCATCCATGTCATCATCGAAGATCTCTCTTCCATCCTCCACATAACCGGCGCCATCTGTTTTCATCACAATTCAAAGACCTGTTAGTTTTCATCACATCTATTACAGATTAAAACACGTCTTTACCTATCTCCAACACTTTTTGGCGCATCTTTACCCTGTGAAGTCAAGGAACATCACAGAAAAAGAACATAAAATATATTTTTTTATAAACAGACACGAGCTAAGTCATTCAAAAATCAAAACATGTAAGCTGTTCAAGTGATTAAAGCAGTTTAAAGCTGCTTACTCGGATATGCATTACAGCATTTACTACTCAGCTGATAAAGTCGGACACTAAATTACAAGAGAATAAAAACAGTGTCAGATAAACTGTACAAGACATTCTCACCATCATCGACAATCCAGTCATCTTCCTGGCGTTCTCGCACCATGTCTGAGTATTCTGATTCCTCCACAACATCGTACACATTCTTCTCCTCCAGCAGCTGAAACACACAGTGAAGTCACGTTGCATCTTAGGTCCCCAAAAATAAAACGTTTGTTTCTGATGAAACTGCCAAAAATTAGGGTCGGTACGTCGGCTATTTTTTACATTTAGTCAAGTTTTGACTACCGTACTTTCCGGGTCATAAGGCGCGACTTTTTTCCTCGAGTTCGACCCCTGCGTCTTGTATAACGAAGCGCCTAATCCGTGTATGAAATACGAAAAAAATCAAAGAGACCGCTTGAGTACCAGTCAAACAACTTGTGATAAGGCATGTTTCAGCTACTAGGTACTGCCCTGCCTTTGATCTGGCCGCACACACAGATTTCCACTCTGTTAAACTCGGTCACTGACCGGTCACTGACCCCGGTGCAGGAAGTGTTTCCTCTCTCAGATATGACAGGGGAACCACCTCTCATGGCAAAAACTGGGTCATTGACCCCTGGGAAGAAGGTCGTGTCTATAAACAAGGCCACCCAGCTATCACAATGCCTTTGATCTGGCCGCACACACAGAGCACACATATTTTCACTCAGTTAAAGTCGGTCACTGACCCCGGTGCAGGAAGTGTTTCCTCTCTCAGATATGACAGGGGAACCACCTCTCATGGCAAAAACTGGGTCATTTTGGTGCGCCCTATTGACCCCCTGCGTCCAATGGGTGACTGGATTACAATTTTTTTTAAAAAGAAGGGGGTGCGTCTTAGACAACGAAGTGCCTTGTCACCCGGAAAGTACGGTAAATGTTTTAACGTAGAGGAGGGAATCGAGACGAGGGTCGTGGTGTATGTGTGTGTGATTGTGTGTGTGTAGAGCGATTCAGAGAAAACTACTGGACCGATCTTTATGAAACTTGACATGAGAGATCCTGAGTATGGTATCTCCAGACCTTTTTTTCATTTTTTTGATAAATGTCTTTGATGACGTCATATCCGGCTTTTCGTGAAAGTTGAGGCAGCACTGTCACGCTCTCATTTTTCAACCAAATTGGTTGAAATTTTGGTCAAGTAATCTTCGACGAAGCCCGGACTTTGGTATTGCATTTCAGCTTGAAGGCTTAAAAATTAATTAATGAGTTTGCTCATTAAAGTTGTCATTAAAATCGATTTTTCGCAAACAGATTTAAAATTGATTGCATCGTATACTTCATCACATTCTGAATCTAAAAATATATACATATGTCATGTTTACTCTTAAAATGTGATCACAATTAACGAAAATACATTAATTAGTCTTACGATTAAAATTTAAGAAATCGATCCAAAAATGATTTCATCTTATTCTTTATCATTTCCTGATTCCAAAAACATATAGATATGATAGGTTGTATTCAAAACAAGCTCAGAAAGTTAACAAGAATACAGAAAAGCGCGCTTTCCTGCTTAGCACAATACACTACCGCGCTAATCTGGCGTGTCAATATCACTACGTTTTGCACGTGGGAGGTGAGCGATTTCCTTCACGCGGGGATTGACGAAGCTGTACTGTCTTGGTGAAAAAATACAGTGCGTTCAGTTTCATCCCGTGAGTTCGACAGCTTGACTAAATGTAGTAATTTCGCCTTACGCGACTTGTTTTTTTATAGTTTGATTTTCTATTTACAGTATATTATACAGTCGCATATATATACATGGCTTTTTATTGGCCAGAAATTGTGTGAGCTGTCTCCTGGATGTTGGAGAAGAGTACTTTTCCTTTTAAAGTCTGCAAAATCAATCCCTAAATTTTTGTATTCATGTTTTTCTCGGATGGTTGAAAACATTTTAGGGTCGGGAGGAAAAAATAGAGTCAGTCAGTCAGGGAATCGGAATCATTAAATCGTTTTTATTTTGGCCTTAATGCAGTTCAGAATTAAAACAAAACAGGTCAAATAGGCAATGTTCAGAAATGACTGTTAGGTTTGTAATTGTATGGGTTGTGAAACTGAAAGAGTGAATACTGTGCTGTGCTGTAAGCAGCTGTTAGTGAGTCAAACTTTCCTACATGACAATCAGTCACTAGCGAAGGGTGTCTGAAACAAGTGGACAAGGAGCATACATGTGTTGTGTAGTTCTAAGCTTGACTCGCTAAAACTAAAAGCAAGAGTATTCACTTTCACATCCCAGATGAATTTCTGGAATGCCTATTCTGGTCAGATTCTGAAATCTCTATTTTCAATGAAATAACTAACACTAACACTAAGTAAAGATTTGTTTTTCACTTAAGTTTTAGTGCTGATTTTGAGTAATAAAACCCCACAAAATCCTTAAGCTGGGGCTTTGAATCTGAAGGAAATTGATAAATTTACGCACAAAATGGCATCTCAAATAACAAGCGGCCTGGAGAAATGGGCTAAAATTATTTGTACAGTGACATGGTAGGCAACTGATCTAGGAGAAGCAAACTCCAAAGTCAAAACCCTGCACCGGCAGGATATCCGGGCCTCAACGGCAAGGCAGGCGGAAGAGGAGCCAATTTCTCCCAACGGCTGCAAAGGCGGATGAAGGCACTCCAGCTATGGGAAACTAGCCGGGCAGAATGGACTCGTTAGCCCAGGAAGGCAACTATGCTTGGGGAGGGAGCAACCCTGAGAAAAAGCTCCAACCGCCGAAAACGGCAGACATCAGCCAACTTGGCGCTGGTAGAAAATCGGCTGTCTACGCTTTTGAGACTGTGCCAAAAGGTCAGGTGTCATGTCTACTGTCCCGAATGACACACGATTGCTGACATTTCACCATTGCCAACAGAATAAACAAATAAGAAATAGGTAGAAAATGAATGTGAAAACTGACTTTAATTGTTGATCAGTATTTTCTATACCACTAACAAATAATCTACTTGCACATAGCTGTTTGGCAAATGTATGTTGCATGGGACACACTGACATGAAAGTGGAAGATGTTTTTCCCTCTAGAGAAACTACATATCAAGTTACACTTTTTGTGCTCTTCCATTCCAGTTGGCAATCAATTGTTAACGCATGTTATTAGAAAAAATAGAACGAAAACAGATTAGATAGAATGAAAAATGTACTGGTGATGTCATTTGGGACATACTGACATGAAAACGTCACCTTTTGGCACAGTCTCTTTTCCGATTACATAAATATCGAACGCAGAAAAAGAAGAAGAAGAAGAAGAAGACTTGTACAGTGAAAGTGAAAGCCCCTTTTTAGAGTTAGACTGAGAATGCATAAGACCCTTCCTTGTTTTGTGTGGTCAAGGAAGTTCAAGGATACACAATAACTCATTAACTGCAGAGTATAATTTGCAAATATTGAACAGAAAAGTTGTGGCGATGGTGCACAGTAGGACACCACCCATGTTACTTACATCATATTTATTCTTTGATCCATCCTTCTTGGATTTACGCAGAAGTTCGAAAGCGGCCGATCTGCCAGTCTTGTCGACACGTTGTCGCCGTGACCTGGACTGTGCCAACGATTCCACTGGCTGGGCTGAACAGATAGAAGAAGTTATGGTAAGGTGATCAATCTGGTCGATTTATTTCATCTTGGTAGATTTAAAATAGTCCTAGTATGATCGATTTCTAAAACTATAAGTATAAGTTATAACGAAGGCCACGCAACACACGTCACTCCAAGTGGCACGATCTAAGGCAAGGAATGATCATACATAGATGTTTAAAATCGACACGCCTTGGGGTAAGAAATGTCTCATGAGAAGTCGTTCTGTCTGTTGTGCTCGAAAACGTTGGTGCGTGGAGGATTTTCAATACTTTTCCAATGGGCAATGGACATGAAATTCAACAAAAACGTTTGGGGAAACTATTTTCAATTTGTTCCTCTATTCCCCCCCAAATGAATTGCATGATATGGC
Source organism: Littorina saxatilis (assembly GCF_037325665.1). Classification (NCBI taxonomy): domain Eukaryota; kingdom Metazoa; phylum Mollusca; class Gastropoda; order Littorinimorpha; family Littorinidae; genus Littorina; species Littorina saxatilis. The sequence continues at coordinate 29,353,986 of NC_090257.1, forward strand.
GATTTTTGTACACAAGAAGAACTAACAGAGTGTCTCAAGGATAATGCAGTATGTTCAAATCACACGAATTGTCTATTTCTGTGCTGTTCATTTATTTACCAGTATCGTCTGCCATGTCTTCTGCTTTGGTCGGCGCCATTGTTTCGTGCTTGGCGCTAAATCGTGCAAAGGGAGGTTACTACCATGGGAATCCCCAACATTTACACACATAGTGATGACGTAGACCTCATGTACACATCAGTTCTACATCCGCGAAGGTTTTATCCACTGAGTCAAAACAACGCAGGTTGCAGCTGTTGACATAGACAAATCGATACAGGTAGGTAATCACGCCTTTATTGCTTTTGTGGTGTACATGTCCAGCTGAAGAAGTTGGGAGGCAAAAATAAAGAAACAAAAACTGGACTGACGAAATGATCACCGTCCGTTTTGGGGTCGAAATAGAATGACGATTGTTTTCCGGCGTTACCTTTCGCTTTGAATTCGCCACGTAGACTAGAACTTTGGACTCTTTGTCGGCATGAGAAACACGCGGAAATACAATTCAGCTGAAATGTACGTCTGTTTTTTCTTTAAACCGTCTGATCTAATTACAAGCCCCTCCCCTTGCCATAGATCAGTCTCAATCAGTCTCAGCTGTTGTACTTTGCCTTTGGCTGGGCAGATGAGATAAGGGAATATCATAAATCACATAATCATTGACACAGTACAGCAGCTATGTGCGTGTTACACTTACAGTAATGTTTGTGAACATAGTGTTCTGCTTGTTACGTGTTACGTGCACGCAGAGGACGCTGAATCGGCCTTTTTTATTTATTTTTTTATTTTTACTCTCCTCTCTTGCCTGAACAGGCACACGTTGCTTTCTGCTCTCTACTCCAGTGGTCGACTTTCTGGTGTTAATTTGGTCAGTGATTCAAGGACAGCAGATTAATATAAACAAGGGTGATGACATGCGTGAACTGCAGTTCAAAGTCTGATTCATCATTGGACTGCAAATCGTCTTAAAAGTCATGAACTGGCGTGCCTCTCTGTACACGGGAATATTTTACTTGAAGAGTAGTGCAACAGTTGGTGGGTTGAAATCGTGACTAATTGATCAGTAATACCAAGACTGCTCAATCGGGACTTTATTTACTGGCTGTCGTCTTACTGATTTTCTACGATGGCGACAGCAAGAAAAGCTAGTGCATTCAGAAGAAGAGGACTTAGGTAAGGTCAAAATACTTTGACTTTGAGCAACTAAGACAGTGATTTTGATTTAAACTTAATGATTAAATTAGAGCTACGTGTAATATGTTTTGTTTTGTTGTTGTTTACTTTGAAAGGAATGTGGTGGGGTAGATGTTTTTGGAAGTGAGTGCAAGAGAAAATAGCAGATCCAGGAAGCAAAATTAACATAACTGCAGGATTTCAGTGTGTTGTATTGATGTAGTTTGTTGTTAGGAAGGTGACATTCAATTTACTGTATTTTTGAGATAAGGCCAAAAAAAAAATTGTCTGTTTCTGGTAACATGGCTAAAAAAAATAGGGTCGGTAGGTAGGGATTTGTTTTTTTTAATTTTTTTTTACCCCAAATGTAGACCAATAAAACTAACTTTAAAAATCGCGCAAAGAGACTGGATTCACTATACATAGAGACAAGACACTCAACACATTTACAAATCGTCAGCGGACTTTCGTTTTCACACGTTTTTGTTGTTCATTTTATCACCCTGTCCTTTACCACAAAAAAAAAAAAAAAAAATTTTGAGTTTGGAAAAAAAAAATTTAGGGTCGGCGCCGAAATTTAGGGTCGGTCGGGTGACCAGAAACAGACAATTTTTTTTTTTTTTGCCTAACCATAAAGCCCAGAGAGAAAAAAAGACAGTGTTTTTATATTTAGTCAAGTTTTGACTAAATATTTTAACGTAGAGGGGGGAATCGAGACGAGGGTCGTGGTGTATGTGTGTGTGTGTGTGTGTGTGTGTGTGTCTGTGTGTGTGTAGAGCGATTCAGACTAAACTACTGGACCGATCTTTATGAAATTTGACATGAGAGTTCCTGGGTATGAAATCCCCATACGTTTTTTTAATTTTTTTGATAAATGTCTTTGATGACGTCATATCCGGCTTTTCGTGAAAGTTGAGGCGGCACTGTCACGCCCTCATTTTTCAACCAAATTGGTTGAAATTTTGGTCAAGTAATCGTCGACGAAGCCCGGGGTTCGGTATTGCATTTCAGCTTGGTGGCTTAAAAATTAATTAATGACTTTGGTCATTAAAAATCTGAAAATTGTAAAAAAAAATAAAAATTTATAAAACGATCCAAATTTACGTTTATCTTATTCTCCATCATTTGCTGATTCCAAAAACATATAAATATGTTATATTCGGATTAAAAACAAGCTCTGAAAATTAAATATATAAAAATTATTATCAAAATTAAATTGTCCAAATCAATTTAAAAACACTTTCATCTTATTCCTTGTCGGTTCCTGATTCCACAAACATATAGATATGATATGTTTGGATTAAAAACACGCTCAGAAAGTTAAAACAAAGAGAGGTACAGAAAAGCGTGCTATCCTTCTTAGCGCAACTACTACCCCGCTCTTCTTGTCAATTTCACTGCCTTTGCCATGAGCGGTGGACTGACGATGCTACGAGTATACGGTCTTGCTGAAAAATGGCAGCTACTTGACTAAATATTGTATTTTCGCCTTACGCGACTTGTTTATCTTTATCGTTTCCTGTAGACCTCAGAAGTTCTAACCAGCTTAAGAAATCATTCTAAAATCGAAAAACAAACATCTATACAGTTTGTACGCAAAGTAGATTGATATTTGACACAGTCACACAGACATACGTGGGCTATGGGGCAACCCTACCCCCTAAATTTATTCTCCATCATTTGCTGATTCCAAAAACATATAAATATGTTATATTCGGATTAAAAACAAGCTCTGAAAATTAAAAATATAAAAATTATGATCAAAATTAAATTTCCGAAATCGATTTAAAAACACTTTCATCTTATTCCTTGTCGGTTCCTGATTCCAAAAACATATAGATATGATATGTTTGGATTAAAAACACGCTCAGAAAGTTAAAACAAAGAGAGGTACAGAAAAGCGTGCTATCCTTCTTAGCGCAACTACTACCCCGCTCTTCTTGTCAATTTCACTGCCTTTGCCATGAGCGGTGGACTGACGATGCTTCGAGTATACGGTCTTGCTGAAAAATGGCATTGCGTTCAGTTTCATTCTGTAAGTTCGACAGCTACTTGACTAAATATTGTATTTTCGCCTTACGCGACTTGTTGATTCTCTGAACTACCAATTGTTTTCCTCCTGATCCCAGATTTTTTCTGTTACCCTTAAAAAATAATTAAATAAAAATGACAAAACTTCATTTTGCAGACTTATGGGTTACAAGGAAATTAACTCTTCTCTGACATCCAGGGGACACAGCTTGTAAAATGTCTTGCTTATAAAAACCACATGCGACTGTGTAAAAACAAACATTAAAAAATAATTTAAAAAAGTAAACGACCTACCAATCCAATATTTTTGACCTCATTATTGGAAAGAAACATTTCTTTCCCCTATTGTTAGTAGCAAACTCTTGGCAAGAATAACAAGATACATGTATGTTATAACAACTCTCAACATTTTTGACTCACATGCGAAGCAAAAGTGAGTCTATGTACTCACCCGAGTCGTCCGTCCGGACGTCCGGACGTCCGTCCGTCCGTCCGGAAAACTTTAACGTTGGATATTTCTTGGACACTATTCAGTCTATCAGTACCAAATTTGGCAAGATGGTGTATGATGACAAGGCCCCAAAAAACATACATAGCATCTTGACCTTGCTTCAAGGTCAAGGTCGCAGGGGCCATAAATGTTGCCTAAAAAACAGCTATTTTTCATATTTTTCCCATTTTCTCTGAAGTTTTTGAGATTCAATACCTCACCTATATATGATATATAGGGCAAAGTAAGCCCCATCTTTTGATACCAGTTTGGTTTACCTTGCTTCAAGGTCAAGGTCACAGGAGCTCTTCAAAGTTGGATTGTATACATATTTTGAAGTGACCTTGACCCTGAACTATGGAAGATAACTGTTTCAAACTTAAAAATTATGTGGGGCACATGTTATGCTTTCATCATGAGACACATTCGGTCACATATGATCAAGGTCAAGGTCACTTTGACCCTTATGAAATGTGACCAAAATAAGGTAGTGAACCACTAAAAGTGACCATATCTCATGGTAGAAAGAGCCAATAAGCACCATTGTACTTCCTATGTCTTGAATTAACAGCTTTGTGTTGCATGACCTTGGATGACCTGGTCAAGGTCACATGTATTTTGGTAGGAAAAATGTGTAAAGCATGTGAGTCGTATGGGCTTTGCCCTTCTTGTTATTTTTCTTCTACTTCCTCAGTTAGTGTTTTGTATAATTTGTAGTTTGTTTGTAAATTTAGTGTAAATACATTGCAAGTAGCCTGTTCTAACAGGTATAATATTAATAATGGTAATATTAAAGCTACTGAACTTGTCAAATCCTGGTGCACGGAGCCCCTGGGGCTTTTAGTCATACCTCAGGCAGCTATCCGTTTGAAGAACTACCAAGTTTCATTGACTTGCACCCAAAGAGTCAAGAACTGCGATTTTTTTACGAATTACGTACTCGGACCCTGCTGGTCTTGACCTATTTTTGGATCTAAATTTAGATCAGGTAGATCACCACATCATGCACAAAAAGACACGTCACTAGCAAACTATGTCAGACGTCATCATGAGTTTGTGTCAAACAAAATGGAGGCCGGAATCACTCAGTTGAATCGAACTCCGACCAAACACCACGTAATAACTAGGTTAATTTATGCACTCGCGTTAACAAGAAACTGTCTAGCTTCACAGATGTCATCGTTGGGTAGTTTTGGGTTTGTTTTACTACCATAGGAGGATTTTTGAACTGTAAATGCACTCAGCTGCAACAAAAACGCAAAACGAAGGCTGTGAGCTGCACTGTGCCTTTAATAATGACTTCTATTATGCAAATTCTACAGTGGTTGTAAGTATCTCACAAAATATTATGCACAAATGAACAATTCTATGTACACACAATGCCATTTCAAATATACATATATATATATATTAAAGTATACTTTGCAATTGACAAATTCTACATGCACACACACACACACACACACACACACACACACACACACACACACACACACACACACACACACACACACACACACACAGATTCCCTTATTCATACATGTACATAGCACAAAGATTTCCAAATACATTGCACACAAGTAACATATTTGCTATACATATATACAGTGGAACTCCCCTTTTAAGGCAATGAGCGACACTATAATGGCCAAAATGAAACATGGAAAATACATGGAGTAATTTAGTTTTCTGGGTAGTTATTGAAGTGACATATATAAAGAAATGAAAAAAATCGTGAAAACTAAAGGACATAGATTGCCGTCGCTATGGAAACTGGCATACACAGCGCCATATTGGATTTCTAGGAAACGGTTTTACAGCAACATCATACATCAGAAATGCTTAATATTTGGCACAGAGATACACAAGACTTTTATCTACAATCATATAGAACGATAGTTTGACAAAAAACTACAGTTGAATTTAAATTAATTTTTGAAATAAAGATGAATGAATATAATGCAGTTTGAAATTCATTAATCCTTATTACAAAAATTAATTTAAATTCAACTGTAGTCTTTAGTCAAAATATCGTTCTATATGATTGCAGATACAAGTCATGTGTATCCTAGTGCCAAATATTATGCATGTCTGATGTATGATGTTGCTGTAAAACCGTTTCCTAGCAATCCAATATGGCGGCTGTTTCCATAGCAACGGCAGTCTGTGTCCCTTAGTATTTAAATGTTTTCCATTTTTTGGTATAAGTCTCTTCAATAACTACCCAGAAAACTAGGTTATTCCATGTATTCTCCAAGTTTAATTTTACTGCCGCTCATTGCGCGCGATATTATATAAGACTTCATATAATACAATGTTTGCGAGTACATCTTTCTTTTATTACATGTACTTGCAAGGCGGTACAACTAGTATGATGTGAATGTCCTTCAGGAGTGTTGGCATGGCAACCATGGCAACCATGGCAACCAATTCCGAGATGGAGGTCGGGATGGAGAAGGTCACTGTCAGCAGAAAACGAACACACGACGGTCGCTGCAAGAATGCCTGCCCTCAACTAGAAGTCGTAAGCATTTAAAATCTTCTCTTTTTCTTTTCATTTCATTTCATACTTTTGTGGTTTCATTACTGAGCAAATCTGCTTGCTACTTCCCAGTGGAAAGCTGACAGCAACGAGAGTCTCGCTTCCCAGATACGTCTGTTTTGGGGTGTAATCAGCATGGGTGGCATTCTTCCGGTATATTCCGGATATCCGGATTCGTAATTACGTCTGTGGTTATGGTTTTTTGTGTGTTAATTATACAAATCCTTGAGCGTCTGGGGACCCCTTGACCCTTCCTCAACATTATTCAGGATTCAAGACATTTTTCATTCCCACCCATGAATCGGACACCCCCTCTCCTGGTAGAATGGCTCAGGTCTTTTATGTGCTGTAGTAGGATAGGAGGTTAGGGCATGGATACCGTCTCTGATTCATCTCAAAAGTTGACCCGTGTGCGCCTCGGCCTCGATTCAAACCAGTTTGACTCGATGCAGTATTGTTTAAATTCTGTCTTCACTTGTATTGTATCTGTGCTTTTGCTCGATCTGTGCGGCAAAGGAAGAGAGAGAGACTGAGTGAGGAGGGAGAGGAGAGAAAGGGAGGGGTCGAGAGAGAGGAGAGAGAGGAGAGAGAGGAGAGAGGAGAGAGAGGGGAGAGAGGAGAGAGGAGAGAGGAGAGAGGAGAGAGGAGAGAGAGGGGAGAGAGGAGAGAGAGGAGAGAAAGGGAGGGGTCGAGAGAGAGGAGAGAGAGGAGAGAGAGGGGAGAGAGGAGAGAGAGGAGAGAAAGGGAGGGGTCGAGAGAGAGGAGGGAGAGGAGAGAGGGGAGAGAGGAGAGAGAGGAGAGAAAGGGAGGGGTCGAGAGAGAGGGGAGAGAGGAGAGAGAGGGGAGAGAGGAGAGAGAGGAGAGAGAGGGGAGAGAGGAGAGAGAGGAGAGAGAGGGGAGAGAGGAGAGAGAGGAGAGAAAGGGAGGGGTCGAGAGAGAGGAGAGAAAGGGAGGAGTCGAGAGAGAGGAGAGAGAGAGGGGAGAGAGGAGAGAGAGGAGAGAAAGGGAGGGGTCGAGAGAGAGGAGAGAGAGGAGAGAAAGGGAGGGGTCGAGAGAGAGGAGAGAGAGGAGAGAGAGGGGAGAGAGGAGAGAGAGGAGAGAGAGGGGAGAGAGGAGAGAGAGGAGAGAAAGGGAGGGGTCGAGAGAGAGGAGAGAGAGGAGAGAGAGGGGAGAGAGGAGAGAGAGGAGAGAGAGGGGAGAGAGGAGAGAGAGGAGAAAAAGGGAGGGGTCGAGAGAGAGGAGAGAGAGGAGAGAGAGGGGAGAGAGGAGAGAGAGGAGAGAAAGGGAGGGGTCGAGAGAGAGGAGGGAGAGGAGAGAGGGGAGAGAGGAGAGAGAGGAGAGAAAGGGAGGGGTCGAGAGAGAGGGGAGAGAGGGGAGAGAGGAGAGAGAGGAGAGAGAGGGGAGAGAGGAGAGAGAGGAGAGAGAGGGGAGAGAGGAGAGAGAGGAGAGAAAGGGAGGGGTCGAGAGAGAGGAGAGAAAGGGAGGAGTCGAGAGAGGGGAGAGAGGAGAGAGAGGAGAGAAAGGGAGGGGTCGAGAGAGAGGAGAGAGAGGAGAGAAAGGGAGGGGTCGAGAGAGAGGAGAGAGAGGAGAGAGAGGGGAGAGAGGAGAGAGAGGAGAGAGAGAGAGGGAGAGAGGAGAGAGAGGAGAGAAAGGGAGGGGTCGAGAGAGAGGAGAGAGAGGAGAGAAAGGGAGGGGTGGAGAGAGAGGAGAAAAAGGGAGGGGTCGAGAGAGAGGAGAGAGAGGGGAGAGAGGAGAGAGAGGAGAGAGAGGAGAAAAAGGGAGGGGTCGAGAGAGAGGAGAGAGAGGGGAGAGAGGAGAGAGAGGGGAGAGAGGAGAGAGAGGAGAGAAAGGGAGGGGTCGAGAGAGAGGAGGGAGAGGAGAGAGAGGGGAGAGAGGAGAGAGAGGAGTCGAGAGAGAGGAGAGAGAGGAGAGAAAGGGAGGGGTCGAGAGAGAGGGGAGAGAGGAGAGAGAGGGGAGAGAGGAGAGAGAGGGGAGAGAGGAGAGAGAGGAGAGAAAGGGAGGGGTCGAGAGAGAGGAGGGAGAGGAGAGAGAGGGGAGAGAGGAGAGAGAGGAGTCGAGAGAGAGGAGAGAGAGGAGAGAAAGGGAGGGGTCGAGAGAGAGGAGAGAGAGGGGAGAGAGGAGAGAGAGGAGAGAAAGGGAGGGGTCGAGAGAGAGGAGAGAGAGGAGAGAGAGGAGAGAAAGGGAGGGGTCGAGAGAGAGGAGAGAGAGGGGAGAGAGGGGAGAGAGGAGAGAGAGGAGAGAGAGGAGAGAAAGGGAGGGGTCGAGAGAGAGGAGAGAGAGGAGAGAAAGGGAGGGGTCGAGAGAGAGGAGAGAGAGGAGAGAGAGGAGAAAAAGGGAGGGGTCGAGAGAGAGGAGAGAGAGGGGAGAGAGGAGAGAGAGGGGAGAGAGGAGAGAGAGGAGAGAAAGGGAGGGGTCGAGAGAGAGGAGGGAGAGGAGAGAGAGGGGAGAGAGGAGAGAGAGGAGTCGAGAGAGAGGAGAGAGAGGAGAGAAAGGGAGGGGTCGAGAGAGAGGAGAGAGAGGAGAGAGAGGAGAGAGAGGAGAGAGAGGAGAGAGAGGAGAGAGAGGAGAGAGAGGAGAGAAAGGGAGGGGTCGAGAGAGAGGAGAGAGAGGAGAGAGAGGGGAGAGAGGAGGGAGAGGAGAGAAAGGGAGGGGTCGAGAGAGAGGAGAGAGACAGAGAGAGAATGTATTAGAAATGAGTGGATAATGACATTAGATGATTACAATAAGTGTTTAAGTAGGGCGGGGATGTAGCTCAGTCGGTAGCGTGCTGGATTTGTATCCAGTTGGCCGCTGTCAGCGTGAGTTCGTCCCCACGTTCGGTGAGAGATTTATTTCTCAGAGTCAACTTTGTGTGCAGACTCTCCTCGGTGTCCGAACACCTCCGTGTGTACACGCAAGCACAAGACCAAGTGCACACGAAAAAGATCCTGTAATCCATGTCAGAGTTCGGTGGGTTATAGAAACACGAAAATACCCAGCATGCTTCCTCCGAAAACGGCGTATGGCTGCCTAAATGGCGGGGTAAAAAACGGTCATACACGTAAAATTCCACTCGTGCAAAAAACACGAGTGTACGTGGGAGTTTCAGCCCACGAACGCAGAAGAAGAAGAAGAAGTGTTTAAGTTGTGTTTGCACCCTGGATTTTATTGTTTTATGTCATTTTTTTGTTCGATGTTGTGATATACGTATATATATATACGTATACACCTGACATTAATTTTTCATGTGAGATAATTAAGTCATCTATGTCTATAATAACAAGTGCAGTGCTCTACTAAGTACTAACTTAGCTACCAGATAGTGATCAAGTTACCATTATCTCATTATCTCTACATGTGTGTGTATGTGTTAGAAGAATCACAAATATGAATTTGATTAAAAAAACAGCCTCGGATGATGTTGAAAAAATAAGAAGAAAATAATGGCTATGAAAGCGGTAAACAACGGAATTCGGCTGTTAACGATTTTGAAGAAACATTGAAAAAAATGAACGTTCCAAAACACTGACTAAAAGGTCACCCTTGGTTCTACAATAAGGGACTTATGTTTATAAATGTTCTTGTCTAAAACTTCGAAACGCTGTAGGTTCTGCCAATTTCTGAAACACAAAGGGCAATTAACTTACATCTGACGTCATGCAGCGAAATAAGGACGCAACAGATCAATCAATCAATCAATCAATGAGTCTTATATCGCGCATATTCCGTGGGTACAGTTCTAGGCGCTCTGCAGTGATGCCGTGTGAGATGAAATTTTATACGGCCAGTAGATTGCAGCCATTTCGGCGCATATTTACCTTTCACGGCCTATTATTCCAAGTCACACGGGTATAGGTAGACAATTATTAACTGTGCCTAAGCAATTTTGCCAGGAAAGACCCTTTTGTCAATCGTGGGATCTTTAACGTGCACACAAAGAGGACTAAAACCTGAAGCAAGGTACAAAACCAGCTCTACACAAGAAGGAACAGACATTCAGTGTGGCTTTCTGAGGGAACAAAACATCTGCTGATTTTGATATTATGTTTGCTAACGCATGCATCTGCTAACCTATGTGGGCGCCTAATGCTGAACATTTAAATGTAAACACGTGTCTCTGATATCAAAACACACACACACACACAAGTCCCATTGTCTTTTTCTTGCAGGCTGAACCCTGTATAGGGAATCATATATTGCACCATTTATGTGTGCCTATGAGAACTCTGCAGTGAACTGGGTAATTTGTTGCTATTGCAACTTAGTTTCTCAAGCAATGGATCATCCAAAAAAAAGATTAAAAAAAGTGTATGCTTTTGGATTGACATACATTCCTTTCAATTTCATGGTACATGTACTGCATAGCTTGCAAGGGATTAACTGATCTGAATGCTGACTCTGAGTTCAGGAAAGAATGTTAACAATGTCACAGATGGTGAAATTGAATGGCAGTCATTGTGAGCAGCCAAGACAGCTGCAACCTTTTTAGAAAGCAAATCTCTCGACTTGAAAATACCATATGTATTTCAGAGAAGCGTGCAGCAGCATTAATTTATTGCAGCTTTCTGAACTCTTCTTCTGAAGTTACAAAAACGAATAAAAAAAACATACACACAAGCAAGAAGCAGTTTGACTTATGTAACTGAAAAGAATTTTGGGCCAGAAAATCATTGTCACGTGTCATACAAGTAGTATATTGATGTGCACTGTACAGCTGCAGTTATGTAGCCATGCATGACGTCCTCATGTTATGAAGTTAAGCTGTGAATTTTTGGTCCACATACATTTTGCAAGAAAATATCACAGATCCTGTTGGGATTATTTTGTGCAGAGAAGCTTCTTGTTTTCCAAACGCAGCCAACGTCAGATGACATTCTTGAAGCACCTTATGTCATTATTTACAGTAGCCTATTTTTGATGTTGAATTTGTTGACATTTCTCACCTGGAGATGGAATGGTCAAGAGTTTACACCTCAGTTAACGTAATCCTTCTTATTTGATTGAGTCAAGTTTGGACTAAATCTTTTCAGATAGACTGGGATTTAATTGAGATGAGGGTTATCATGGTAATAATAATAATAATGCATAATATTTCTAAAGCACATATATGTGTGCGTGCACAGCGATTCCTAGAAATATACTACCCGGCAGATCTTTATGAAACTAATTAGCATTTGAGTAATTCCAGGTAATGTCCCCAGATGAGTTTTTTTGTCTCATTATTTCAATAAATATCTTTGATGACATCTGCACTGAGTCCGCACTGAGACCTCTTAATTTTTCAACCAAATAATTATTGATTGACTTCTTAGACAATTGATCTTTGGCTCAGTCAGTACTATGGATTGCATTTCAGCTTGGAAGCTTAAAAAATAATTAATGAGTTCATTAAAATTAAAAAAATTGTAGTTGAGAATAACATTTCAGAAATGCAGTGAAAATAATTGCATTGTATTCCTTATAATTTCCTGAATCCAAAACTTAATATAAATATATGTCATGTCAGAGAATCTGTTCGTGCAAATTAGGTACTACATTTGTATGCTTTGCGGAGACGAGGGTGACTAAATGTTGGTCTTCTGGTTTCAATAGCCAAGCCTTACTACATGTAGTCTCGGTGATAATTAACTGATTTTCAGTGTTGATCTTTTAGTTTTAGATTCAGGCTGACAGATTGACTGAATGTTTTGATATCGCTTCACGAGACTTGTTCGTTTCTCCCCCAGTCCCATGCCTGTACCTTCTGTCTTACACAATGTGAGTGCTACTGCAAGTCAGCACACCTTTGAACGCAATTGACCTCGTACACCTTGCCCTACAGGGCTCTCATCACTATCAGGGCAAAAACTTGAACTAAAATTGAGAGCTACTCCTGTGATCTGGCCTATTATAGACCCACCTGATTTTGTATCATATATATAGATATATATAGACCTGTGTCTACTTTGGCTAATGGACACACCTGATTTTGTGTCATGCTATCTCACCTGTACGGTCATTTTAAATATACTAGGTTTCTACTGCCACAGTCTGACCTCTTTGTGTTGTCGTGTCAGTGACATAGGCAGGGTGATTAAACATTGGATCAGTTGGTGATTTATATAGTGTTGTGTGAGTTGTAAGGTGTGGCTCATGATACGTTTAGGATAACACATTCACAAATACAGTCAATTCCGGTTAATCGGCCATCCGGATAATGGGCCAATTCCGGATAATGGGCCAATTTTCCCTGGGACCGAATCTTTTCTTCATAGTTATGTGTTAAAATGTTCGGTTAATCGGCCACCACGAAAACTTTGCACATCGGCTAAACGGCCACCTCACTACTCACACTTTTCACGTTTTTGTGAGTGGTTCCATGATCATTACTCACATGACAGCACAAAGGTCTGCCAGTGAGTTTACTGAGTACAGGGCCCTCCGTCTGATTGGTAGGCACATTCTCCTTCTCCAGACCTGTTTACCCTTACGATTTTGGCGTAATTTATTACGATTTTCTGCAAAAAATACGCCATTCCGCTATCCGTGTCAAGACTACGATTTTCATAATAAAAAAAATGTATAAAAAATTTTTTTTTTTTTAATCAATTCACATGTTTGGCATTGTTTTTTTCAATGGCAAAATGGGATGAAAAAGCACAGGACTGACAAGAGATCATGTCTGTCTGATGAGACGCTGGAGAGCCTTATTCTAGTGGTGAAGTCTCGCCCTCACTCATTCGGCAAGCGCAAGTACAGTAGAGAAGCGCTTGACACACTGAAAAAGGCCTACTACGAGCAAAAGAAAAAGAATCAGTGATGCATGTGCTTTTGATGTGATCTTCTTTGAAATTATGATGACTACAAAAACTGACTGATGTGTTTTGTTTGTGAATGATGGATATATGTGCATGATTGCGTTTCGCAGACACAGTTGTGAATGCTGGATGATTACTATTTTTGTGCCAGGATTACTATTTTTGGGGCTGAGCATTACTCCAAAACACTTTTGGGGGTAAACAGGTCTGCTTCTCGTTAACAACTGCACAGCGCATGTGGTAAGAATCAAGCTGAATAACATCCAGCTTGAGTTTCTTCTCCCCAACACAACCAGCATCTTTCAGCCAATGGATCAGGGTGTCATCAAGAATCTCAAAACGCTGTACAGGAAGGAATTGATCGAGATGACCCTAAACCACATAGAAAAGGGACTTCTGGAAACCAACGCCACAGCCTGTGACGTCAGTTCAAAGATCAACGTTCTTGATGCGATCAAGTTTGTCTCCAGAAGCTGGCGAGCGGTAAAACCGTCTACTGTTAGCGGATGTTTTAAGAAAGGTGGATTCATTCGTCCTGGCCGACCCCCTCTCATGGAATGTGATACAGAAGACCCCGAGGATTTTTCATTGCCAGAAGAAATCGTCAACGGGGAGGTCTTCAACGATATAGACGACAACATCGTCTGTGTGGAAGGCGAGTTGACTGAGGATAAGACATCGTGGAACGCATCTGTGAAAAAAGACCAAGACTAGAAGAAACAAACAGAGGAATCTGATGAAGAACCAGATCAACCACCCATCACATCAGTGGCTGCCAAAAACGTGCTTGAAGTCCTGAGCGTCTATGCCCTGGAAAATGCCTTCGGGGAAGAAGAACTGCATTGCCTGGACGTTGTCTGTGCTGCAGTGAGGAAACGTGCCAGTGCCAAACAGAAGCAGACGACACTGGACACATTCTTTGGAGACATGTAGAGCACGTACGCCAATGCACGAAACTTCCGCTTTCCGCTACCATAAGTAACTTCCAACATCCAACATTTTTGTTCTGAGGAACTTCCCGATGCGATTTTCGGATAATCGGCCACTTCGGATAATCGGCCATAATTCAGTCAGTCCCAAAAGTGTATATCGACCCAATTAACGGTCTTTTAAGTGCACAGACAAACAATAATGAACACTTATCTGGCTGAATTTTCCTTCCGCCTGCCACGAAGCCGCAAGCGAAAGAATGATTATATGACGAAATGAGTGACGTAGACAGGGAATGACGTCAACGTCGAAAAAATTAAATAGAACATGACCGAGAGAGACAGAATGAGAGAGAGAGAGAGAGAGAGAGCTATATATACGCGCATGGTTGTATTTCAGGCGGAAGGAAAAATCAGCCAGATAAGTTTTCGTTATTGTTTTGTCTGTGCACTTAAAAGACCGTTAGGTCGATATATTTGTGAATGTATTGTTTTGTCAATAACAAACGTTCCAACAACCTACCTTTCTTGTTTTTTTATTCTGAATTTTGGAACGTTGGCAATCTCTTTGTTTTTGGATTTATTTATGTTTAGGAAAGTTTTTTTAATCTATATTTTAAATGTTTAGGTTTGAGTTCACGCGTGTTTAGATAAGTGTGTGCCAGGTGTTAGGTGCTCTTCCTTCTTCCTCACTGGTAGCCAATGCAAAGTGTCCCACACAGAAAAATTGACTCTCTCTCTCTCTCTCTGAGCTCTCTCTCTGAGCTCTCTCTGTTTTAGTCCTCTGAAGCCTGCACTCTCCCCCCCCCCCCCCCCCCTCCTCCCCCCAAAAAAAGAAAAGAAAAAAAAAGGATGGTTAATTAGTGCACTAGTCCCATTTACACTCACTGTGCTGAATTTATGACATTGACAAGACAAAAATAGTAGAGGTCACATTGCACATCAGACATGAATGTGACTGCACCCTCCTTGAGAGTGCGCCTCACTACTAATATCACAATACAGCAAGACCCCCCTTTTAAGACCCCCCGATTTAAGAATCCTTCCATTTTAAGACCTTGTTTTCTCAGACTTTCTGTTCATAACCTCTGTAAAATTACCCCCATTTTAAGACTCCTCCTATTTAAGACCAGATTTCTCAGATTTTTGGAGGTCTTAAAAGGGTGGCTCCACTGTTTTGCAATAAGAACAGACAATTAGTTCCCAACATAACTTTGTCTTGGTTTTATAGGATGTGGAAGAGTGATGCACACCATTCAAACCATAATGCAACACAATGCCATTGATTAGTTGGGCCAAACAATCATGGTCCGACATGGACCTGACAGTGAAAATGTTAGCTCTGATTTGCAGTGTGCGCAGTGTCCAAGCTCTCAATATGAATTTGTGCTTTATTTAAAAAATATGCACATTAATCGGAGCTTTAACGTTCAACTGTTCAACTGACCTACCAGGGAATCAAAAGAACCAGCATTTGCTTGACAGCTAATAGTCAATCATGCATGCAGTTTGTGCACACAATGTGTACTTAAAGTTAAACCACTTAACACTGACAATTGGAGACACATGATTGCAGGCGATACACACACACTTAGAGAGAGAGAGAGAGAGAGAGAGAGAGAGAGAGAGAGAGAGAGAGAGAGAGAGAGAGAGAGAGAGAGAGAGAGAGAGAGAGAGAGAGAGAGAGAGAGAGAGAGATGTAGGGTTAGTGAGTACATAAATGAATTACTGTACTACCAACATACACGTATATAACAGAGTTTTAATGTGGTATTCTGAAGGACCCATTTCCCCCCCTGATGTTGTTCCATCGGACTGTCTCAGATTTTGCTTGAACCTGTTTGCCAATAAAGTCCTTGGGTCAGGAAAGTCAGTGTGTGTGTGTGTGTGTGTGTGTGTGTGTGTGTGTGTGTGTGTGTGTGTGTACGCACAGTGTGTCAGTGTACAGGGTTCGGTTTACCAGTGCCTTGCGCCATTGACGCATACAATCTGAAAATGTCCCATTAGAATTCACTTCAGCGCATCATAGGGCGCACTTAGCTTACAAACCACTGCGTCGTTCGAAATGAGCAAAGGAAAGCGCGGGCTGAACGGAGTTCGTATAACACGCAGTGATTGACTGTAGTGCATGGTACGCAGCCAATCTGGCAAACTTATCTTTTTTCGCTCACATATTTTTCTTTATGAAGGCACCAACTTCACCAAGGCATCGATTGTAGGAAACACAAATCCACACCAAAAAATAATGCCTCAATTAAAAGAAAAGACACACTTTTATGGGAGCATGCAAAGATTACTTGCCAGCTGCCTCAGCTGATGTTAAACAAAAAAGAACATAATGGCTCCAAAAGCTGTGAACAACGGAGTTCGGCTGTTAAAGATTTGGAAGAAACATTGAAAAAAATGAACGTTCCAAAACACTGACTAAATGGTTACCCTTTGTTCTACGATAAGGGACTTATGTTTAGTAATGTTATTGTCTAAATTTTAAAAATGCCAACATAGCTCAATTAACATGCATCTGACGTCCAGCGAAATATATAAGGACGAAACAGATGTTTCCAAAAGCAGATTTCCACAAGAAGGAACAAACATTCAGTGTGGCTTTAAAGGCACGATTTTTATATTATGTTCGCTAACGCTTGCGATCTGCTATTCCTATGTGGGCGACTAATGCTGAACATTTAAAATGTAAATACGTGTCTCTGACATCAAAACACACACACACACACACACACACACACACACACACACACACACATCCACACACACACACACACACACACACACACACACACACACCACAATAACAAGATGATACAGAGGGAAATTCTCAAATGGCACACTATTTGCACCATTTTGCATCTTTCGACAACAACATTTCCGACCCACCACCTATTAGTCTGCTTGGTTTTTCTTGCCTTCAACTACAGTGTCCCATCAGAATTCGGTTGAGGGGGACAAAAGTCCCATTGTCTTTTTCTCAAAGGCTGAACACTGGTGTGTGTGTATGTGTGCACAGTGTGTGTGTGCACAGTGTGTGTGCACAGTGTGTGTGTGTGTTCACAAAAACTGTAAGAGCCCTGGCAAGACTGTCCACACATTTTCACAATCTTTTATTAATGAAGACACTTCTATGGGAAAAGTTCTAACATACAGTTATATAAGTACAAACTACACTCAAATTTTTTTTTCTGTCCACATTGCCAATTGAAATATATCAAAGTTAACGATTCCCTATTTTAGTAGTCATGCACACACCCGCAAGCAATTGCTATAATCTTGCACACATGAAACTTTTTTCAGAATTCGTGATCATTAATCTACCGTTCTAGCAAATCAAAAGCATTAATACTAGTGCTTCACGCACTCACTCACACATATCACAAGCACGTATCCATATATATGCACTAGTATATTACACACAAAAACATGTATATATATATGTACTAATAAAAGTGAATTCGTGTGAAATGAAGCTTTTCTGTTTTCTCCTGATCATTGTACAGTATATGTTATTGTTCACAAAACAGTCAAACCTGTCTGTGTGGACTGACCAAGGAGCCAATCAAAAATGATTCTAATAGACATGTAGTCATTATAGTAAAGTGTATAAGAAAAAATATTGTTGGCAATCCTTTCGGGTGGTCGTAGTAGCGAGGTGGACATTTTTGAGAGGTGGTCGCCAGGGCAGGTTTAACTATAGCAAGGAATTCTTTTTTATCTTGGCGTTCGCTGGCGCTACACATTAACACTTTCTACCCCACATATGTTGACCAAGTTTTTTTTAGCCGAGACCAGCTGTGCTGCAGCAGGTCACTCTGAATAGTATTTACTGTGTAGTAACTGTGTATCAACACGCTGGAATGCAGGCGTTAGATCGACGTTACAAGAAGCGACTCAGAAGCTAACAGTCTGAGCGCATATATCCGTACCTGGTCAGATAGAGCCTAATGAGTCCAGGGTTCAGGTATATCCGTACCTGGGAGACAATGAGTTAAGTCCGGCTCGGGAGATGGGAATTCTTCTTTATTTGACTGTCTTAGAAAGTTAGATGTATCTGATGACTGTTTTGTTTGTTGCTGCAGAACCTGGGACCAGCGCCTTTTCACACAGAGCCTCTGGCACTGAGGTCACTGGAGCAGTGTGACTATTCCATCCGCATCTCCCTCGACGAAGCCAGAAAGGGACTGGGTGTGTACAGACAGGATTTTCTGTAACTTTCAAAGCCCCAGTTGAAGGGTTTGTGTGTGTGTGTGTGTGTGTGTGTGTGTGTGTGTGTGTGTGTGTGTGTGTGTGTGTGTGTGTGTGTGTGTGTGTGTGTCAAAATCAGCTGTAAAAAGTACTTGTTGACACAGTTTTTTATCAGCTACAGTGTATTACCCCCAATTTTAAGAAAATATCAAACCTGTATAATGTAACCTGACTTTTTGTACGGCCTCTGAGGAGTGAAAGAAAATGTACAATGAAACTAATAGGGGGAAGTGCTTTCCAGTGAAAATATTTTTGCAGACTCTGAGACGCGTGAACCTTAGAAAAAAGTAAGTTCTTGAAACAGAAGTTAGATGTAAAGTCCGAGCTGTCGGTGTGATGTTTATTGAAAGGAACTTGATATTTTACTAGCAAACGAAACTCTAATTAATTCTTCTTTTCTTGAATTTTTTCAGCCCCACGCCCTGTACGAGTGTACGCAGATGGCATCTACGATATGTTTCACACGGGCCACGCTCGCCAACTCATGCAAGCCAAGATGGCGTTTCCCAATGCATTTCTCATAGTTGGTGGTGAGTGTCATTTAGAATTTTTTTTACAGTGTAGGAAAATTTACTCCTGGTCTTTTTTATGCTGTACTACGGGTAGCACTTCAGAAGATTGCTTCTTGGTTGTAGAAGCCACATTAATTGTTGATGCTGTAATTTATTAGTGATCGCTCTAGCCATCTCTTCACAAGTACAAGTCCAGGCTCTCACAAAATCCAGTCACTCTGCCATGTCAGCCGATCAAATCAAGATATTGCATCATATCAATAAGGAGTGGAACCTGTCAAACAAATCGTGAAATGAAAAATTCCCCCAAAAGCGGCGTATGGCAGGGAAAAAATTACCATACACATAAAAACCGGAGGAGTTTCAGCTCATAAAAGAAGAAGAAGAATTAAATGAAAAATGAAAAGAAAATGCGCTTGACAAAGTTGCCAACCCTCCCGAATTTTTTCGCAATTCTCCTGATGTTTCAAATCCATCACGAAATCCCACAAATGTTTTGATTTTCCCGAAAAGAACATTTTCTAAAATAATTTGTGAAAGCAGCCTCTTTTTTGGGGGGACAAAACCGGTGAAAAGACGTTCTGGTTAACCGAGACCAGCCAAGTCGATGTGCGTATGTGCGAAAAATAAGTTGTACTTTTTTGCGGTTCTGGCCTTCTAAAAATGCTGCTGAAACAACAAAAAAAGATCAAAAACCAAGGCTGAAGTGAGGTTTTTACCGCAGTATATGACGAACTATGACTTTATGGGCAAGTCAGACAAGGGCCCTCTGCGGCCCCCAGACCCCCACATGAATTTCATAGTCATAAGATTGGCAGCCATGGTTTGATTACAGTGTGCAGCGACAGGATGACGAACGAGAAGAAGGGCAGGACGGTGATGAACGAGTTTGAGCGGTACGAGGCCATCCGACACTGTCGCTACGTGGACGAGGTGGTCACCGACGCCCCCTGGACACTGGACATGGACTTTCTCACAGCCCACAAGGTAACGCTCGACCTATTACGTTATTTGTACTTTGGACCAAAATATGACATTTTACACAGATCGAGACAGTTGAGTTCCTCTTACCGGGGTAAGCTTACAGAGGTTATGATGAGGAAGTCTGAGAAAACAAGGTCTTAGAAGGGAGGGAGTCTTAAATAAGGCAGTGGGCGGGGATGTAGCTCAGTCAGGGCGGGGATGTAGCTCAGTCAGGGCGGGGATGTAGCTCAGTCGGTAGCGCGCTGGATTTGTATCCAGTTGGCCGCTGTCAGCGTGAGTTCGTTCCCACGTTCGGCGAGAGATTTATTTCTCAGAGTCAACTTTGTGTGCAGACTCTCCTCGGTGTCCAAACACCCCCGTGTGTACACGAATGCACAAGACCTAGTGCGCACAAAAAAGATCCTGTAATCCATGTCAGAGTTCGGTGGGTTATAGAAACACGAAAATACCCAGCATGCTTCCTCCGAAAACGGCGTATGGCTGCCTAAATGGCGTGGTAAAAAACGGTCATACACGTAAAATTCCACTCGTGCAAAAAACACGAGTGTACATGGGAGTTTCAGCCCACGAACACAGAAGAAGAAGAAGAAATAAGCGAGTCTTTAAAGGAGGTTCCAATTTTGAACAAAGCAGATATTTTTGTAAGGCATGTACAGTTAAATTAATTTTAATTTGTGTCATTTTTGTTGTTTGCAGATTGACTTTGTGGCCCATGATGATCTTCCCTACACCACAGGCTCTGCAGATGATGTGTACAAATTTGTCAAAGAGCGAGGCATGTAAGTGTGGTTAGGTTTATTAATATGATAGCAATTTGTTTCAAAGTACCGTCCTATCTGTGTTCACGATCATGTTCATCACACCCAATCTATTCAGGCTTTCTCGAGGATTTTGTTTGTTCGTTCATGGGCTTCTTCTTCTTCTTCTTCTTCTTCTTGGCGTTCGCAGAGGTTACACAATCAGTCCAGCACTGGTGATAAATGTTGTCGTTTTCTCCAACTCCTGTCGACTGCCGTATAGTTTGGTCTGCAAGGGAGTTGGTGACGGCCACACTTCTTTTCGTTCCTCATCTAGTAAGGGACATCGCTGTAAGATGTGTTCCGCTGTTTGGTCCTCTTGACCGCAGGCACAGGTTGGTGATGGCGCCAGCTTGAACTTTCGGTTCATGTGAGCATTGAGCCTGTTGTGGCCAGTACGCAGCCTGATGAGGTTGACTTGCTGCTCTCTGGACATTGTGTGGTAGTCATCTCTGTTTGTCCTTGGCCTCATCAATGCCTTGATGATTGTCTTCTGCTCACTAAAGCTGACACTGTTTTCAGGTTGGTCTTCCACGGCTCCTTCTTTTGCCAGCTCATCTGCCCTTTCATTTCCTGGTATCCCACAGTGTGCTGGTATCCACTGGAGGACAACTCTTCTGGTTTGTCTGACCATCTGTAATGCTTTGGCCAGCTGTGGGAGTTTGTCGTTCTCTAGGGCCTGAAGGACTGAAAGGGCGTCCGAGAGAAAGACAACTTGGTAGCAAGGGTCTGCGGAGTCCTGAACGAAGGAGGCGGCCTGCATGAGAGCTTCTGCTTCTGCTTTATAGTTTGTGCAGTGTTTGCCAGTGGCAACGCTGGATGTAGCTGTATGTCCCCCAGGGAACTGGATGAGAATGCCTGCACCTCCATTGAGCACGGCGTTAGTTGCTGATCCATCGGTGTATACATGGATCCACGCCTCTTTTGGGTACTGTTCGTCGATCAGGGCTAAGGTGAGTGCCTGTCGAGCTGTGTCATTCTGATCTTCTCCTGAGGTAACATGTGGAACACTGGTGCAGATCTGGATGCCTGGTTTCTCTGTTGCCTTGGGGGTTTCCTCTTCTTCTTGAGTCAGAGGTAGAGTGTTCTGTGGAAGGACTTCCCTGTACTGTCGAGAAAGTCTCTTGCTCTCGTGTACAAAACTGCTCCGTTTAAGCCGGTTCTTGGTGAGGTTGCTCAGTCTGTGCTTCATGGGGTGGTCGGGTAGGCACTTGAGCTTCTCGGCCTGTACCATAGTCTTGGCTTCTCTTCTCTGACAGAGGGGTTGGATGGTGGTAAGCTTCTCCATTTCCTTGATGGGCGTGGATTTCATTGCACCGGTGATGAGTCGGAGGGCCTGGTTTTGCACACGGTCAAGGCTCTGCAGGTTTGTCTTGGCTGAGGTTGACCACGCTGTGGAGCCGTACTCGAGGTGGGGTCTGATTGTTCCCTGGTATACTGTCTTCAGTATCTTCTCGTTCACTCCCCAGGTGGTACCTGCCAGCTTCCTGAGTATGGCTAGCTTGCGCTGGGCCTTCGTCTCTGCCTGTGCAATGTGTGGTTTCCAGGTCTGCCGTCTATCAAAGGTGACACCAAGGTACGTTGCTTCTTCATCCTCTCTCAGAGGAGTTCCACCAAGCCTAATGGTTCCGGCTTTCTGCTTTGGCGACAGTGTGAATAGGGTGGTGGAGGATTTCTCCTTGTTGATGGAGACGCACCAATCTTCTGCCCATGCGTTCAGCCTATCTGCCGCTTGCTGCATTCTGTAGGTGGCAGTACTTGCGTGCTCCTCCTTGCACCAGATCACAAGGTCGTCTGCGTAGAGAGCAGCTTTGATCCCCTTGGGCATCTCAGACACCAGATCGTCGATGAAGAGAAGGAAGAGTGTGGGGGAGAGGACTCCGCCCTGAGGGACGCCATGACGAAGGAGGAACTTCTTGCTTTTGGTCTGGTCGACGTTAACTCTTGCCCTGCGGTTATAGAGGTAAGAGCGAATCCACTGGTACATGTTGCTGGACACGCCTTTCCTCAGCAGTTTTACAAGGAGTCCATCTTTCCAGACCTTGTCAAAGGCCTTCTGAAGATCTATCCAGGTGACGAAGACCAGCTTCTGTTCCTGAAAGGCATCTTCAACTTCTTGCGCCAGGTAAGTGACCTGATCTTCAGTGCTGCGGAACTGTCGGAATCCAGCTTGTTCAGGGGCGAGGAGGTTCCTGGATTCCAGGTACCACCTGAGGCGCTCGTTCACAATTCTCTCCAGGGTCTTCACAACACAGCTGGTGAGGCTGATTGGGCGATAGCTGGTGGCCTTCTTTGGATCCTTCCCTTTTTTTAAGATGGGGATCATGATCGCTTCTCGCCAGAGTTGTGGTAGCGATCCTTCTTGCCAGCTGCTGTTGAAGACCTCGAGTAGCTTGTTCTCTGCTGCACTACCAAGGTGGGTTAGCATCTCGTTGGTGATGCCGTCTGGGCCAGGGGACTTCTTCGCCTTTGACTTTTTCAGAGCTGAGTGCAGCTCGTGGAGTGTGAGTGGTTGACTCATGGCGTCCACTGTCGACTGTCTGGCAGGTCTCTCTCTTTTCTCTCTTCTTGCTTCTCTCTGTTTCTCGGGGCTAACATGGAGGTTGCTCTCAGCTGCATAGCTTTCAGCAAATTGGTTGGCAGCATGCTTTCCAGTTAGCACCTTCCCGTTCTCTTCTAATGTGATCTTTTCTCTGCTTGTGTTCTCATCATTCAACTGCTTGGTGAGCCTCCAGAGCTTTCTGCCATCCTTCTCAAGGTTCAGAGAGCTTGTTTTCTCTTGCCAGCTTCTCCGTCTTGCCTGTAGCTTCTTTTTGAGAAATTTGGCTTTGGCTTCCTGGAGGCGGATGTTGTTGTTTTGTGACGGGTTGACTTCTGCTTCCCTTCTGGCGTCTGCCAGATCATCATCCAGTTCCTGCAATTCATTGCTCCAGTAGGGCTTATAGTCTCTCCTGGCACCCCTGGGAATGGACTCACGCGCTGCTCTGAGGATGCTCATGTTGAAGTCCTTCGCCACCATGTTGATGTCTCGACCCTCGACTCTGATGTCTTTGGTGAGTTCGCTGGTGCGGTGTCTAAAGAGGAACCAGTTCGCTCTTTTGTAGTTCCACCGTGGGAAGGAAGCTTCAGTGCAGGACTCCATGCCCAGGGTCAAAAAGACTGGCCGATGGTCACTTCCACCTAGCTGTTCTCCGACCTCTCTGCTGGTTAGCTGGTGCATGTCTTCCGTGCAGAAGGCTAGGTCAGGAGTTGATGTAGTGTGCCATCTTCTGGAGTAGAATGTAGGGCAGTCAAAGGGACTGTTCAAAAGGATGAGACCTTTGTCGTCCTGCCAGTTCTCCACCTCTTCTCCTCTCCGATCCAGGTGGTCATATCCCCAACTCTGTGAATGACTGTTGAAGTCACCCACCACGATGAAGTTGGAGGCCTTTGCGGGGATCGTGTCAAGGGCGAGGTGTCTATCATTGGGGCAGTAGAAGTTGACAAGATGGAATTCTGATGTCTTCGTCTGGATTCGAATCACCTGATATTCGGAGTCCTCCATGTGCGTTTCTATCAAACAGGCATTGATGTTGTTCCTGATGAGGGTCAGGATTCCTCCTTTGCTTTGGTCTGTTCTGTCGGACCTAAGGCATTGGTAGCCTCTCACTTTGAAGGACTTTTGGGGTGTCAGGTGCGTCTCCTGAATACAGCAGATGTTGATGTTCTTCTCATGCAGGATATGCTCCAACTCTGTCTTCTTGTTCAGGATACTTTCTGCGTTCCAGTGCATGACCTGAAAAGGTCGCTGCTGACTGGGTTTCTTCCTGGTTGTGGTGGTGCCAGTCACTTTCCTCCCGCGTCCCCTGGCGTGACAAGACGGACGGGAGGGACCTCCAGTAGTTGGGGCTGGGTCCCTTTGAGGCATGGGACCCGACGCTGCTCCACCCTGGGGGGTCCTCAATGGGCGAGCGCCATTTCCATCTGTGCTAGTTGATTGTGTCATCATTTGCGTAAGTGCGTGTACCCATGGTTTGTTAGAATGCGCCGTGCGGCCCGGGTCCTCCGTCTTCAGCATTCGGGGTTTTCTGTCGGGGTTACCTCACCCTTAGCTCATGGCCCGTACGTCCTACCCTGAGAGCACAGGGGGGAGGATTTTCCGGGATCCCACCCGGAGCCAGTTTGGTCCGCGGCCGCAAGCGGCTGATCTCCATATCTGAAGACCGTTCCCCTATCCGCCACCCGGGGACGCGCTGGGTTGGGGGTGGTCGCCCCACTGAAAATCCCACACTGGGTTAAGAAAGATCAGCCTGTCCCAGGTTCATGGGCTGAAACTCCCACGGCTTTCACGTGTATGACCGTTTTTACCCCGCCATTTAGGCAGCCATACGCCGCTTTCGGAGGAAGCATGCTGGGTATTTTCGTGTTTCTATAACCCACCGAACTCTGACATGGATTACAGGATCTTTTTCGTGCGCACTTGGTCTTGTGCTTGCGTGTACACACGGGGGGTGTTCGGACACCGAGGAGAGTCTGCACACAAAGTTGACTCTGAGAAATAAATCTCTCGCCAAACGTGGGGACGAACTCACGCTGACAGCGGCCAACTGGATACAAATCCAGCGCGCTACCGACTGAGCTACATCCCCGCATTTCTCGAGGATGAGAGACACCCTTTCACCTGGACACATGCCAAAAATGAGGTAGAGCACTGGACTTGTGATCCTATGGTCGCAGGTTCGAATCCGGGCCGGGCCGGACACGGGTCAACTTTATGTGCAGACTTAGATTCAGTATCCATGTTCCACCTCCGTGTCACCACTGTGGCACGTAAAAGACCTCGGTCATTCTGCCATAAGTGCAGGTGACTCAGATTACACCTAAACACGCAGACACCTAGGTAACGCGACTCAGTTGCTGCTAGCTTTTCACTGGGAGGAAGCGACTCAAGAATTTCCCAGCAATGGGACAATAAAGTAATGAAAATGAAAAAGAAATAAAAATGAAATCAATAGCGTATAGCTGCATTTTATGCAGAGTGGGTTTTTGTGTTTGTTTTGTTTTTTGCTGAATGCATGAAGGTAGCAGATTGATTTAGGTGTCAAACATACGATTTATTACTTCAACAGAAAAATCACAACTGTTCTTTTCTTGTACTGTTCCCGTCCTATCCCTGTCCAGGACTTCATAAGTTCATAGCTTGCTGCTAACAGTTCTGTCACAAAATGTTCTCCTGTTTGTGCAAAAATATGGTGCAATTGTGAAGATTGGTTGCGTGTTCGACTCTGGGTCAGGCCGCTATTTTCTCCCCCCCTTTCCTAACCTAGGTGGTGGGTTCAAGTGCTAGTCTTTCGGATGAGACGAAAAACCGAGGTCCCTTCGTGTACACTATATTGGGTGTGCACGTTAAAGATCCCACGATTGACAAAAGGGTCTTTCCTGGCAAAATTGTATAGGCATAGATAAAAAAATGTCCATCAAAATACCCGTGTGACTTGGAATAAAGGCCGTGAAAGGTAAAGTTTCGCCTAACAGGCTTGAGGTTTGCTGGTCGATGTGAATGCGTTATATATTGTGTGTAAAAAATGTTTGTTTGTCTGTCTGTCTGTAAAAAATTCCATTTCACACGGCAGAAATTAGTATGTAAAGCGCGGAGAGCACAGTTAATTGTGGTTCGCGCTATATAAGCTCACCATAGTAATAAAAATAATAAATAAAAATAAAAGATTGACCACCGCTGACTTTTGAGCATGAAGATATGTGTTTCAGGTTTCTACCAACAGAGAGAACGGAAGGCATTTCTACAACAGACGTCATAACACGCATCATCAAAGACTACGATGTCTACATCAGGCGCAACTTGGCCAGGGGTTACTCGCACAAAGAACTCAACGTCAGCTACATGAAGGTGGGTACAAGGTACTCATGGGTCTCAATCAATGCTGCCACAAGCATACAGCACACATGAGAATCTTTAGATGTTTTGCTGAAATCAGACTTTCTTGTGAGACCCAAGACAATTTCAGAGCTGTGTTTGTGCTCCATCCTCAGAATTAGTGTATTTTTTTGGAACCATGGGTAATTTTCAGACTTTTTCATGTATCCTTGTTCGTGTGTCTGATACAGAGAGACATCTAAGCCCCTCTTTTCTTCCTGTTGCTGTGTGCTGTCAGAAGGTTCCGGTGTAGTGATCTTAAGTTTCTCCAGGGCTCAACTTTCCCATTCAGTGAGTGCGCATGTGCAAACATGGTAATGAAATCTGAGATCGCGTTCATGTTACGCGTAATTTACTCCCTGTGACTGTCTTTCATGCAATCTGATTGATTGTAAAACGGGTAAAAAGCGCAACATTTATTTATGCTTTTTTGTCTCTCCCAGGCCAAGCGGCTTAAAATCCGGGAGAACTACGCCAAGTTTGAGGAGAAGATCAAGGACAAGGGGAAAGAACTGATGTCGGCGTGGAAGGAGTCGAAAGATCGCGGAAACCTGCTGCTCCACAAGTGGGAGGAGAAGAGCAAAGAATTCATCGGCAACTTTGTCGACATGTTCGGCAAGGAAGGAAAGATTGTGAGTGTTTGTCGCTAAAAGTGAAATTCAACATGTTCGGCAAAGAAAGAATGATTGGGAATTTACAGGGGTGGGACTTTTCCGCGGATTTTCGCGGACACAACTTATGAATTCCGCTGGAGTAATCTATTTTTCCGCGTCCCATTTCATCACAGTATCTATAACTTGTTGACTGAATAATATGGAGAGAAATGAAGATGGAACAGAACACTGGAGGCTTGAGATTTAAATTGTGCTGACTGCAAGCTCCTGATAACTAATAGTAATTTAGAGCTTCAATGCATTGGGGCGTCACTTGGATCATACTATTGCCAGTATTGGATTATGAATACATGGTTCATTACGTAAGTATGCACCATTAAAATGTTACCATAGTTGTGTGAAAGTGTATTTTTTGTTTGGGTGGGTGGGGAGTGTGGAGAATGTCTTTTTGTACCCGATCCAAACGAGTTGAATTTTAGTCTCAGAATACACCAGATTGCACAGATTTTAATGTACTATTTAAAAACAATTTGGGGGAGCATGCTCCCGAACCCCCCTAGAAAAAAAAGGGATTTCCTCTTTTTTCATCACAAGAGAGTCCCACCCCTGATTTAAATTGCCACCGAATACAGTGGAATTCAAAACATAAACGAGTACTTACCAAGTCGAAGTTTGTGTAGAATTCCATGACGAGAGGTTGCGAGTTCGACCCTGGGTCAGGGCGTTAGCAATTTTCTCCCCCCTTTCCTAACCTAGGTGGTGGGTTCAAGTGCTAGTCTTTTGGATGAGACGAAAAACCGAGGTCCCTTTGTGTACACTACATTGGGGTGTGCACGTTAAAGATCCCACGATTGACAAAAGGGTCTTTCCTGGCAAAATTGTATAGGCATAAATAAAAAATGTCCACCAAAATACCCGTGTGACTTGGAATAATAGGCCGTGAAAAGTAGGATATGCGCCGAAATGGCTGCGATCTGCTGGCCGATGTGAATGTGTGATGTATTGTGTAAAAAATTCCATCTCACACGGCATAAATAGATCCCTGCGCCTTGAGTCCGAGTCTGGAGATACGCGCGCGATATAAGACTTCATATAAAAGGGGGGGTTCTACTGTACTGTAGTGAAATTTGATATGTTTGGCAAAGAAGGCATAACTGTGATTTTCGGTCCCAAAAAGTGAAATTCGACATGTTCGACAAAAAAAGGAAAGATTGTGAGAGTCTGTTGAAAAAGTAATGTAGATTGAAAAGTTTCAAGTGAACGTTCATCTGCAACTTCTTAGACATGTTGCGCAAAGAAGGAAAGATTGTGAGTATTTGTCAAAAAAGTGAAGAAGGTTGAACAGTTTTAAGGGGAGACAGGGTAGGCGGGCACTTTTTTTTTTTATTTTGGAAACAGCTTGCTGCTTGTTTGATTTTTGCAAGCAGAATAACCTAATTAAGGGAAACCATTTTAAATTTTGAGTGAAAAGCAATTTTTGGGGGTTTTATTCACCAAAATGTGAAAAAAACGTTATAAAATGTGCTTTTTTTAAAATGTTGCAGTTTGTGAACCAGTGCATGTTTTGATCCAATTTTTCTTCTTTGCAGCAATATGTGTGTGTTTAATAATTCTGTGCATCGAAAAGCATTTCTAAGCAATATATTATTTTAATTTAGCATTTTCAGTTACCGGTTCAGTTCTGATAAGAAAAATACATGAGATCCTAACTGTCAGACTCATAAAAACCCAACCAATGCACTGAACTCTTATTCCATGCACAGAACTGATGCTGTACAACTCATAAACAACATATACAAAAACTGAACAAATCCATCAAGCCTTTCAAAAGTTGCAACATTTTAATTGTAGCGTTTTGTCTGAAAATTACATTCAGAGAAAACAGCATTTTAAAGATTTGAACCAGTACATACAAAAACAAGTAGCACAGTGCACCCTGAATTCATATGTTTTTATCAGAATGACCACTTTACTATGATGGGGAAATGATTTGACGATCAAATTATCCGGACTTTTTTTAAAAAATCATTTGAAAACTCATCTATGTTAGTGCAGATATGAATCAAAACGAAACTGTCGGACTCATAAAAACACAAGGAATCCACTGTATTCTTATTCCATGCACAGAAATGGTGCTTCACAAATCATAAACAACATATACAAAATTGGAACAAATCCATCTAGCCATTCAAAAGTTACATTTTAATTACCACATTTTGTCTCAAATTACATGTAGAGAAAACAGCATGTAAAAGAGTCTCACTAGTACCCCGGTAAACTAGTACCACAGTAGAGCTTGAATTAATGGGGTGGTTTTTTTTAACCAGAATAACACTTTAACTATGAAGGGGAAATGATTTGATAATCAAATTATCAGATTTTTTTAATTTAAAGGAAAAATCCAAGGTTTTCAAGTATCTCCAAAAAATTGAAAATCGAATGCCAAATGCTACAAACAACTCTGGAAAAATATTGTAAAAATTGAAAAAAATTTGTTGTTGTTGTAGTTGAAGATTTAGTGTTGCGGGGCTAACCAAGACAAGTCGCCTGGGGTCAAGTAGTGGTCACGTGGTTTTCGGTGCACTGTGACGTCGGTGCACTGTGACGTCACAAGTTTTTGTGTTGATTCTACCTGACTAGTACCAGCTTGATTTTCACACAGAAAAGTCACCACTGTATGCCCGAAAAGAATGCCTCGGTGGAGAGCAGCCGCAAACTGCAACAACTCGTCAATGTCCCCAGGCATTTCATAGCACACTTTCCCTCATAAAACTATGAGTCTCTTGTGGAAATGGAAGAGGTGTGTGCAGCACAAGCGTGCAGATTTCAAAGTGTCGGGCACTTTCTGGACACAAATTTCGCCATTTTTCTGCAGCACAAAAGTTGGCGTTTCATCCCTGAAACAAATGTTTTGACCACTGGCAGTGTCTTCCCTTCATAAAAGTCCGGAGAGGGCAGTATTACGCGAGGCTGGTACAGTCGACGAGCCATCGAAACTCCGAGGCGACATACGAACAGCGGATTATCTCACAAGAAGGAATGCGTTGAAGGTCAGAGTACATGCTTTTATTTTCATGCATACACGTAAACATTGTTTTGCTGCGCAGCGAATACGAATTGGTGCAGAACAGTGTGTCTGGGTACGGCTGATATTCGCTGGAGTACAGATGCGCCACAGGCTAGATCTACAGAGTTACAGAACGGTCTGAGCTGAGCTTTGAGTGAGAGTAAAAAGTAGTCAGGGTTGAGGACACGTAAGACAATGCGTGTGTCACGTTATCTATTCTATTCAGTCGCAAACTATGCCCTGATATCAATTCATGAAATTGGCAGCGTTTGCTGGAAGCATGGTTTAATGCTATTTTTACCAGATCTAAGCTTTTGGTGGATGTGCAACCGGTAAGGTAAACAGACACCTGCATGCTAGAGACAAGAAGATTACGAATTGTGCAGGGAATTAATCTTTCTGCATTGACTGAGAGACGCAAAACCAGTCTAATTGCTACAACATGGATACACATCCAGACGACTTCCAGAGGGTGTCTAAATGTTTAGTGTACTGTATAGATGAGAAGCATACTTTCGAATTGATTTATACTCGCATTCATTTTCTCTCTTCTTTTACTTCCAGACCTTATTCTAGCTTTGCAAAAAAACGAGAAAGTGTCTTTGACAGATACCATCCAAATAATACATTATGAAAACAAGTACAAGTTCATTTCTACTCATGTTAATCGTTTATGCTTTCTGTGCTGAGCGACATATGGATTGAATTTCTTTCGTAACTCACCTCCCGTCAACCTGCAAAACTATATATCTGTAAAAGTAGTTTCAAATAAAGTTAGTATGCTTCCGAATAAAAAATATGAAAGCATTTTCTGAAATGTTCAATTATAGACCAAAACGAAACATTCACGAGTATGTTGTTGACCTGATGGTCTTTATTGTAGACAGCAAGAGTTGCATGTTCAAGAAGTTTAACTTTAAGCAGTACATTTGAAAGAGCAAGGTAATTTAAGGTGGTATAATTTTAATGGTAGGTTCCACTGTAAGGCGACATGGAGGGTATCTTTGACGGACTCATTCAACATTCATACCCATGCACATCACCTCAAACACATAAGCTTAGTTCTTGAGTCAAATTTATTGGCTTCATAAAATAATATTGTGAATTTTTGTCCGTTTGCAGATTGGCTTATCTATGAATTTTTTTCGAAAATATCTTGCGATCTACGTACGCATAATGTAACACGTGAAGAAGAACATAAAAAGTTCGTCAAGAGGAATCTAATTTGCATTTGCCTTCCTTATTGTTAATTTTTTCTTCATAAAGACTACTTGAAAGAAACAAAATGTTTAACCATTTCAAGGCCTCTGAACAGTTTAAAAAAAATGCAGGTCTTTGCTCACTATATCAGGAAAAATCATCTCTCGACTTGAACACATACCAATAATCAACAGCCTCACTGCTTCTTGGAGCTGGATTTTGTGTGTGGAATGAATTACACATGTGGCGTTTTATAAATTAATTCATAGAAGATGTACATTCGTGCAGAAAGGCTTTAATTTAATAATTAGGTCTTCGTGATGTTCTCTTAAAATAACTAACATGTGTGCCCTTTACCGGGCCTCTGAACCAGTTTTGTGAATATGCAGGTTAAACTCGTGCCTTTTCTGTGTTATCAGTGTATTTCTCATCCAGGCATGGATGCGTCCTCTTAAATGGACAGCCCTTCGACAGCCCTTTCCGTGTAAACGATTGGGTTCAAAATCTCAAATCTTACCAGGCTTTAACATGGGATATGGACATCCTTCCGTTTTGAAAAATACCAGAACTGAACACTCTGTATGGGTACTCTCTTTGCGAATGTAGAATTTTATGAATTAACTTCTTAAACGCCACACGTGTAAAACATTCCCTAAAAAATCCAGCTCCAAAAACCAGTCAGGATGTTGATTCCTGGTATATGTTCAAGTCAAGAGATTTTTTTTTCTATGTAAAAGTCTTCGCAGATCTGTGTAGTGAGCAATTTTTGGAAAAGGACGTGCCTTTAAGCCTGTATAGACGGTTTGATTGTTGAGATACCTGGTGGCAATGGCCGCACGGGTGGCAAGAGGTAGTAATGCACAGATGACAACAAACCGACATGCATTTTAAAAAAAAGTTAGGAGGCAATTGAGAGGGGGAAACATTTTGTTAATTTCCAGAATCTTTATGAAGAAATAATGAACGAGAAGAAAGTCTGGCCTTTAAGTAAATGCAAATTAAACTATGTATACTTTTGACAAACTTTTTCTGTTCTTATTCACATGTTAAAATGTGTGCAGAGATCGTGAGTTACTTCCAAAAAAACCCATGTTTCAGGCAACAGGCAAACGGACAATACTGGACACAGGCTATGCTGACCGGCTCATGGACTGACTACCTGATGCTGAAGTACACCAACAGTGGACAATATCTGGAACAAAATGTTGCAGCATGTGAACCATGCACCGGACCATGTGACAACCCAGTATCATCTTCAAACCATGCAGGAAGCTGTTCAACCAAAGATACTTGTTCAACACAGTCACACGATTTGTAAAAGTATAGTTTCAGCCTTCTGTAGCTCAGGGAGTTTGAACCCCACTCTTCATCCGTTTAGGAAAGTATTTCTGATTGTTTTGACTGCACAGGTTGGTAATGGTACGATGATGCTTCTGCCGAGAAACCCCACTCGCTCAGGGGTGTCGTTTGGGTCGGCCCTTTGGCCAATCGCCGATTTTTTTTTTTACTTTGGCCGAAACTTTTATGTCCCTATCGGCCAAATGTCCGAAGAGTATTCGCCTGAATCGGCCAAAGTTTGTCCAGTTTTTTGTATTGGTCAGGCTTTGATTGCTAAAACTGCTGCCGATGTACTTAGTCAACTGACTGACGTTTATTTCCTTCGCGAATACCAAAAACGAAACATCAATGTTTTGAACAGAAGCCATTGACGAAAATTATAGATGCAAGAGTGGCTTCCCTTGGACAAGGGAAACCACACTCTCAGCGTTTGCGTTCGCCGGTTCGCGATAGTTTATCAGTCAGTCAGTGCTTTCGATTTGGATTTGAAATGTCGCAACCAAAAAAGAAAAAAAACTAAATTGGCTAAGGTTTGCTACCATTCGCCAAGGTAAGTGATTCCTGACAAAATGACAGAAACACCGCGAATGTGGACAGTGTCAGTGTGAGTGGTAGCAGTGTTGTCGAGTCGATCGAAGCAGACGACATAGCAGACGATAGTCACCGCGAATCGCAATCTGCTGAGCCAGAGAATAACAAGTCGCGTTAGGCGAAATAACAACATTTAGTCAAGCTGTCGAACGCACTGCATTTTTTCACCAAGACCGCATACTCATAGTTTCGTCAGTCCACCGCTAGTGGCAAAGGCAGTGAAATCGACAAGCCAGAATAGTGCGGTAATGGTCGCGCTTTTCTGTATCTCTTTTCTTTTTAGTGTACTGAGTTTGATTTTAATCCAAACATATCATATCTATATGTTTTTGGAATCAGGGACCGACAATTCATTAATTATTTTTTAAGCCACCAAGCTGAAATGCAATACCAAAGTCCGGCCTTTGTCGAAGATTGCTTTGCCAAAATTTCAATCAATTTGATTGAAAAATGAGGGTGTGAGTGTGACACTGCCGCCTCAACTTTTACAAAAAGCCGGATATGACGTCATCAAAGGTATTTATCGAAAAAATTAAAAACACTGTCCGGGGATATCATTCCCAGGAACTCTCATGTCCAATTTCATAAAGATCGGTCCAGTAGTTTAGTCTGAATCGCTCTACACACAGACACACACACACACACACACACACACATACACCACGACCCTCGTCTCGATTCCCCCTCTATGTTAAAACATTTAGTCAAAACTTGACTAAATGTAAAAAGGAAGAAAGAAAGAAAGAACAAGAAAATAAATTAAAAAAGATCGCAAAGACGAATGGGGAAAACCACACGAGAAATGCGTAAATGTTTTTTTGGGAAAAAATAACAACTACAGCAAACAACAAGTTGCGTAAGGCGAAATTACTACATTTAGTCAAGCTGTGGAACTCACAGAATGAAACTAAACGCACTGCATTTTTTCACAATGACTGTAGTCGGCCGCTAGTGCAAAAGGCAGTGAAAGTGACGAGCCATTTTAGCGCGGTAGCGGTTGCGCTGTGCTGCATAGCACGCTTTACTGTACCTCTCTTCGTTTTAACTTTCTGAGCCTTTTTTTTTTTTTTTTTTTTTTTTGGGGGGGGGGGGGGAGCATCCTTCTTCATGGGTCTTTTTTTTATTTTTTCTACTTCTTTCTGGACATGTATTCATATGATGGACAATTTTTTTTTCTCTTCATTACCGTTACTCTATCGTTACAGCTATTTCATTCACCTTTGCTATGTCTAGTAGTTTGTGCGTTTGTTTGCGTGTATGTGCGTGTGTGTGTGTGTGTGTGTGTGTGTGTGTGTGTGTGTGTGTTGTTGTTGTTGTTTCCATAATTCTGTTAAATAAGCGTGTTTTTAATTCAAACATATCATATTTATATGTTTTTGGAATCAGGAATCGACAAGGAAATTTAATTTTAATCATAATTTTTATATTTTTAATTTTCAGAGCTTGTTTTTAATCCGAATATAACATATTTATATGTTTTTGGAATCAGAACATGATGAAGAATAAAGTAAAAGTAATTTTGGATCGTTTTATAAATAAATAATTTTATTTACAATTTTCAGATTTTTAATGACCAAAGTCATTTAATAATTTTTAAGGCCTCCATGCTGAAATGCAATACCGAAGTCCGGCCTTTGTCGAAGATTGCTTGGCAAAAATTTCAATCAATTTGAATGAAAAATGAAGGTGTGACAGTGCCGCCTCAACTTTTACAAAAAGCCGGATATGACGTCATAAAAGACATTTATCGAAAACATGAAAAAAAATGTCTGAGGATATCATACCCAGGAACTCTTATGTAAAATTTCATAAAGATCGGTCCAGTAGTTTAGTCTGAATCGCTCTACACACACACACACACACACACACAAACACACACACACACACCACGACCCTCGTCTCGATTCCCCCTCTATGTTGAAACATTTAGTCAAATCTTGATTAAATGTAAAAAAGTAACCACCAAGAAAAACCCACAAAAAACAGACCGTGATTAAAATCGCATTCCACGTTTTTACATTTAGTCAAGTTTTTTTCATTTTTTTGATAAATGTCTTTGATGACGTCACATCCGGCTTTTTGTAAAAGTTGAGGCGGCACTGTCACACCCTCATTTTGATTGACATTTTTGTAAAGCAATCTTCGACGCAGGCCGGACTTCGGTATTGCATTTCAGCTTGGTGGCTTAAAATCTAATTAATGACTTTGCTCATTAAAAATCTGAAAATTGTAATAAACATTTTTCTTATATAAAACGATCCAAATTTACGTTCATCTTATTCTACATCATTTCCTGATTCCAAAAACATATAAATATGTTTTATTTGGATTAAAAACAAGCTCTGACAAGTCGCGTAAGGCGAAATTACTACATTTAGTCAAGCTGTGGAACTCACAGAATGAAACTGAACGTAGTCCGCCGCCAGTGCAAAAGGCAGTGAAAGTGACGAGCCTGTTTGGCGCGGTAGCGGTTGCGCTGTGCTTCATAGCACGCTTTTCTGTACCTCTCTTCGTTTTAACTTTCTGAGCATGTTTTTAATCCAAACATATCATATCTATATATGTTTTTGGAATCAGGAACCGACAAGGAATAAGATGAAATAGTTTTTAAAACGATTTCGGAAATTTAATTTTGATCATAATTTTTATATTTTTAATTTTCAGAGCTTGTTTTTAATTCAAATATAACATATTTATATGTTTTTGGAATCAGAAAATGATGACGAATCAGATGAACGTAAATTTGGATCGTTTTATAAAAAAATTTTTTTTTTACAATTTTTAGATTTTTAATGACCAAAGTCATTAATTAATTTTTAAGCCACCAAACTGAAATGCAATACCGAAGTCCGGCCTTCGTCGAAGATTGCTTGGCCAAAATTTCAATCAATTTGATTGAAAAATGAGGGTGTGACAGTGCCGCCTCAACTTTTACAAAAAGCCGGATATGACGTCATCAAAGACATGTATTCGAAAAAAAGAAAAAAAACGTCCGGGGATATCATTCCCAGGAACTCTCATGTCAAATTTCATAAAGATTGGTCCCGTAGTTTAGTCTGAATCGCTCTATACACACACACACACACACAGACACACACACACCACACCCTCGTCTCGATTCCTCCCTCTACGTTAAAACATTTAGTCAAAACTTGACTAAATGTAAAAATTAAAAACATAAAAATTATGATCAAAATTAAATTTCCGAAATCGATTTAAAAACAATTTCATCTTATTCCGTGTCGGTTCCTGATTCCAAAAACATATACATGTAGATATGATATGTTTGGATTAAAAACACGCTCAGAAAGTTAAAACGAAGAGAGGTACAGAAATGCGTGCTATGCAGCACAGCGAAACCACTACCGCGCTAAACAGGCTCGTCAGTTTCACTCCGTTTTGCACAAGCGGCGGACTACGGTCATTGTGAAAAAATGCAGTGCGTTCAGTTTCATTCTGTGAGTTCCACAGCTTGACCAAATGTAGTAATTTCGCCGTACGCGACTTGTTTTGCGGAGGGGACAGTGTCAGCTGATAAGCAATTATTGAGCGACAGTGCCAACGCGGGACTGAAACGAAGGGTAGTGATGCGAAAAGTGCATGACTTGACGCGGACTATGAAAGGGATAAGCCCCATCACAGAGGGCTGTCGCCACTCCAGTGTTAATGGCAACAAGAAAAGCACGTCTCCATATCCCTCTTTTTCACAGGTGTAGTGTGTGCCCAGTGCACACCCGTTTCAACCCTGTGCACGGATTTTGACGGATTAGCTCGTAGACGCCGCCTGAATTTTGCCAATTAGGCCAGGTAATGCTTGAACTGCGGTTCACCTTGACTACTTTCAGGCTTCTTTTTCTACTCTCTGTTCCAATGTAAAGGTTTTTTTTTCAACCTTTGCCGTGCTTCCTGGGTTCACCTGTACCCAGAGACACACTAAAATCATTGTAACTCTGGAACCATTAAAGGTATCGTTTTGAAATTTTAAGTATCTCTCACACACCTAATTTGCTCTCTGTCTGCAAATTTTTAGTGTGTACATGACAAAACATTAAAATTAATTGATTATGATAATTTACATAAACACTACCGGGCGCGGGTTCATACAAACCCATACTTTTAAAAAGTAGTAGTGATTGTAACTATCCCTCTGCCGACGGCGCGGGTTCTGCTACACCCATAATTACCAAAGCGGCGGAACAGTGTCTGTCTGCCTGTTTGTCTCCAAGAGACTGTCTGTCTCTCTGTCTGTCTGTCCGTATCTCTCTGTCTGTATGTCTGTTGTCAGTTGCTCTGTCTGTCTGTCTATCCGTCTATCT
>NC_090257.1:29394073-29480839 GCF_037325665.1 Littorina saxatilis
TGAGTGGCTGCTGACACCAGTTGATCCTGTTTAAAATCAAGGATAAGCCACAAATTGTTTATAAAATAGCTAAAATTCTTCAGCTTCAGGAGGGCTTTGCCCCCCAGACCCCCGAACGGGACCCTGGACCCCAGGTCCCAGGTTGTAACCCCCCCCCCCCCCCCCCCCGCCTCTGGCTTGACTGCTCCGCCCCTGTAATCTGTGTTCCTAAGACAATGATTGTATGTATTGGTGTTCCCCTCTTGAGTCTTGTGCTTCAATGTTACGGTGACTTTGGATGAGCCAAAATAATAGCCGAACTTTTTCCAAGATGCCCTAAAGCTTTCTGACAGTTTCGGCCAAATGTCCCAACATGAAAATGTCTAGCAAAACCCCTGTCGCTAGCGCACCAGCTGCCTGTTATGGGTAAGCGACGTGCCTGTATTTCCTGCAAAGCAAGACAGAATAAAACAGCAACTTAGTTTGAGCTTTTAAGACATTCGTACCAGAGAAAACGTGTACGTGTTTGTTTGGAGAGGGTGGATAGAATCATAAGACACGCTGTGTCTGTGTGACGTAGAGCAGGTTTTCACATTCATGCTGAAGCACTGTGTGATCGCTATTCTTTCTGGCATATCTTACCTTGATTTCAGACAGACTGGGAACCGAAATGAGGATGTCTACATGAATAAACTATGCTGATATGTATGTGTTTAGAAATAAAGAATAGTTTTAATGATATAATGATGGTGTGTTTTGTTTTTTAATCCAATGTGATATTTTCGTATTTGAAAACAAATTGTACACTCTGTGGTCAATTTTACTTTCAGATAAATAAATCTATCATAATGGAAATCATCTGTTTGTGTTGTGTTACTTACTCATTTTGATCAATGTTGAGTCGTCCATATTCCTGTGTGTACGCATAGTATGCAGTTTGAAGGTAGTAGATGTCCGAGCAAACATAGGAGGATGTGCTGTTAGGCTGTTTCCTCATCCAGGTTTTCCAGATATTCGAATTAAGTTCCCTCTTGGAGTTTCTGCACTGACACCTGATAAGCAAAATACACGTATCACTCTGTGACCATGGCAACATGTATCATCTGTATGCCCCGTTCAAAAATTACCTTGAGATTCTAAGGTATACACAGAAATTGCAGTGGATCACAAAAACAACACGAACAGTAGTACATATATTCACAGTTTAAAAATTCATGCAATGAGAGTCAATAACCCGATTTAACCCCAGGTAGATTCAGGGTCCCACTGACTGAATCTCATATGGTTGCTTTTCGGCACACACCATACATTTTTAATGGGACTGTGAGGTTTTGTTACTACAGTAAAATAGTAGCAACGTACTGTCTGTTCGTGACGTTTGAGAAGGGGTCAACCCGCTATTGCCGCGGCCCGTTGTTGCCGCGGCCCGTTATTGCCGCGTCCCGTTGTTGCCGCGGCCCATTATTGCCGCGGCCCTTATTTTCTTCTCTTTTTTTTCTTCATTTTTTCATTATGTACATTAATTTTTATTGACGAGAAAATCTCTTACGCAAGGAGAAAGGACGACCCCCAGCGGAAGTTTTCGCCACGTCCGCAGGGATTGGAACTCGCAATCCTGTGCATTGGAGGCAGGCGCGGCGGCCCTCCCGAGGGAGGGAGGGAGAGAGGGAGGGACGGAGAGAAATAGTGGGATGGAGGGAGAGAGAGGGAGGGAGGGAGTGAGAGAGGGGAAGGGAGGGAGATAGGGAGGGAAGAAGAGAGAGGGAGGGAGAGTGAGAGAGTAGAGATGGGATGGAGGGAGGAAGGAAGAAGATAGGGGGGAGAGGAAGTGTGGGAGGGATGGAGGGAAAGAGATAGTGGGATGGAGGTAGAGAGAGAGGAGGGAGGGAGATAGGGTGGGAGGAAGAGAGTGGGAGGGAGAGAGAGGAGGAGGGAGGGAGAGAAAGAGAGTGGGATGGAGGGACAGAGGGGAGGGAGTGAGAGTGAAGGAGGGAGGTAGAAAAAAGTCGATTGTTGGCGGTAGGGAGGGAGGGAGAAAAGGAGGCAGGGAAGTAGTGAGATATATAGAGAGGGAGGAAGGGAGGGAGAGAGAGATGTGGACTTATTATCTGCTTATCTAAGCACTCTAAAAGGTAGAAATTAACACAAGAGATGTGCATTGATTTCTTCTTTTTGATGAACGAAAAATATCATTTTTGAAAAAAATGGACTTACTCGGTTTTGTCAGCACACGGCAGAGTTACCAACTCTGTTGTTTGATGGCATCTGACTGGCGCAATTTTTCTTTTTTTTAAACGGAATCAGGGGATCTTTCTTGCTGGAAAGTTCCGCGGCAATAGCGGGTTGCGGCAATAGCGGGTTGCAGCAATAACGGGCCGCGGCAACAACGGCAACAACGGGCCGCGGCAATAGCGA
The DNA here is from genome assembly GCF_037325665.1 of Littorina saxatilis. NCBI lineage: Eukaryota > Metazoa > Mollusca > Gastropoda > Littorinimorpha > Littorinidae > Littorina > Littorina saxatilis. The sequence goes on from NC_090257.1 coordinate 29,396,468, forward strand.
GTTGTAAGTTATGTAACCTTTGCACTAACGCATTGTCTTTTTGTAGTGTGACTGTCCGATATTGCGTACTCCTAAAAATCAATGATCAAAAAGTTTGAACTGCTGTAATCGTGTTTCAGCATATGTCTGACAGTGCTTATTTGCTTCCAAAACGGCTTGCGATATCACGCCATCAGCGTTTCGCCACTGCTCAGAAAATCTTATGATTTCAGATCTAGTTTAATATCGGAATCACGTGTGCTCGTTGAAAATTCATTTATTACTTCCCTTTGACCGTTTCGCAAGAAAAATGTCAGGATCACTATTAGCACATTAGCCCAACGCCATTTGAAATAAGTTTCACTGTTTAGTGGTGTCAATGTCATGTAGTGTCTTACTGTTGCAAATACAAATACCAGGATAAGTGCAGTTTTGTCCGAAAGAAACAGGCTTTGCACAATGTTAACTTGCTGTCTACATGTTTCGTTGTGTGACTGTAGAATTACTCAGAATTCCAAGAGAAAATAAGGATAGTCGCGTGTGAACATCACGGTGGAAGCATTTATTCTAAACTGGGCAGTTTAATCCGTGATTAAAGATAGGAAAATAAACAACACCATAATAGCATAAATCCATACTCTTTACATGCTTACAGATCTGTGGAAGCACATCAACTGATCTGTGAAAAACACACCTGACTTCGATCTAGCACTGCAAGAGGTAGCGACTACCAGGGACCTATATTTAATATGAGGTCTATGCGACTACGGACTAGTGTGTCAACATCACAACAAAGAGAATCACATACCATTTCGTATTGCCGCTTATGCTGGCTCTGTTTCAAGCAGTTCATTGTGGCCTCGCAAGCATTTTAACGACGAAGAGGCTCAAACGGGCACGGTAAAACCTCAGGCTGGCTGAAAACCGGTCCGTATTCCACTTGTCTTCCTCACTGCTGGACCGGCCATATTTGTTGTTCAAGGCCCGTGACGTAGCACATGTATGTGCACAAGGTCATGAGCCAAGACTGCGCGCGCGATGGAACGATTCAGAACAGCCAGCAAACGAGTCAAAGTATACTTTTTGGACTTCTGTGTTCATTTTTACACACGCATTTGTGGTTGATGAATTAAGAGGGTCAACATATCAAAAGTGACCCTAAACCTTGGACTTTTCCTTTAAAAAAAAATCATATGAAAACATTAAAAACGTCAATTATCTGTGTTTGTGCTGATATGAAAATATTGATCAGAACCAAACTGTCAGACTCATAAAAACCCAACGGATGCACTGATTTCTTATTCCATTGCATAGAAATGATGCTTCACAAATCATCAACAGCATTACATAATTATATATACAGAAATGGAACAAAGCTATCAAGCCATTCAAAAGTTGCAACATTTTAATTACAGTATTTCTGTGCTCAATCCTAACACTGCAGCAAATTTCTGTAAAGCTGAATGTCCCTTTCCATGTACCAACATGGTCATACGCGGATTATTTTAAATGCAACTTTACCACCCGAAGCGTTGCAAACACCGGGAGAAGAGTAAACAACTGCAGACTTGAATGGACACTCATATGCACTCCAGATGCAGGGCCTGTGCAAATCCTTGGGCTGATGCATCACCTTCTTTCATAATCAGACTGCTATCAGACAAGCATTCAGTACAGGATATAGACCTTTCAGCAATAGATTGAGCTGATCAATGTTGACAAAAGCCCAACACATGTCAGCGGAGTGACGTTGCACAGTACCAGTATCCATATCTGCTTGTGATGGGTCAGAAGATGGCAAAGTATCTGTATCTTCTTATGGTTGGTCAGAAGATGGCAAAGCTGATGTTTCTGCTGTGGAAGAGGGTAGTTCCGGTTTAGCAAACTTTTCCATCAGGTCAATCTTTCTCCTCGCTGCCACCACAGGAGGACTGGTTCTCCCCTTGCTCCAACCTAATAAATACACAAACACTGATTTAATATTTGATACAACTGTCCATGGTTTTTGTTTGTAATAAGCTGCAAATTTTAAGACTCAATATAAACGTCAACAAGTGCTTGTACTTTATTTTGCAAATGACCATGTTACATGGGGTGTACCTCAACTTTTTGGCTAGGCCGGTAAATCAGAAATCCCAATCAGCCCCCAACCACTGAACCAGGCGGGTTTTCTTACAACCACCTCAGCGGCTCGTACCCACATATGTCGGTTGACGAACACACACACACACACACAAAAGACATTCATTAATTTAACAGTGACTCATACTCATTACATGTGGATTTGCACTACTTATTAATACCCAAACACACACAACTTAATGACAAAAAAGTGTATGTTTTAATATATATAATGATAAATAATTGATAATAAAAGCAGCCACGAAAAAGCAAAAGAAATCAAAGTATTCTCACCCTGTCACACACTAAACCTCACAGAAGGTTATCCCATATATATACATACCAGCCCCTATCACAAAATTTACATGTCAAGTTTACAATGGGATTTGAGTAACCACACAATCACATACAATGATACACACAGGAACTAATACTGAAACTAGCTGAATTATTTTCTTTCTTTCTTCCTTTCTTTTCATATTTTTCTTTTAAAATTAATTCATTTCATCACACTTGCTATGTATTTGCTTGTTTCTTGTCTGTTGTCTGTTTTGTGTGTGTCTGTGTGTGTGTGTGTGTGTGTTCTGTGTGTGTGTATACATTTTCAGATTTCCTAAACCTAGCACTGTTTGCAGGTGATCTTTATGCTTTTGATTCATGAGTTGCATCCCCAGTCCTTTAGTTTAACTCTTTTTTTTTCTTTGGTGAAGTAAATTGGATCTATTTTTTTATTCCTTAGTTAATGGAAAAGATTTGACAACAATATTGCTGTCAATGATAGGTTGGTCAGCCATGCTGGTGTAAACCAATCCTTTAGAATTAGAGAACGCTCTCTAGTAGGGTACTTATTTTCCTACGGTCAATGACCAGAAACAGAAACTGTGTCAGTCGTACATCGCTCAGATGCTGCTTCTCAGTTTGACCACAGACAAAGAATAATGATGACATGTTACACCATAGTAAGCTCTCAAGGACTGGCCAGCGAAGAACAATAAAATAGGGGTTGTGAAGACGATATCACAGAGATGATCGAGGGAGGGGGTTGCGGCGGCGGCATAGTCAGTAAATTGGATCAAGAAACCCGCAAAATACTTCAGACACAAACTGTTTATCATTTACCTGCAAACCCTAACACATTCTTACAACAACAACAACATAACAATGTGCAATAAATCACGTTGTCAAACAAACAAGATCGAAAAGAGAAAGAAGCAAAACCCACCTCGTCGAGTCAAGAATCTTAGAATGTCGTCTGCTTCAATTCGATCATGTTGGTTCATTTCGGAGTGTTGTTACTTCCTTCTACTGTTCGCTGCTGCTGGTTCATCTTTCTCTGATATTTCTTGCCACTATGCCGAACATTTCCAATGTTAGGGTTGTTCTCCGCAGCTCAAAACTTTGAAAAATGCTGCTGAATCGGTGAAAAAGTCATGGATTTGTTGACACCGGGGGACTGATAAGTTGTCTACTGCGCTTGCGCCAAATGCCTTTGACCTACATATATTTGCATATATTAATTCCGGGGTTTCGGTTGGAACGGATTCTCTCTCTTTGTGCCTATGTCAACGGAAATTCCCCAACGGTGATGACGTCATCTTGAAGAACGGAAATTTCCACACAGTTTGAACAGCGAAGGGTCATGTCATGTGCGCACATTTACCAGCACGGAGTATCCAAAGTAGACCATTTTTTCGATTTTTTTGATAAAACACAGACAAAAACAACAAAACATCGGTTTGAAAATGGTTTTATTTACATGAATACATGTCTAAAATGACAAAAGCAGATTATTGAATGCATTCCAGGATGTTCAAAGGTGTGAAAAATGCAACAACCCCAAAAAGGTGTATGAGACCAAAAATAACTCATTTTGCCTACCCGGTCTGCCCTTAAGTGAACATTAATCAGCAACTTTGTCAATAAGTTCAGCCAGGCAGGAAAAATTGTGAGCATAAGGGAAGTAGATTGAAATATTTTGAGTGAATATTGTGGCATACCCACATTGAACATCCTGTAGACGGGAGCAGTGGCATGGTGATAAGATGTCGGCCTCCTAATCGGGAGGTCGTGAGTTCGAAGCCCGGTCGCTGCCACCTGGTGGGTTAAGAGTGGAGATTTTTCCGATCTCCCAGGTCAACTTATGTGCAGAGCTGCTAGTGACTTAACCTCCTTCGTGTGTACACGCAAGCACAAGACCAAGTGCGCACGGAAAACATCGTGTAATCTGTGTCGGAGTTCGGTGGGTTATGGAAACACAAAAATACCCAGCATGCCTACTCACCAAAAGCAGAGTGAAGCTGACTATGCTCTCAGAGTATAGTGTGGGAAACCCAAATGGGCAAACGTGCTCACACGTAACCAGAAAATTCTGGAACGCTGAAGAAGAAGAAGAACATCCTGTGATTTCTTGCTCATTTTAGTGCTCTTAATCTGACATTTCTCTTAGAAGTTGTGTTGGTTTGTGATTGGTTTGTTCTGTCCTCCTGAGTGTATTGTAACCTGATCCTAATTGTGGACTTTCAGATTTGAGTGGACAGAATGCAATCAGATACAGATGTACAAAATTCGAAGAATATACATTTCAGGCACGTCTATAGGGCTGCTTAACACAAAGCTGCACAATGTTCATGAGGGAAACATGAAGACTTTTACAGTGGTACCTGCGATGAAAGGACACCCTTGGGACCAGCCAAAAGTGTCCCTACATGGCAGGTGGCCTGTCATGACAGGTATATTTTGTCAAGATAATAGTCAAAGGGACTACAGAAGGTTCCTCTTGATTGAAGGTGGTCTGTCATCGGAGGGTCCTAATATGGCAGGTACCACTGTCCTTGATAATTGATCTCCTTATCACTGAGCAGGTGGACTAGATATCACTGGATTGTTCAGTACAACTGTTAGCAATATCTTTATTTATGCACAAATACACATAACGCAAACGAATTTATACTGCGTTTTGATAGATTAGTGTCTATGGATAGATCAGTAGAGCGTAACAGGTGTCACTGTTGTTCATACGCATAAAACATAATCTTTTTTCGCAGTTATGCTGCAATTTTGATATATGTGTATTGACCAATCGGTAAATTTCGACAGCACTCGCCTTCATTCATTATGTTTTTGTGTGTGTGTGTGTGCAAAGAGCAAATAGATCACAAAGAACGCCATGCGCATCGATACATTTTGACAGCTCTTCGTCATTCATTATGTGTTTTTGTGTGTACAGAGAAATATTCATAGAGAACACTATGCGCATCAGTAGAGTTTTACAGCTCTCCGTCATTCATTATGTGTTTTTGTGTGTACAGAGCAAGAGGTTCACACAGAACACCATGCGCATTGATACATTTTAACTGCGCTCACCTTCATTCATTATGTGTCTTTGTGTGTACACATAACAAGTGGATCTCGGAGAACACCATGCGCATCGGTACAGTTTAACAGCTCTCTCCATCATTCATTATGTGTCTTTGTGTGTACACAGAACAAGTGGATCTCGGAGAACACCATGCGCATCGGTACAGTTTAACAGCTCTCTCCATCATTCATTATGTGTCTTTGTGTGTACACAGAACAAGTGGATCTCGGAGAACACCATGCGCATCAGTACAGTTTAACAGCTCTCTCCATCATTCATTATGTGTCTTTGTGTGTACACAGAACAAGTGGATCTCAGAGAACAGGATGCGCATTGGCCGAGCCATTTCACCGCCAGGAAGCCCCTCCCACGACTGGCCGCCCTCACCCTCATCCGACCTGGCGGGGAGTCCTCCCAGAAAGAGGGGCCGATACTCCCCAGGTTTTAGTGGTGAGGACTTCACAGATGATGATGATGATGAGGAGGAGGAGGAGGTAGAGGGGGAAGAGGAAGAGGGGGAGGAGGAAGAGGAGGTTGAACCGTATGCGGACGTGTAGGGCTCCCCCTTTGGTTGCTGTCGTTTTTGTGTGTGTCTTGGGTGGTTTTAGTTTTAATCAGGAGTATAGGCCTCCTGTTGCGGCCTCTGTGACTAAAGCTTCAGTCTCTCAGGTGGTTTTAGTTTTAATCAGGAGTATAGGCCTCCTGTTGCGGCCTCTGTGACTAAAGCTTCAGTCTCTCAGGTGGTTTTAGTTTTAATCAGGAGTATAGGCCTCCTGTTGCGGTCTCTGTGACTAAAGCTTCAGTCTCTCAGGTGGTTTTAGTTTTAATCAGAAGTATAGGCCTCCTGTTGCGGTCTCTGTAACCTCCCTCAGTGTCTTGGGTGGTTAAAGTAGAAGGTCTTTCCAGCAGGTTTCACTGTATAGCCAGGACTTCGTCTTTTGGGGAATCTGCTAGTTCTCACCTGGAATTGTCTTCTAGGGTGCGTGTAGTTGATATGGAATGTCTGGTATCTAGGGTGCGTGTAGTTTATATGGAATGTCTGGTATCTAGGGTGACAGAGAAGTCTGATTTAGTCAGTTGTGTTTATAGATTTAAAATACTGATGTAGTCTAGTGTGGCAAGAGAATTCACATTGTGGGTGGTTAGATAACTTGTGGGAGTTGTGCTAGTCCAGGGTGCTTGGATATATCTTGTTGTGGAATAGAAACAGGAACATGGTAGAATACATATCAGTACCCTTTGCTATGACTGAGGGTCTTTGGGAGAGGTAGGACCTAAGAACACCTTTCCATGGATGCTCATCCCATGAACGCCTGGACATATCTGTCTTGGCTGAAATGATGGGTTACATGAGAAGTGACAGGGTGACCCTAACAAAATTCCACCCACTAAAATGCTAATAACTCCTAAATTTGTTCAGCGAATATTTGGTGTACATAAGCTTGAGATGTGGGATGTTCAGTGCTCAAAGTTTTAGTCATGTAGGACAAGTAGTTTGATTTAAACGCTTTAAAAAAAACATTTTTCAAATTCAAAGATTGCCTCAAAAGTTTGAGGTTTTGCATTGAGTAGTGGCCACACTCACCCGGCTTGAACCTTCCAGACCCCCTGTAATTGCTGTTACAGTTCGTATATTGGTTGAGGATGGTTTTCATATGCAAGACCCTCCAGAAAAACTAACAGATAAACATCTGAAGGGTAAAAATCGGGTTAGTGTGGCTATCACTCGGTGCCAAACTTCTTACTTTCGAGTCAATCCCTGAATTTTAGAATACATTTTTGAAAAAGCATAAAAGTCGGACCATTTTACATAACAACTTAAAACTTTGTGAACAAAACATCCCATATAACAAGCCAATGAACACCAAATATGAAGTAAGTCACTGAACAAATTTAGGAGTTATTAGCATTTTAGTGGGTGACATTTTTGGGGGGAACACCCTGTACCTTACATTTCATCTTGTGTATTATTCTTGTCTGCTATATATATATATCTATATTTATATATGCAAATTTTCACGAATCTTTTGATCTCTTCCAGCCTCTGGAATAATTGTCAAATTAAGGCTTGTCATTTAATGTTTCCTTGCTTTTTAAAATTTTTTAAATGGGACATTTTGTTGATTGTCAAAGACTAGAAAAATGTAATGTGCAATATAAGCCTTGCCCCCTAATGAAGCGAGAATTTTTTTTTTTTCTTGTGTGATTGTTTGTGTGTGTGGGTCACAGTGTGTCTGTGTTTGTGTGTATGTGCACGCTGTTGTAAGGGTAAGCAAAATATTCCACCTGGAAAATGTTTACAAGTAGGATAAGCCCATGGATGAAATTCCAATCTGGAAATCCTGATTTGAACAGTTATTTCCTGATGGATTTCCAGAATTTTCCAAACCTTCAAAAAGGGGTAATAGCAGGGGGAAAATGAACATATTTTGGACATCTGGATCATCTGAGTCTGACGACAATTTGTCCTGATTTTAAAGATCCTCAGGTTTCATCCGTCTACATATGTGTAAATTTGCACAAGGCCTCATTAGATTAAAGAGGTTTCTCAAGCTTAGGCCAAAAAAGAAAATAGTCTGTTTACGGTAACCCGACCGACCCTATTTTTTTCGCGCGACCCTAGACTTTTTTTTTGGCATTGGGGGGGGGAAAAAAAAAAATTCTTTTGGGTTTTTTTGCAAAATAAAGTAAAAATATGGGGGGTTTTTTTGGGGGAAAAAAAACAACAACAAATCCCGACCTACCGACCCTATTTTTTTGGCCTATGTTACCGTAAACAGACCTTTTTTTTTTTTTGGCCTTATATAAAAGCTAAGCTTTTTTTCCTTTTTCTTTTGCATTGTATGGTGTGGTGCACGTTAGGACAAGAAGAGTGTTGCTGTGAGGATGCCATTTAAAGCTTTTAATACTTGAACATTTTAAAATGTGTGAAACAAAAACCTACAATTTTCCTTTTTTGTTGGACCTGACAGTGTTAACTGTGGTTGAAATCTTATGTGTAAGGAAAAATATACACTTTTGTAACAGCTTTTGTCAGACTGCACTATAGAGTTCACAGAACTACTACACACTTAGGCTGACTAGGTACGGCTCAGATTGTCAACGATTTTAAGATTTTGTTTAATGTTTGCCCTGGGTGACTGGTGAACTGCTTTTGGATGTGGTATGTTTTGGTAAAAAGCTTGGTTAGTGTGATTCTGTTGATTGCATCTCCAATGGAATATCTCAGCTGCCTAAAGGAACTTTCTATCCCCCCCCCCCCCCCCCATGTCATTCATTCTCCTTTTTTCCCCCACCAGAAATGCTTTTGCAAATTGTTAAAGAATTTTTCATCTGAGAGCAGCTGATTGTAAAAATTACGAAATTTTGGTCATGTTTTGATAGCTTCCAATCAGTATTGTTTTGTTGAATGTTTCTTTTACATTTAGTTGTTTATCTGTTTGTTTGTGTGGTTGTGATGGCAACGAGTTAAAAGAAACTGAAAAAGCACAGTGGGTTATAAGAATGGAATGGTTAGCAGTTGAAGAATACGATGTACAAGAAACATATCTGAAAAGTGCATTCCAAGCTCTGAAGAAATTATTGGGTAGAGATTACTTTTTATTTGTGTCAAATGTTTTAAGTACTAGCAAACCTGGGAACCCATACGATTTCGCCGTATTCTGTATGCATGATTGTCGAGAATACGATCAGTACGGTCAGTGGGAAAAAAATACGACGAGAAAAATTCCAAGACTACTTTTATTCACAAGCCCATCTTGAAGCCGATCCAGTATTTTGACACATGATTACTGTTTTTGTCAGTAAAAATTAGAAAAAGGATTTGTTTTTAATGTACACAAGAATTGAACGGTTCGTCGGAAAGTGCAGTGAGCCTGTCAAACAGTTGAAGTTGACGGATTTCTTTCGTCCTGTGTGAATTCATAAACACTGCAATGGATTTTAAACACTGCAATGGATTTTAATATTTTTTGTGGGGAATTAAAGTGTACAACAAAATAATGAACTGTAGCAGACGACAAAACTGCCGACTCTGACTGAACCATGTACTTCGTCCGCCGCGCACTACAGAGGCTTTTTTTTGTTAAGGTATGGCACTGTTTTATCTTCTTTATCTTGCTTTTAAAAAAAAAGTGATCAGTTTGATCATTTTCGTTATCGCGAAAAAACGTTAACTCGAAAAAAAATATTGGTCCCTTTCATTTCGTGTAAAGCGATCTCGACTGTATAGGTAAACTTAATTAACGATGTGGCGGACGCGTGTGAAGCATGTTTGAATCATGGATGTTGAAATGCTGTGTGGAGTACGTTCATTTTTCTGAAAATACAGCAAGTTTGTTTGAGAATACTCTAAGTGCAAAACAGGGTTTCCCAAGTCTGTACTAGTCGTTATTTTGTATATATCAGTTTGATTTTTTTTTTTAATACATATAGTTAATAAACCGAAAATAAAAAGTGGGTTTTTTTCAACACATTTAGTGGAAGGCATGTTTTTTGTTAGTAATACATGTAGTTATTTTGTCACAGAATCCTGAAATCAGCGGGGTATTAATTAACATGGGTGGGATTCTTCCGGTATATTCCGGAAATCTGGATTCGTAATGTCTGTGGTGACGTTTTTTTGGTTGTTAATTGTACAAATCCTTCAGCGTCTGGGGGCCCCCCTTCAAATTCTTCATGATTCATGACATTTTTGAGTGCCACCCATGAATTAAGACATTCCTTAAATGCAGAGTGGTGAAGAAGTTCCATTACAAAAATATTGATGTGATATTCATGCCGGCTTTTTATTATTGTCATTATTTTTTGCGAATACATGTATTTCATCGAACTGACGATAATTAGTTTGAATTGATGGTACTTTGAAAATGATATTGTGATGTTCTCCCCAGACCTGCCTACCCCTGAAATGTACCATGTGTAGTTTTGGGTGTGAAAATAAGGCAAATGTGTAGTTTGGCAGGTGAATGTGTAGTATTTCAATTTGATCAACCCAAACCGCAAAACAGAACAGTTGCTTATACCGTACTAAAACAAACACTCAACACTCCAAACAAAACTATTACAATGTGAACAATACTCCCCACAAAAATACAAGCCAAGCATTAAGTTTATTTGTTAAGAAAAAAATTATTAACTAGTTTGGAACATTTGCATGGGTGAAACTGATCAGAATTAAAAATAAGGAAAATGAGGCCGGGGTCCAGGGGCCACCCACGCCCTGGTGGGGTGCAGGGGCAACGCCCTCTTAGGGGGCCCAGGGGGGCGAAGCCCCCCGGAAGAAAACGAAAAATCAGGCTTTTTAAGGGTAAAAGTAGGCCTTTCCTGGTATCTCAAACACACAAATTTGCACAGTAAACAATGATAACAAATGCCAAGCTGTAGTCCAATAATTCGCGCGCTCAGGGAAACAAAGATTCAGCGATGTCCGGTCACTGTGTTAGAGAAAATACAGATCGGATCGCCGGCGAAAAAAAAAAATTGTTGTTTTTTTTACAGATTTTCAAAATAAGGAATTCTTTATTTGACCAGTTTCACCCATGCATTTGTTAAAAAAAAAAAAAGAGCTATGTTGAGGGGTATGCAGTTCATATACAGTGGGACCCCCTATTCAAGACCTGTGACAATCTGAGAACATCAACTTGAGTCACAAAAAGTAGGGACTGGGAGTATGTGTATCAACATGAAGGCAAATTTATATAAACAGAACAGGTTTGCGTCGGCAATAATAATAATATGGCAGGTCATTGCCTCTGCTCTGGTTACCGATCTCTCAAAAGTGAGCTTGTCTTGGTCTTCTTTCCCTGGCACGGGTTTCTTCACAAAACAGTCCAATTTTTCCTCTGCTTTGGTCGGGATTTCTCGAATGAGAAGTGCTTTTCTTGTGGCGGTTACACGGTCGTAAAGCCTACTGTGCCTCTCTGAAAAAGCCGTGTTGCACACAGTGCAGTGGGCAAAATGCTTCCCTTTTCTCCACGAAACTAGGCATGGATGCTCCTCATAGTACTTTGGCAGAAAAGCCTTGCTGGGAGTTTGACCAAGCTTCTTTTTTTTTGCTCCGTGGCGGTTGATCGCCAAAGTCTTCTGAATCCGTGTTCGTCGCTGTAGCCATTTTTTTCCCTCCAGAAAGAATGAGCTAGGAAGTGACCGCGTTCAGAAAAGTATGTGCTGAAACGCCCGCGATAGTTGTAATAACAGCAGCAAGACCAACTGACTACGCTACTCTCGCGGGCGCCGGGCATGTTTTGCACGCAGTACACAACCGGTTAGTACAAATTATGGATCGGAACTCGCTCGCGTTTTTGCGTATTCAAAATGTCAAAATGTGTAGTCGAAACGAAACGTTTGCGTAGTATAAGACAAACATGCGTAGTTGCGTAGTTTGGGGACCAAAATCGTAGTTTACTACGCTCAATGTGTAGTGTAAACAGGTCTGTCTCCCCGACAGACTGCAATACACTGTGGAACCCCCCTTTAAACAACCTTCACAAATATGAGAAAATCAGGTCTTAAAATGGAGGAAGTCTTAAAATGGAGGAAGTCTTAAAATGGAAGGAGTCTTAAAATGGAGGAAGTCTTAAAATGGAGGAAGTCTTAAAATGGAGGAAGTCTTAAAATGGAGGAAGTCTTGAAATCAAGGGAGTCTTAAAATCGAGGGAGTCTTAAAATGGAGGGAGTCTTGAAATCAAGGGAGTCTTAAAATCGAGGGAGTCTTGAAATGGAGGGAGTCTTAAAATGGAGGGAGTCTTAAAATGGAGGTCTAAGTCTTGAAATGGAGGGAGTCTTAAAATGGAGGGAGTCTTAAAATGGAGGGAGTCTTAAAATGGAGGGAGTCTTAAAATGGAGGGAGTCTTGAAATGGAGGGAGTCTTAAAATGGAGGAAGTCTTAAAACCGAGGGAGTCTTAAAATCGAGGGAATGGAGGGAGTTTTAAAATCGAGGGAATGGAGGGAGTCTTAAAATGGAGGGAGTCTTAAAATGGAGGTAAATGTACAGAGGTTATGAACAAAACATCTCAGAAAGGAGGGTCTTAAAAAGGAGGAAGTCTTAAATTGGGGGGTCTAGGGGGGTTCCACTGTATCCACAGTTATGTTCTGCATATACATGTATTTCAACAAATTGCCCACAAATTGGCAAACTTGCAGGTGTTTCATTTTCCTGCCAGAATAGCTAGAGATTCACCTTGAGCTATGATGTACAGTGGATTGTAAAGTGGAATCCCCGTTTTTAAGACCTCTGAAAAATCTGAGACATTCATGCCTTAACTCATTGTCTCCCAGGTACGGATATATCCGTACCCACTCATATAGCTCGATCTGACCAGGTACGGATATATCCGCTCAGACTGTTAGCTTCAGTCGCTTCCTGTAACGTCCATCTAACGCCTTCATTCCCGCGTGTTGATACACAGTTACTACACAGTTACTACAATTCTGAGTGACCTGCTGCAGCACAGCTGGTCTCGGCTAAAAAAAAAATTGGTCAACATAGGTGGGGTAGAAAGTGTCCAAAAGGAGGGAGTCTTGAAATGGATGTAAATTTACAGAGTTTATAAAAATCTAAAACAGCTAGGTGTTGAAAGGGGGGGGGGGGGGGGGGGTTCTTAAATGTGGGGGAACAGTAAAAAAAAAAAGGGGGGGGGGTTTCTTAAATGTGGGGGAACAGTAATAACAAAAAAAAAAGGGAGGGGGGTTCTTAAATGTGGGGGAACAGTAATAACAAAAAAAAGGGGGGGGGGGTTCTTAAATGTGGGGGAACAGTAAAAAAAAAAAAAAGGGGGGGGGGGGGGGATTCTTAAATGTGGGGGAACAGTAATAACAAAAAACAAGTCGCGTAAGGCGAAAATACAATATTTAGTCAAGTAGCTGTCGAACTCACAGAATGAAACTGAACGCAACGCAACGCAGCAAGACCGTATACTCGTAGCATCGTCACTCCACCGCCCGTGGCAAAGCGGCAGTGCCCGTGAAATTGACAAGAAGAGCGGGGTATTCGTTGCGCTGAGAAGGATAGCACGCTTTTCTGTACCTCTCTTCGTTTTAACTTTCTGAGCGTGTTTTTAATCCAAACATATCATATCTATATATTTTTGGAATCAGGAACCGAGAAAGTGTTTTTAAATTGATTTAGAAAAAAAAAATTTGATAATAATTTTTATATATTTAATTTTCAGAGCTTGTTTTTAATCCGAATATGACATATTTATATGTTTTTGGAATCAGCAAATGATGGAGAATAAGATAAACGTAAATTTGGATCGTTTTATAAATTTTTATTTTTTTTTTACAATTTTCAGATTTTTAATGACCAAAGTCATTAATTAATTTTTAAGCCACCAAGCTGAAATGCAATACCGAAGTCCGGGCTTCGTCGAAGATTACTTGACCAAAATTTCAACCAATTTGGTTGAAAAATGAGGGCGTGACAGTGCCGCCTCAACTTTCACGAAAAGCCGGATATGACGTCATCAAAGACATTTATCAAAAAAATGAAAAAAACGTTCGGGGATTTCATACCCAGGAACTCTCATGTCAAATTTCATAAAGATCGGTCCAGTAGTTTAGTCTGAATCGCTCTACACACACACACACACACACGCACGCACACACGCACATACACCACGACCCTCGTTTCGATTCCCCCTCGATGTTAAAATATTTAGTCAAAACTTGACTAAATATAACAAGTCGCGTAAGGCGAAAATACAATATTTAGTCAAGTAGCTGTCGAACTCACAGAATGAAACTGAACGCAACGCAACGCAGCAAGACCGTATACTCGTAGCATCGTCACTCCACCGCCCGTGGCAAAGGCAGTGCACGTGGAATTGACAAGAAGAGCGGGGTATTCGTTGCGCTGAGAAGGATAGCACGCTTTTCTGTACCTCTCTTCGTTTTAGCTTTCTGAGCGTGTTTTTAATCCAAACATATCATATCTATATATTTTTGGAATCAGGAACCGACAAGGAATAAGATGAAAGTGTTTTTAAATTGATTTCGAAAAACAAATTTTGATAATAATTTTTATATATTTAATTTTCAGAGCTTGTTTTTAATCCGAATATAACATATTTATATGTTTTTGGAATCAGCAAATGATGGAGAATAAGATAAACGTAAATTTGGATCGTTTTATAAATTTTTATTTTTTTTTACAATTTTCCGATTTTTAATGACCAAAGTCATTAATTAATTTTTAAGCCACCAAGCTGAAATGCAATACCGAACCCCGGGCTTCGTCGAAGAGTACTTGACCAAAATTTCAACCAATTTGGTTGAAAAATGAGGGCGTGACAGTGCCGCCTCAACTTTCACGAAAAGCCGGATATGACGTCATCAAAGACATTTATCAAAAAAATGAAAAAAACGTTCGGGGATTTCGAACCCAGGAACTCTCATGTCAAATTTCATAAAGATCGGTCCAGTAGTTTAGTCTGAATCGCTCTACACACACACACACACACACAGACACACACACGCACACACGCACATACACCACGACCCTCGTTTCGATTCCCCCTCGATGTTAAAATATTTAGTCAAAACTTGACTAAATATAAAAAGGGGGGAGTTCTTAAATGTGGGGGAACAGTAATAACAAAAAAAAGGGGGGGTTCTTAAATGTGGGGGAACAGTAATAACAAAACAAGTCGCGTAAGGCGAAAATACAATATTTAGTCAAGTAGCTGTCGAACTCACAGAACACGTGGAAATTGACAAGAAGAGCGGGGTATTCGTTGCGCTGAGAAGGATAGCACGCTTTTCTGTACCTCTCTTTGTTTTAACTTTCTGAGCGTGTTTTTAATCCAAACATATCATATCTATATATTTTTGGAATCAGGAACCGACAAGGAATAAGATGAAAGTGTTTTTAAATTGATTTCGAAAAAAAAAATTGATAATAATTTTTATATATTTAATTTTCAGAGCTTGTTTTTAATCCGAATATAACATATTTATATGTTTTTGGAATCAGCAAATGATGGAGAATAAGATAAACGTAAATTTGGATCGTTTTATAAATTTTTATTTTTTTTTACAATTTTCAGATGTTTAATGACCAAAGTCATTAATTAATTTTTAAGCCACCAAGCTGAAATGCAATACCGAACCCCGGGCTTCGTTGAAGAGTACTTGACCAAAATTTCAACCAATTTGGTTGAAAAATGAGGGCGTGACAGTGCCGCCTCAACTTTCACGAAAAGCCGGATATGACGTCATCAAAGACATTTATCAAAAAAATGAAAAAAACGTTCGGGGATTTCATACCCAGGAACTCTCATGTCAAATTTCATAAAGATCGGTCCAGTAGTTTAGTCTGAATCGCTCTACACACACACACACACACACGCACACACGCACGCACGCACACACATACGCACATACACCACGACCCTCGTTTCGATTCCCCCTCGATGTTAAAATATTTAGTCAAAACTTGACTAAATATAAAAAGGGGGGTTCTTAAATGTGGGGGAACAGTAATAACAAAAAAAAGGGGGGGGGGGTCTTAAATGTGGGGGAACAGTAATCACAAACAAAAAAAGGGGGGGGGGGGGTGTTATTAAATGTGGGGGAACAGTAATAACAAAAAAAAGGGGGGATTCTTAAATGTGGGGGAACAGTAATAACAAAAAAAAGGGGGTGGGGGGTGGGTTCCACTGCAAAAAAATCACAAAATCTGAAGTCCCAGTTTCATATAGCCACTGGATTGTGATAAGGAAATGCTGTATATGTTAATCTGCTGAACTGTCTCTCTGATCTCTGTTGTGCGCAAATTAACAATGAAGTAATTAAAAATGTACTGGTCGTCAAGAGAATGTAGATTTTGTTCTTGGTGGATTTGAAAAGAAAGTTGCAAGTTTTAAATGGTTGAACATGTTTGTGTCAAATTTGAAACAGATAGGCTGATTATGTTCCAAAATCAAGAAGAAAAACCCAAGAAATTTAGGAAAATTATGACTCAGCTTTTATAAAAGCTGTTTTTAAATCGGCGCAGCACAGAGGGTGTGGCATCGTGTGTAGCAGACAATTGCTTTCGTCAGCCTGGCTCGCTCCACCGGATGTTGCGTCAGATGTGGTTGCGCACGCACCCACACTCTCACAACATCCGACAGACGCTATCTGTCAGCTCGTCGCCAGATTTTATATGAAAATTATCAAAACTTTTAAATACAGACAAAATGAAGCTTTCACTAGTATGTCAACCTAGTAGTTTTCGAAGTGGACAGACAAAGAAATAATTATGGGATAATGAACAGAAAATGCACTCAGCTCAGCTAAGGTGTTGTTTTTTCAATCTCAAAATGGTGAGATATGTACTTCAGGTTCTGTTCATTGTCATGTTGTTATTTGTCCATCCCCTTCTTAGACATATAGGTGGATGTACTAATTGTATTGAATGTTTTATTTTGTCTATGGTAAAATGTTCCAGTAACTTACCTGGGTTTTATTTTTTAATTGTTTTTGTTGTTGTTATTAATGACTGTGAAACACAACAGTGAACTCTGCTGCTACTGCTTTTGTTTGTTTGGTTGGTTTAGTTTTGGTAAGAGTAAAGTCTCGTGATGGAATGAAGAGAAAAAAGAGATCGAGAACTGTGTGTCATGTGCCCTCTATTTAGGAGAGAAAATCTGCTTGTTTGTTTATTCTCCCCCAGCGGGTTAGGGGGAAGAATTTACCCGATGCTCCCCAGCATGACGTAAGAGGCGACTAACGGATTCTGTTTCTCCTTTTACCCTTGTTAAGTGTTTCTTGTATAGAATATAGTCAATTTTTGTAAAAATTTTAGTCAAGCAGTATGTAAGAAATGTTAAGTCCTTTGTACTGGAAACTTGCATTCTCCCAGTAAGGTCATATATTGTACTACGTTGCAAGCCCCTGGAGCAAATTTTTAATTAGTGCTTTTGTGAACAAGAAACAATTGACAAGTGGCTCTATCCCATCTCCCCCCTTCCCCCGTCGCGATATAACCTTCGTGGTTGAAAACGACGTAAAACACCAAATAAAGAAAGTTTGGTTATCCATGACTAAGTATTACAGGTCTGTATTTATCTGTTTATTCATCTATAACCAATTACCATTATGTGGAGAGTTTTAATTGATTTTCAGGGAAGAAACAACCACAGACGAAAAGACAGTTCGTAAACTTCTACAGTGTTTACATACAGTATGTTCTCATAGTTGACTTTTGTTAAAAGTAAGTGATGTGTACTTTTGTTTTATACTTGCATATGGATTGTTGTGGACATTTGTTTTATGTCTTGTTTGTGCTGAGTATCAGTTATATAGCACAGGCCCTTACATCAAAGTACCTGGCTCAGTGGAATGTGTTACAGGAAATCCCAACCCCCCTTTTAAGACCTCCAAAATCTGAGAAAATTAGGTCTGAAATAGTAGGGAGTCTTGGGTAAATTAACAGGAGTTATGAAAAGAAAATCTGGGCGGGGATGTAGCTCAGTCGGTAGTGCGCTGGATTTGTGTCCAGTTGGCCGCTGTCAGCGTGAGTTCGTCCCCACGTTCGGTGAGAGATTTATTTCTCAGAGTCAACTTTGTGTGCAGACTCTCCTCGGTGTCCGAACACCCCCGTGTGTACACGCAAGCACAAGACCAAGTGCGCACGAAAAAGATCCTGTAATCCATGTCAGAGTTCGGTGGGTTATAGAAACACGAAAATACCCAGCATGCTTCCTCCGAAAACGGCGTATGGCTGCCTAAATGGCGGGGTAAAAAACGGTCATACACGTAAAATTCCACTCGTGCAAAAAATACGAGTGTACGTGGGAGTTTCAGCCCACAAACGAAGAAGAAGAAAAGAAAATCTAAAAAAGGGAGGAAGAAGTATTATCTTGGGGGTTGGGGTGGGGGTCTTAACTCATTGTCTCCCAGGAACGGATATATCCGTACCCACTCATATGGCTCTATCTGACCGGGTACGGATATATCCGCTCAGACTGTTAGCTTCAGTCGCTTCCTGTAACGTCCATCTAACGCCTGATTTCCAGCGTGTTGATACACAGTTTCTACAATTCTGTGTGACCTGCTGCAGCACAGCTGGTCATGGCTAAAACAAACTTGGTCAACATAGGTGGAGTAGAAAGTGTTAAGAGGGGTGTTCCCATTGTAAATATACAGAGGTTTTGAACAGGAAATCCTGAAAACAAGGTGTGTTGGGGGGGGTCCTAAATTAGGGAGTCTTTGAAGTTTAAAGCAGGGTTCCACTCACTGTGTAATGCACAGGAGCTAAATGTATCAAAGTGCCGGGCTGGGACTTATAGTTGATTAAAGCACTATCCCACTGAGAAAGGGCAAATTTTTAATTAGACTGGTTAAGAAACATCTATTTTATACAGACGTGAATGTGTGCATGCAATTGCGTGGAATCCGAATGTAGTACTGAGGATTCTGCATGTTCGAACGAGCTGTGATTTTAGTCAGTTTTTGCAGGGGTGTTTATCAAACAAGACAAATACTAACGAAACTTCACAACAAAGACCAGACACACAAGCAAATACATGTACTTAAATTAAATGATAATGCACACACAAACTTGCCTATTTCCTATTTTTGTTTTCTTTATTTGTATTCAGCATAATTATGATAAAGCCTCTTTACGTAACAGTTCACCAGCAGTTCTCAATTTGTCTGACTTTTTTCACAAATGTAGACCGGTACATGTAGTCACAGCATACCATGTTCATCTGGACAGAAAATGAGTGCTGACTCCTATTCTGCTTCCAGACTGTCCGAGCGCTAGTCATATGCAAGCATGAGCATACATCTGTTTGTGCATGAACACTTTTGTAATGTGCTGTTGTAGGTGGTTTATATATGCTGTTTGTTTCATTAAATGTGGTCATTTTATAACATGTACTTGCAGTATAGTGATACTGCAAAACCAATACTGGTCATTCTGCATTACCATGCTGGTTTTTTGTTTTGTTTTTCTGCTGCTTTGTTTTTTGATCGTTATTTCGATTCATGGGGCTCGTCACATGATTGTTCAATCCAAGTGTTGATGCTTAGATCCTATGATCTAGCAGCTTTGCAGCATAGTTATTTATTTTTGTACCATTGAAACACTTGATTGGATTATGAAGAGATATGCTGGGTGAGGGGGGGGGGGGGGGGAGCTTCCGGAATCCGGGAACCCCCCCCTTTATGTGCTGTATAATGTTTTGTGTGTGTCCATCTTTTTGTTTTATCACATCTGTGCTACCAGAAACCGTTTAAACTTAAATCATCAATGAATCACGTCTGGGGATGATGCTACGCCAGGGGTAATATGTTTGTTATGGGTTATTGCATTGTGTGAGACAGTTCACTTCTGCATGAACTTGTATTTATTCATTTTTGGCACTTGCACTTCCAAGTGAAGTAACTGTTGATATATGATAGGCGTGTGTATGAATTGATAGTTTTGGGATATAAAAGCTTTCACTTGAAATATCCTCTGTCTTCCTTTCTTTCTGTGTGTGTGTGCGTGTATGCATGTGTGTGTGTGCGAACGTGTGTGTGTGTTGGTTGGTAAAATGATTCATACCACCTTGGATTTTTGAAGTACATGCTTTGTGGTGTTGGCGTCAGAAAGACGAGAGTTGCTAGTGTGTCAAAAATAAATTCTATGATAAATGAATGTGTGTGTGTGTGTGTGTGTGTGTGTGTGTGTGTGTGTGTGTGTGTGTGTTAGGGCATGAACAAAATATGAGGCATTGGCAGGAGCAACATGAACATGCCACGCCCTCACCAAGAGAAGGTAAGATTCAGTATTGAGATTGAACGTGTGGAAATCCGGGAAAACGCCTACATGGAATGCACCCGCTTGTGGTCGACTTAGACCCCTTCTGTACTAATAAGACTTAATGAGCCATGTAATCATGTTAAGTGACACTATTCTCGTGGTGTACATAATTGTATCGGTTTTAAGGTTTTTACGTTGTCTATTGGTGTGATAAGAGACATGAATGAATTCTTATCCCAGATAATTAAGTTGTTTCTGTCCATGTCTTCGTGCCCGCGAATCTTGTCAGTGCAAAGATTTGCAACACTGAGAGGCTGTTATTTCTGTACAAACAAACACTTATTCTTGCCGCGCTTGTTTGACTCTATACGCTTGTCGTGTGCATTGAGAGCGATTACTTCCCTTTGGTTATTTGATATCTTAACATCGCTCTGCCTCATTCTGTTTGAAATTCTAACTAATACTTTCGAGGCGACCCTGTAACAATGTGTGTGTTTGTTCTGTTTAAACCAGTCTTGATCTAAGGACTAAGTCCGGTCTAGAATAAAAGCTGGTTCTTGTATATGACTGTGTACGTAGGTGTTAGTTGGGGTGCCTTGGAGAATGATGAGCATATGAGCTTGCGGTGATCATCCTTTTTGGGATGAAAGTCGCTTGTTCATTTCAATGCTTGTTATTCTCTCGGCTGCCAGGGGAGAGGGTTCCGTACAGCTCTCGCTTGCTCTGTTGCACATGTCGTGCATTGAGAGCGATTACTTCCCTTTGGTTATTTGATATCTATACGCTTGTGTTAATAGTTGCAGTTGAGTCTGAAGACCTGTTCTGTCTGGAGCAAACACTGGTGAGAACAACATCTCCACCATCACTGACCACCTCATCTTTTTTCTGCACACAAATCCGCCGCTGCTGAGCCGCAGGCGACGGATGACTTAACCCTTGGGCCACCGCGCTAGGGACGGTTCTACTTAAAATCATTTCTTTTGTTTTCTTGCCCTTGGTCGCCTTGGCTTTGAGGAAGCGGAGCAGACGCGTGTTGAGGAAGAAGGAGAAAGCGATGAAGGTTCCCTGGAGCCCGTTGAGCAGGATGTAGATCCACCAGAAGGCGGGCTGTTCCGTGAACGCCGCCAGAAAGCCCGCGGCCCACGTGAAGCCCATGACGCACACCATCTTGGTGTACACCAGGAGGCGCTGCTTGTCCGAGTTGGGCTGGCTGGCTATGGGGGGCCAAAAAGAACACAATGTTTAAAAACACACACACAATGTCATTATCAAACGTTTTATATACAAACATGCGCTGCTTGTCTGAGTTGGGTTGGCCGGCTATAGGGAACTAAAAGGAACAACATTTTGAAAAACACGCTCAAACGTTTTTTTAATTCTTTTTAAATTGTCATTATCCAACGTTTTACACACGAAGAGGCGCTGTTTTTGTGAGTTCTACTGCCGGCTATGAGAGACCAAAACTTTCAAAAATACCAAGACAATTTTTGTTTCTTGAACGGGCCATAGATTATCTCATCTTTCTGGGTTTAAAAAAAAAATTCTTACTTTAAAAACACACTTTGCGATCAAGAGCAAAACAAAGAAACAAGAGCGATCCTGCCAATCATGACCATCTTTATGCACACGATGAAGCACGGCCTGTTCGAGTTCTGCTGGCCGGCTATGGGGGGCCAAAATTAACGAAAATAAAAAAAAATAAAAAAAAGAAAGCTCAGCAACCCCTTTCACAGGAAGCAGTCGATCATGGATCAAAAAACAAGAACGGGGTAAATACAATTCGTCAACAGTGTCCAGGGGCGGATCAGTTCATTTTATGGGGGGGGTTTCCAAAAGTATATTGTGAAGATATGGGTGTGAAGGCGCGAAGCGCCGAGCCGACGGCGCGAAGCGCCTAGCTTGCTAGGGGGGTCCAGGGGCATGCCCGCCCCCCGGAAAATTTTGAAAAAAAGGATGCAAAATGGTGCAAGCTGGTGCATTCTGAGGATGATCATTACCAGTTCCAGGCAGCAGATTTTGTCACTGATTAATACCCACAAAATTGAAACTCAACCCAAAAAAACACACAAAAATATTTTTATTTTTTGGCTGGGGGGGGGTTTCCGGAAACCCCAGAAACCCCCCCCTCGTCCGCCCCTGGTGTCCCAAATTCAAGGAAGCTGTTGCAAACGTATACATTGTATGAACACTCCGGAAGTTGTTGCAAACTTCTAAAATGTATGCCAATTCAAGGAACTGTTGCAACATTTATGCAAATTCAAGGAACTGTTGCAAACTTATAACATTTATGCAAATTCAAGGAACTGTTGCAAACTTATAAAATGTATGAACATTCAAGGAACTGTTGCAAACTTATAACATTTATGCAAATTCAAGGAACTGTTGCAAACTTATAAAATGTATGAACATTCAAGGAACTGTTGCAAACTTATCAAATGTATGGAAACTCAAGGAACAGTTGCAAACTTATGAAATGTATGGAAATTCAAGGAACAGTTGCAAACTTATAAAATGTATGCAAATTCAAGGAAGCTGTTGCAAACGTATAAAATGGATGTCACTCACAAAGAGCGGACCGAGAGGCTCGCATGGTCCTCTCAATGCTGACGAGCGTGACCAGGAAGCAGACGACATTGGCCGTTAGTGCCACAGCCACAGGCCCCAGGAAAACGTAGCTTTGCTGCATCCAGCCACACAACGGCGTGCCATAACCGACCTGTAAGTAATAATAAGAATAAAAAATATTATAATAATAATAATTAATAATCATAGTAATAAAACGTTCTTCTACAGCAGCAGTTCCAACAACTTACCTTTCTTTTTTTTCTGAATTTTGGAACGTTGGCAGTCTCTTTGTTTTTGGATTTGATCTTATTCTCTGGTGTTTTTTTTTTATATCAGCCTACTCTTTAAAACCTATTCACATTTAAGTCGTATCTCCATAAAAGATAGAGTGCCTGCAGCTATATGAAACAAGAATCGTTTGACTGCCAGACATGAACAGACCGAAAGGGTCCACTGGCACTGCAGGTATTGGCAAACTTCACAATGAACTGAACCACTTGGTGTCGACCTAATGGGGAGAAGCAACGAGCGAATAGGTCTCACAGACGATGTTCAGAAATAACTCTGTCAAGATTTTATGGATTGTGGATAGAGTTGCTTTTCTTTGCTTTTCCTTGGCAACACTGAAGCAAGAAACACGTGACATTGTAGGCCAATTACTAGCGAGCGTGGTGTCTCCGCACATGGTCTGTGATCTGTGCCAGTGGAATCATGCGAACGGCACATTCTGATCAGTCATCGCTCAACGGCTATCGCCAGTTATCTCTCTGACCGGACGCCAAAGTCCTACGCGAATCTATCAAACCAAGAATACAGAGATATCTCCCATATGTTGTTCTCGAGCAGTGTTCGCGAGACGAAAATGATTGCAGATGGGCCGACTTCGACAGTGATCTCCGTTCTGTTCTTCACAGTTATGATAAAGACATCGTTCTAAGGTCAAAACAAGTCGAAATTGTGGGACTGCTGCCGGAAGGAGACCGTAATATATGGTTGTATCACTGTCAACAAATCGTCTGCTCCAGCGAGCCGTCTGAAACCAAACGGTTGATTATCACGTGACACTTTTGCCATATTTTGTTGTTAGCACAGTAAATACAGCCGCGAAAAATAGCTCGCTTGAAACTGTCTTACTTATCAATAATCCTTTGTAATTTAAAAATTACACAACACCATGAAAAATCATTATCGACGATCGCGAATCTGCTTATATCCATAACACATTACGAAAAGATCTAAATATGTAAATAATCGATTTCCTCGCCAGACTCGCAAGGAAAACCAAGGCTGAGGTCAGGATGGCGAACGGCAGTTATCCTGGTGACGGGCGCTGTGGCGGGGTGGTAAGACGTCGGCTTCTCAGTCGGAAGATCGAGGGTTCGAATCCCGGCCGCGGCCGCCTGGTGGGTTAAGTGTGGAGATTTTTCCGATCTCCCAGATCAACTTATGTGCAGACCTGCTAGTGGCTTATCCCCCTTCGTGTGTACACGCAAGCACAAGACCAAGTACGCACGGAAAAGATCCTGTAATCCATGTCATAGTTCAGTGGGTTATAGAAACACGAAAATACCCAGCATGCTTCCTCCGAAAGCGGCGTATGGCTGCCTAAAACGGTCATACACGTAAAATCCCACTCGTGCAAAACTGAACACGAGCCGTGTACGTGGGAGTTTCAGCCCACGAACGCAGAAGAAGAAGAAGAAGAAGAAGAAGAAGAAGTTATCCTGGTGAGAATATAAGCTACGGTCTATGCTTTCTGCATTGTCCGGTCGATATAATGCTTTTTTTGTTCGAAAGTACGGAAACCAGAGCTGACTAGCGGCATTGCCGTTGTGCCAGATCGCTTCGAATTCCCCCAGCGCACAGATCGGGCGACCACGTGAGACAGGCCGCTCGCTAGTGATTGGACTGCAATGTCACGTGTAGCTTGCCTACATGTTTCCGCAAGGAAAAGCAACTCTTCTTCAACCCATAAAAACCTGACGTATTTATTTTCCGGAATTCGTGTATCAAAAGGATAGGCGTTGCATCTACACTTCTGTGTGACTGTGGCGAGGATGAAGAGACTCCGCAGCACGTTCTACAAGCGTGCCTATCGAGTCCTTGCCTTCCTGCGCGAACAAACCTACTGGCCAGATGATTGCGTAACTCCGACCAGATGCAAAACTGTTGGGAACAGTGGAACCCCCCTTTTAAGACCCCCCCAATTTTAAGACTCCCTCCTTTTTAAGACCTTGTTTTTTTCAGACTTTCTGTTCATAACCTCTGTAAAACAACCCCCATTTTAAGACTCCCTCCCATTTAAGACCTGATTTTATCAGATTTTTTGAGGTCTTAAAAGGGGGGTTCCACTGTACCTTCAGTGGCGTTCCCTGGGCAGTATCGAGGACAAGGCACGCGACGACAAGCAGCACCGGCAGACCCCAGCACGCCAGAGCGTACTTCCTGTACTCCTTCTGGGCGTGTTTCCTGTCGTGCCTGCCCGCGTTGGCTGACAGTGTCCCGTGGAAGGTGCGGGTCATGTGCACGGCGAGGGCGGTCATCCAACTGAACGCAGCCAGCCAGCACATGTGGGCGACAGCAGCAAGGCACGTGCAGACCACAGGGTTGTGAATGAAGTCAACCAGTATCAGCAGCTGACCTGTGCAAACAAATTCAAAATGTTAGGGCTAATTTCTTAGCCCTATAAAACTGTTATGCAAACCCGAAGGTTTCCATGAACATACAGACAATCCGGAAACCACCAGACCCCATCACAAACAGAATTCCACAATCCACCGGTGTTGACTTAAAGGCCAACAACTCGGGTGCAGAGTCTGCTGTGAAAGGAGCGGTAGCCTCCCCTGTCACATCATAAACGCGAATCTCCCTTTTAAGACCTTACAAAATCTTAAAAAAATTGGGTCTTAGGTCTAAAAGGGAGACAGTCTTAAAATGAAGGTAAACTTACAGACGCTATGAACAGACAATTTGAAAATATAGGGTCTTAAAAGGGTCTTACGGTTAGACTAATAAGCGACTTCGGAACTATGATACAACATTTCTGTCTCTGTCTGTCTGTCTGCTTGCATGTCCACTCTCTCTCTCTCTCTCTCTCTCTCTCTCTCTCTCTCTCTCTCTTTATCCCTCTCTCTCTTTATCCCTCTCTCTCTCTCTCTGTCTCTGTCTCTGTCTCTCTCTGTCTCTCTCTCTCTTTATCTCTCTCACACACACACACACACACACACACACACATACCAGGGGCAGAGCAGTTAAGCCAGAGGGGGGGGGGGGATTACAACCTGGGGTCCAGGGGTAAACCCCTTATGGGGTACATGGGCAAGGCCCCGTTGGGGGGTCCCAGAAGCTGAAGAGTTTTAGCTATTTTATGAACAATTTATGGCTTATCCTTGATTTTAAACATGATCAACTGGTGTCAGCAACCACTCATTATTTCTGTTAAAGTTAATATTAATTTTTATTTTTGACAGCCGGGGGGGGGGTTCCGGAACCCCTGTAACCCCCCCCCCCCCCGTAATCCGCCCCTGCTCACACACACACACACACACACACACACACACACACACACACACACACAGAGACGTACCTGAAGCAAGACTGGCAGCCAGGGAAGCCGTCATGTAGCCAGCCACATTCTGCATGAGAGGCAGCACACAAAACGTCACCAATGACGTCATCAGAAACAGCACTGACGTCAGCGAACACGCCAAGGACAAGTAGTACTGCGCGGAACTGAACTGGAAAAACGTCAGCGTGCCCCACAAGTCGTTGAGATTCTTGAAGTCAGAGCATACTAGAGCGAAGAGCTCGTGCAACTCGTACTGCGACTCGGGGTAAACCAGGTCAGAGCCTGTGATGAAGAGAGTCCCGTTCTCCACACGGGTGCGATTGATTTCGAATGGAACGGAAGAGCAGTTGAGGTTGGACTGGACTTGTGGCTGAACGCACAGCATGGCAATGTAAACTAGCATTATTCTCTGAGAGTCTGCGAAGACATCATCCGACGTGGTGGTGTTCGTTGAATTCGATTTTGTGACTTGAATTTTGAATACAACGTTCGACAGAGGGTAGAAAAATGCCACGGCGCGTTGTGCTTTTTCTACGTACATTTCTCCGTTGAAAGCGGTGACGTTAGCGTCATGCACGATTTCAGGGTTTCCCAGCGCACATTCTGCTTTCGGCTCCGTTTCGTAGTTTGTGATTCTCACGGCTTCGGGGATTAGGTTTGCCTCGAAAGCATTTTGAATGGCTTCTGTCACGACATTCAGAATTAGGGACAAGTTTGTAACCGGATACACTGTCATATGAAGAGAGTGCAACTGGCTGTGGGAAGAGACGACCCGCTCGTTACCAGATCCAACACACGAGAGCTCAAGCGATGGCGGAACAGCAGATGAGCTTTCGTCTGCTTGCGTCTCGAAAAACTCGTCAAAACTGCCCTGCACGATTCTCCTCAAAAGAGGCTGGTTGGTTTCGCAAAAGTCTTTGCTTACTGTCTCAATGTTAACAACCAAGCGTGCCGTTCCTTGAGGGATAATCTGCCAGCTTCCAGGCACGAAGTAACGATCCACAGGGGAACACTTGCCGCGGACAGGTCGGTAGCCTGGAGGGCAGAACACAGAGCGACAGACGAGAAACACATAGTCAAACACTTGGTCGTCCTCGCAAAGAAACCCCGGCCACGATACCTCGCGTCCATCTACAAAGATGGAGTTTGATCCTGTGGAGCCCGGTGAAAACAGAGCCAGGATTCCTCCTTTTCCCCCACTAGTGTCCTCGGGATCCTTATTCTGTTCGGCTGCACGTGCGCATGGTAGTTCCACTGACACCGGGGTGACACCGGTCTGGCATTTCAGGCAGTGCGGGTTCTTCACCTCTCTGTCGTCGGCAGTGAACGTCTGATACGAGTAGCTTCTACACAGCAACATATCCTCGAAGGTACACCTCTTGTCCCCCGAGGTGGCATTAGGGTTTGGTACAATACCAGGAAGGGCGTCAATGTCTTCTGAAGGAGGAGGAATGCACGATCTTGGCTGGGTCAGAGAATCGCTGGGTGGGCGGAAAATATACGTACACTCCCCTGACTTTACAGCAGCGAGAAGCTCTGACAATTCATCCCCAGAAGAGTCGTTTCTTGTCGAGTGGTCATGCGAAACGGAGTCACCTGATACGTTAGTTTCCTGGCACTTCACGCCCTGAAGCCACGGTACCAGCCTGCCCTCTACGTAACCATGGCAACGCGCGCAGTGCACGTTTCTGAATGTCAAGGTCATGTATAATGCATCGCTGTAAGGCTGCAGGCCAGGGTAGTTCTTAGCGTCTTCGCACGTCTTCGCAACGTCTGCGTCTTCAAATAACTCGGGGCAAGATGTCACCATGGAAAACCTGTCTCCTTCCGGAGTCTTGACGCAAGCCCCGTAAGATCTTAACACGCGGGACGCCTTCAGTTCAACGTTCTCTCCATCCTCACTTCCGTTTCCAGAGTCGAACAGCGCATGCTCGAGAATAGCGACGACTTCCGTCTCGTTGGTAACGTTGAGACAGAGGGAGAAGAAATCCATGCAGCAGTCGCCCAGAGTCAGACAGCTATTGTCACACGCACAGTTCTTCACGGCTGTCTTTGTCGCATTTCGTACGAAAGGTGAAATGGATGTTGTTATTTCTGTCTGCGACGATGTTGTAGTTGCCACGGAGAAGCTTACTGTTGCCGTGTTTTTGAAGCATCGGTTCTCACAGGACCAGGTACGGCACTGACTCACCCCGATCCCTCCAAAATTGACAGCCACACGTGTTATGTTCACAGTGCTTTCCGTCGCATTCGTGGCACTGTAACTGCCACTGTCACTGTCACTGTCAGTCTGGTTCTGACTGGCGTGTGTTTCGTTCACCGCTATTTTTGTCACATTCATGACACTTGTCGTCTGGTTCAACGCCGTTTCTGGCACTGTCTTGACACCAGCAG
The DNA here is from genome assembly GCF_037325665.1 of Littorina saxatilis. NCBI lineage: Eukaryota > Metazoa > Mollusca > Gastropoda > Littorinimorpha > Littorinidae > Littorina > Littorina saxatilis. The sequence continues at coordinate 29,425,191 of NC_090257.1, forward strand.
TCACAAGTGCGACATGGGTCGTGTGGTGCGTCACAGTTTTTGGCCATTTTGTTATATCGTCCGTCACATCTGCGACATGGGTCGTGTGGTGCGTCACGGTTTCTGGCAGTTTTGGGATATCTTCTGTCACATTTGCAACTTCTGTTGTGTGGTTCATTGCATGTTGGGTTTGGTCCGAGTAAACTTCTGTCTGGTTTGTGTAGCTATTGGTGGGACTCGTGTCGTCGGTGTTTTCCTGTGTCGTGATATTTTCTGTCTGGTTTGCTGATCTATCTGCTTCTGTTTCTGTCGTCCTTGGGTTAGTTTCTCGCTGATGTAAGGCAGTTTCTGTCTGGTTCATCTGGCTCATGGCAGACACTGTCTGATTCACGGCAGATTGTGTCTGGTTCATGGTGCCATCATTACCTCCACGTGAAACTTGATCTGTTGGATAACATAGTCTGGCAGAGTAGTCAACCATGACTGTAGCCATGAAATGGACAAGGAGAAGAACAAGAGGAACAAGAAGAACAAGAGGAACAAGAGGAACAAGAGGAACAAGAGGAACAAGAAGAACAAGAGGAACAAGAGGAACAAGAGGAACAAGAAGAACAAGAGGAACAAGAGGAACAAGAAGAACAAGAACAAGTAGAAGAAAAGGAAGAAGATGACGACTAAGAAGAAATAGCCAAGAAAATTGACTGCAGATGTGGATACAATGAAAGAACATACATTTCCGAGCAGCAACAACATCATAACCACTAAAACTGTTTTAAAACAGGATACTTTCATGAGAAAAAAACAAATTAAGGAGGAGACTAATACTCAACACATTCGTAGTCGTACCTTTTATCCAACCAGTCTGCCCACCCAATATTTTGATTATTAATGTAAATTTGGTCAACTTGCCAGACGGCTATCATACTAACTACAACAATATATGGCTGAATTAATTCGTCAGAAGGGCTCAGAATATTAGACAATATTGAATAAGAATAGGTCCAAAACCACTGTTTACGTATCGTCAAAATATTTTTAAAAAATCAAAGAAACGGTTGAACAATTAAACTTATTTTTGAAAAAAACAACCCACCAAGAAATAGTAACCTTATGTTGTTGTTTTTGTGTCAGTTCAACGTTTCCTTACCGTCCCATCATTCCTTTTTTTTAAATTCTTGATTTTTGGAATGATAGCTGTTTTTCCATTTTGGATTTCACAATTCAAAAGAAGAAGAAAAAAATAAATTAAATCTAAAGAGTGATATACCTTCTGCAGAGAAAACAGACACCACAATACGCACAGTAAGCGCATCATTTCGCTCACAACATCAGCAGCTCTCGCCGTCATAAACTAATGACTTCGGAACACGCGATCTCTAGAGGTCCGAATCATCTCTGGACAAATCTCTCGCGATGCAGAAATGAGAGTGCTTGTTGAATACTGTCCCTTTTATACTTTCTGTATATTTGATAGACACCACAGGAGCTCTGAATAAAAAAAATGCAGAGTGATTGGAGTGGGGCTAAATGCATGCGAGAAAATGAGATCCGTACATCAGCAGTGATGGATGACGACACATGTGGGTGTGTGGGTGTGTGTGTGTGTGTGTGTGTGTGTGTGTGTGTGTGTGTGTGTGTGTGTGTGTGTGTGTGTGTGTGTGTGTGTGTGTGGGTGTGTGTGTGTGTGTAGAACAGAATTTCGATCATTCATTTATTGCATAATTAGTTCTAAATGTGTTAGACGCAGTTGTTAGGACTTTAAAACTTAAATTGAACCTATGCATATTATTATCTTGAATTCACGAAATTAGCTATTTGTTACACCCCACAACAACATTTATCTTCTCTTTTCGACACACGCATCGGTAGGCACATCAGCAAACAACCAGACAGACACACAGACACAGACAGACACACACACACACACACACACACACACACACACATACTTACACACACACACTTACACACACACACACACACATACACACACACACAAACACACACACTTACACACACACACACACACTCGCACACACACACACACACACACACACACACACACACACACACACTCGCACACACGCACACACACACACACACACACGTGCATACAGACCCCCGCCCCTTCCCACAGACAGCCTCAGAGACAGACCCCCCCCCCCCCACCACAGACAGAAACACAAACAGACGACCCCTCCCCCCCCCCCCCCGCCCCCACAACCCACACATCTTAACTTAAAGCACCTGTTATAGAAGAGCTGACCCGCCTATTTAGTTTTTATAATCGGCAGACGTCACTGATGAACACACAAGGGAGCTGTAACTTCTCTCCACTTTACTGTCGTTAATCACTTCCTGACCGTTCCCTCTGGCGTCAGCATTGATTTCTTTTAATAGCAGAAGCATTAAAGGCACAGTAAGCCTCCCGTAAACCATCACTGAGATCTCCGAGCCTCTACATACAGTGCAAGCATACTTCCATTTGAACGCTCACCGAACGGGAACATCCTGGCTGCTTTCTGTCGAGTGTGAGAAATTTTCAAACAATTTATTTTCGTGGACTATCAGAACCGACTATCAGACGCCTCGTTTCGATGCTAGGCCTAACTTTTAAAATCTAAATAATAAATTGACAGCTTGTTACACAAACATTCTTAAATCATAAAAGAATTCTTTTTTCATCAAGACAAGATCAGTACAATTCGAAATTTTGAAATTTTGAAAAAAGAAAAGCCGCGGAAACGTGTCACGCAAAACGTCTTTCTCGTAGCAGACGACGGTTCTGCATAGCGCCAGTTCCTCTGAACGGCCAACCGCCACCGCTCTAGTTCGTGTGACTTGTAGCAGTTTGTTGCGTTTTAGATTCAGTGGTTCACAATAACGTGCTATTGCAGATAAGCTTACAGCGAGTCGCATTGAAATCCCAAACTGACGGCTAAATTGTGAAAAAAAGGAAACTGGATCACACGGGTTCACGATGGCTCAGGGGTAAGATAAACCACGCAAAAATAAATTCTTTGAAAATTGCTCGCTCTTTACGGAGGGCACCTAGGATGTTCTCAAGCGGTGAGTGTTTAAATGAAAGGGTGTTTGTACTGTGTGTAAAAGCCTGACAGTGTCTGTGATGGTTTACGGGAGGCTGACTGTGCCTTTAAGCGAAATATGTCCGTCTGACAAAATGTTCTGAAAATGACGCCTTCGCGTTTGCTTCAGTTTGATTACAAGAGTACTCTTCTGTGTGAATGTTTATAGTGCCCATGGACAGTTTGACAAAGCAGGTAAAATCATGGACCATATTTTACAGGGTTGTAACTTTTAGTTTATGGACACTAACAAAAGTGACAATAAATAGGGTAATGCAATGGGAAAGGGTGTCTAGTTTTCAGGACCATAGTGCTCTTCACAGAGTCCTGATTTTCTGTAGTTGAAGAGATGCTGCATGTAATACAACATGCGTGATTCTTTTTTGAAGTAGAGATGGTTTTATTTCGGTGTTACAATTAAATCTCTTTGTTGCGAATGCCTGAACGGAGCGCGAGCACAACATAAAGCATGTAGCAATAGAAATATCGCAATACTTGTGGCTTGATCCTTTGAATTGTTTAGGGAAAGCAGTTTTCATTATTTAGCGAATCTGCTAAATAATGCACTATATATACTGTTCAAAAAAAGAAACGCATAGTTGCTACTTGCCAAATTTGTTTTATTTTTCGAAAAAATTAACAGAAAATCCAATATTTAGATTATTTGTTTGAAATTTGGTATGGACACAGTTGAATGCACACACAGTTCATTTGCATCTTCAAATCAATCAGTCAATCAATACGATTGGGTGCCGAGGCTGTCAAGTCAGTAGGGGGTGTGACTGCCTTGAGCAGCAACAACTGCCCGGCACCTTCTGGGCATGGACTGGATCAGATGCCGGATATCTTGCTGTGGGATGGTGTCCCACTCCTCCTGAAGTGCCTGCAATAGATCGCGGTGATTTGCCGGCGCTTCTTCTCGCCTGCGCACACGTCTGTCCAATTCATCCCAGAGGTGTTCTATCGGGTTCATGTCTGGCGACATGGATGGCCAGGGAAGCACCTGGACATGGTGGTCGGTGAGGAACTGGGTGGTGAGTCGTGCTGTGTGCGGGCGAGCGTTGTCCTGCTGGAATATGGCATTCTGGTCAGCCAGAAGAGGAAGGGCGTGTGGGCGCAGAATTTCCTCCACGTATCGCTGGGCAGTTATGCGCCCTTGGACGTGCACCAGGGTGCTCCTTCCAGCGGTATTGATCGCCCCCCACACCATGACGCCTCCACCACCATGAACGGGTGCCTCATCCACACAGTTGGGCGCGTAACGTTCGTTTACTCTCCGGTAGACCCTCCTCCGACCATCATGTCGCTGGAGCAGGAAGTAGGACTCGTCGCTGAACCACACGTGTCTCCAGTGATTCCGGACGGTCCAGCGAAGGTGCTGGTTGCCCCACTGCACTCGGTTCTGGCGATGGCGGCGGGTGAGGACAGCTCCTCTGTGAGGTCTGCGAGCTCTCAAACCAGCTTCATGCAGGCGGTTCCGCACGGTCTGGTCCGATAATCGGTGTGGCCCGGGGAGAGCCTGGACAGAAGATGAGGCCGACAGGAAACGATTCCGGAGGTGGCGGAGCCGTATGAAGCGGTCGTGAGCAGCAGTTGTCGCCCTTGGTCTTCCCGCTCGTGGCAAGTCAGCAACGGAGCCAGTGGCTTGAAACCTGACCCACAGTCTACTGATGGTGCTCTGGGACACGTGGAAGTGCCTGGCGATTGCACTTTGACTTTGGCCTGCTTGTAAACGACCCAATGCAATTTGGCGGTCTTCTCTGCTCAATCGGGCCATCTTTCGTCGCTGAATTGTCGTCTGATTTCTTTGTGGCGAACAATCCGCTTTTATGGGTTTTGGAAGACATGGTGAGAGCTCAATATTCCCCGAGTTTCACGAGATTACACTGAAGCATGACGAGTGGTCATGCCAAATGAGCAATTTTGACATTGTAGCCACTGATAACGCATGCGTCACGTGCAGAGCTCACTTGTGGCAATGGACGAAAGGTCGACGACCAGATAAACATTTTCTGCAGTTTGGTGGATATCCTTGTAGCCATATAACTAAATTAACCAAATATTACAAGCTATGCGTTTCTTTTTTTGAACAGTATATAGGTAAACAATGATTTATTTAGCAACTGCTCACTTTATCCACCCAAAAAATATTATTTTGTGAAATAAGTGATTATTTGTGTAAACAATACATTATTTACGTAAACAATGAATTATTTACGTAAACAATGAATTATTTACGTAAACAATGAATTGTTTAGGTAAACAATGAATGGTTTACGTAAACAAAAAATTATTTAGAATTTTTTTACATTGTTTATAAACAATTACTTATTTAGCACATGAGCTTCTAAATAATGATTATTTAGCTAAAACTGGTGAAAAAACCATGAAAAAGTATCCAAATAATTATTTGACAAACGGAATGCCATAGATCCTGTCACTGTATCAGACAGACAATTAAGTGGGACACTGATGTGGCTGTTGCAACAAAGTCTGAAGTTCCCCACAGTATGCTTCATACTCTGACATGAGAGACACGCTTTTACTGCCACAGGTAACATGGTCATATGTCATGCAAAACAAATAAACAAACAAACAAGCAAACAAACAAACAAACAGAATCGAATAATTACAAATACTGAAGCCCATGTCGAGGGATACCGAATTAAAACATCAAAAGCCAGAAAAGGTTAATTAATGGAACGTTTATTCCATTCAAACACTTAAACATTCAAAAGCACATAAAACTATTGGTCTTTAATTAAAGTGAAGACATACATGAGGATGATTAATAATTCATCATTTCTTGTCTTTGGATCATTGGTGTTGTTTTTTGAATAAATGCTCTACAAGCCGGACAACAACTTTAACTTCTGCACATCTCCTACCCATCCCTCTTCTTTTATTCATCTTCTTTCCCTCCTTCCTTCCTTTACTGTCTTGCTTTATCATCATTAGGCAGCGTTCATTACGTTATTAATAGATTTGGTTTATTGAGACAAATTTTCAGCCGTTACCGCCTTATGTTGTACTGTCATGCAGGAACACCTCTATAAGCTTCTAGCTTGTTGCTGTTTCTGTGAACTTTGTATACATGTCATGATTGTAACCTTTGTTAAAATAAACTTATGTTTAAACCAAACGTTAGTATTCTTTTGTTACGGATTACGACTGAATGTAAAACATAAATAAAAAGATGTTGTGGTGTTCTGAAAAACGTTGATGTATATTCTGCTGCATTGCGTTTTGTGCCTTAAGATCTTATTTCATTGTTGACAAAAAAATGTGTTTTCTTCTTTCAGTCTCCTTTTGTCGCAGGAAATGCGCATGATGCTGTGCATTTAAAGTACAAATAAAAACAGTTTACAAAGGGAAGTTCTTCACAAAACTTATTGTCTGCAGGTCACGGAATCCTGCAAAGCCGGTGTAACACGAGAAAATTACTCCCACGAGATTTTTACTCCGGAGTAAAAATTTCGTACGAAAATGTTACTCCCTTTACGAAAAAAGCACTCCCCCATTACACGAGAAAATTACTCCCCAAGACAGGTGAGTTCCGAGTAAACATTTCGTACACAAATGTTACTCCCCAGACGAATAAAAAACGAATAAATTACTTCACCCTAACACGAGCAATTAACTTCCCATGTCAGGTGTACGAAATTTATACTCCCTTGTCCCCTGTTAGTCTTGGTGGTGGAAGGGGTGGAGGGAGGGTAGCGCGACATTCGTTTGCGCGAGATCACATATTGGCATTATCCCTTCCCCCGCATCCCATTTTCGCGTACGAGATTTTTACTGGAAGTCAAAAATATGGGGAGTAAAAATTTCGTGGAGGGAGTAACTTTTTCGTGCCTTGGGGAGTTCTTTTCTCGTACGAAAAATTTACTCGGAGTAAATTTTTCGTGGAGTAAAAATTTCGTGTTACACCGGGAATCTGTTTTCTGAAGAGGATTGGAAATGGAGTAGGTATCTTTTTGTCATCTTATAACGAAGAGGATGCACAAGCAAAGCGCCAGAATGATTTTGAGAAACCCGACTGAAGAAAACAGACTTTCTTTTCATCAGACGAAAATATCTCATTAGCTTTTTTTCTCTATATATTCTGCGGTGTTTTGTGTGCTTGTGTATGTGTGATCAGGTTTTGTATAGCATTTATAGAAAATGAAATAAAAAGACCACACACAAAAACACAAGCAAACCACAGAATATAGGGAATATAGGGAAAAACACAACTAATCAGATCTTTTCGTCTGTTGAAAAGAAAGTAGGAAAGTTTGTTTTCTTCAATTGGGTTTCTCAAAATAATAGAGGTACTGTTTACGTTGATCCTCTTCGCTGTAAGATCGCAAAAAGATACCTACCGCTGAAGACATATGTTGCTTCAGGTATGTACTGTTCTTCAAAAGAAACTTCGCATTTGTAATTTTGCGTCAAAGCTATTCTAGACCAGTTATTCATAACATGATTGCATAGACACACCATTCATAGAGCGATGACCTAGACCAGTTATTTATTTTGTGATGGCCTAGACCAGTTATTTATTTTGTGTTGGCCTAGACCAGTTATTTATTTTGTGATGACCTGCACCTGTTATTTTTTTTGTGATGACCTAGTCCAGTTTATTCTGTGATGGCCTAGACCAGTTATTTATTATATGATTGCACAGACTACTTATGTATTTTTCGATTGCCTTGACCAGTTATTCATTTTGCGATGATCTAGACCAATTTATTTTGTGATGGCCCAGACCAGTAATTTATTTTGTGATGACCTAGATCAATATTTTCTGTGATGGCCTGGACCAGTTATTTATTCTGCGATGACCAGGACCACTGGTTTATTCTGTGATGGCCGAAAACAGTTGTTTATTTTGTAAAATAAAATATTGTATAGTACTCGCCAAAAGAAACTAGACACATTCGTTTTTGCGCCCTAGACGATTTATTTATTTTGTTTCAAAATGCTTTATTTTATTTGTCAAAAGAAATGCGGTTTTGCCCCAAAGACCGTCCCAGAGCAGACCAGATATTCATTGTATGATGGACCAGTGTTAGGAAACGCTGCCGTTGCTGAGCTTTGGTTCAGTTTTGTGTGTTGCATGTAGTTGACTTATTTGTACTTTGTGGTAAAGTACCGATGCTATATTTTGTAAACACAATATATTTATGTTTGGACGAGAATGCAGGTGAACTTTCTAGTCCTGTCAAAACAAGTTGTTTACCACGTTGTTTTGAGTCGTGGGTTCGTGGCGTTCGCTCGGATTAAGTGCGTCGGCACTTTTGATGTACGTCACAGAGAATGTCACTATTCTAGTCCATGGACGGTTCATATAATTTTAGTTGTATCATGTTCGGTCTGGAATATTCTCGAGATTGAGTATTTGCTATACAGGCCAGCGCGATTTGTATGTTAAAAGCTTCTACTTTGAGTTCTGCTACGATGTGCAGTTGCATGTATGGAATGCTAAATAAATCCTCGAACTCAAGTTGACGAGTTTTTGTCTGCTGCTGTGAAGACGGGCCACGTAGAATAAAAGAACACAACTATACGACATTTGAGAACTTCGTCAATCTCAAGTGTCGTGTAACAACCAGATACGTTACTTTTTATTCAACATCAACAGAAACTCAGTCAAGTGTTGTGTTAAAAAGACCGTTCTTTTCTGAATGGTAAGCAACAGACAGCTTGATTTTCCACGGGATAGTGGAACACTGTGTTGCTGTGGAGGCGATCTTATGTTAAAAAAAATGTTTTCGGGATATACATTATAGTCCCTTTAATAATCAAGTTTCAGAAAGTCACACAACATAGAACACTAATCAGCCGAGAGAATCTAAACGCTGGGAAATGTTGAATGGTGTTTAATTTGTCACGCAAACCTTACGTTCTTTTGCATTCAAAATCTGTCCCCGACGCAGTAATGGCTGGCAATTCTTCTTTGAAAAACAACCCAAAACTAATGTGCAATTTATACGCTGAAACCGCTCCTGACACGATTTGTCCAAATGAATTAATGGGTTTGCAGGAATTCGACCAAAACTTCTAACAACAGAATGCTTAGAAACACAGGTAGGGGGGGTCACGAGAGACAGAGATGTTGAGTTGAAGCTGATTAATGTTAGTAATTCCTAATCAGATGGCAATGATTGCAGAACGTGGCCCGCAATTATAGCTGATGAGGTATTTTGTTGATCAAGATAAATTACGCACAAATTCACACATCACACAATTCGTCGGGTTATCAAGAACTCGGTCGCTCTTATGTTCTCATGCGCTCGCTGTCTGTCTGTCTTTCTGTCTGTCCGTCCGTCCGTCCGTCCGTCCGTCGTCCGTCCGTCCGTCCGTCCGTCCGTCCGTCCGTCCGTCCGTCTGTGTGTGTCAGTCTCTCTGTCTCTGTGTGTGTGTGTGTGTGTGTGTGTCTGTCTCTCTCTCTGTGGGTGGGTGGGGTGTGGGGGGGGGGGGACTGGGGTAGGGGGAGGGAGTGGGAAGATAGGGGGAAAGGTAAAGGGGGAGTATATAAGAGGTGAAGGCGGAGAGTAGGAAGAATTAAAATTGAATTGAAATGTGTTTTTTTTTTAGGGTGACAGAATACATGGAACACGCAATGTGCACATGCTTTTTACATTTAGTCAAGTTTTGACTAAATGTTTTAACATACAGGGGGAATCGAGACGAGGGTCGTGGTGTATGTGTGTGTGTGTGTGTGTGTGTGTGTGTGTGTGTGTGTGTGTGTGTCTGTCTGTCTGTGCGTGTGTGTAGAGCGATTCAGACCAAACTACTGGACCGATCTTTATGACATTTGACATGAAAGTTCCTGGGAATGATATCCCCGGACGTTTTTTTCTTTTTTTCGATAAATACTTTTGATGACGTCATATCCGGTTTTTTGTAAAAGTTGAGGCGGCACTGTCACACCCTCATTTTTCAATCAAATTGATTGAAATTTTGGCCAAGCAATCTTCGACAAAGACCGGACTTCGGTATTGCATTTCAGCTTGGTGGCTTAAAAATTAATTAATGACTTTGGTCATTAAAAATCTGAAAATTGTAAAAAAAAAATTGTTTTTAAAACGATCCAAATTTACGTTTATCTTATTCTTCATCATTTTCTGATTCCAAAAACATATAAATATGTTATATTTGGATTAAAAACAAGCTCTGAAAATTAAAAATATACACACACACACACACACACACACACACACACACACACACACACACACACACACACAGAGTCGATACACAAAAGAAAAGGAACGACAGAAACATTGTGTTTGTATACATAATGATATATTGCTCAACCAGAATGAGGTACAGCTGCCGAGCGTCTGTAAATTCAGATTCTCCCCCATCCCTCTCTCTCACTCTCTCTTACCAACACACACACACACACACACACACACACGTACACACGTACACACAAACGTACATACACACACACACACACTGACACGCACGCACACAAACACACGCACACACACACACGCACGCACACACAAGGACACACACACACACACACACACACACACACACGTACACACACACGCACACAAACCGGCACTACATAACACGTTCACGGTATAAAGACCAATGCCAAAGTGTGAGGTATGAACGCACACACGTACGATATGTAGATACGATAACAATGCCAAATCACGGGATTTAGGGGGTTTGGATGTTCCTTGGAGGGGAGAAGGGACGGACGCTATGTGAGGTTTTCATGGCAAAACATTGTCATGTAAGTGATTAGTGTGGTTACGAACTAAAAGTTTACACCGGTGTTGTTCGTCACCTCTGTCTATTTTGGTAAACCCCTTCTCCAACAATAACAACAACAATAAACTGGCTTTTATAAAACAAGAAGAGCAAACGCTCGATCGAGTCACTTTCGCAGTTCTGAATATTATATGAGGCATCAGATGGACAGGAAGAAATTGCTATTCACAACACAATGAGTCACGTTCACATAAAATTTGAGCCCGGTCACTTTTATAGTTTCCGAGAAAAGCCCAACGTTAAGTTGTGTGTTGCCGAACAGAAAAGGCTAGTTATCTCCCTTGTTTTTCTGATAACGTTCGTAAAAGGCTACAGATGTAAATACTTTGATGTAAAGAATAATCCTACAAAGTTTCAATCACATCCGATGAACTTTGTCAAAGATATAAAATGTCTAATTTTTCCTTTGACGCTGACCTGTGACCTTGAAAAAGGTCAAAGGTCAACGAAACCATCGTTAAAGTGTAGAGGTCATTGGAGGTCACGACTAAACAAAATATGAGCCCGATCGCTTTGATAGTTTCCGAGAAAAGTCCAACGTTAAGGTGGTGTCTACGGACGGCCGGCCGGACGGCCGGCCGGCCGGACAGACTAACACTGACCGATTACATAGAGTCACTTTTTCTCAAGTGACTCAAAAAAGTATGACATCAGTTTTATGACATAGTGGTTTCATGGGAATTTTTCCCACTTGTTCATATTTCATCGTGGATACCCTGTCACCACTAAACAACGAAGCTTTTACACAATCTTATCGCCAGAGCTATTAGTAGTTTTGTCGTCTGCGCTGGTAGTGACGTAACTGTCAATGACGTCAGGGTATTCCACAGGTTTCCACACAGGCCTGGTCACTGAGATCCCCATGGCAACACAGGCTGCCACAAAACTGAGAAAACCTGGAGCACAAAAAAACACAAAACAACAGTAGACGTGGGTAAACACACAGACATACACGTGCTCTCTCACACACACACACACACACACACACACACACACACACACACACACACACACACACACACACACACACACACATACGCACGCGCACACACACACGCACACACACACACACACACACACACATTTAAGAAACACATTGACACACATAAACAAAGTGAAGTAAGTGTTTTAAGTGCATTCGCATACGAGAGAATAACAAGCATTGAAATGAACAAGGTATACTTCCATCCTCATTTAGTTTCAGAGTTTTGCCTTAAAATGTCACAACTGCCTCATTTGTTTCTGATGTTTACCTTGACACACAGCTCCAAGAAACATTGTCAAATCATACAACAAAATAATGGTCATAATGAAACGTTTCCGAGCAAGAAGCCTCCATTTTGCAAAAGCACACAAGAACATACTCTAATTGAATGAAAATGGATATTTACCGGCGAGGAAAATGGCGTTGCTGTATGAGTTTGTCAATACCACTAGCCATCCTGTTGACAAACATAGCAAAGTTAAGTATATCATCTCTGTCTAGTCCTTTAAATGATTAAAACGTATATTAAAGGGAAACTAGAATGCATTTTAGTTACTTTTTGCAGTAATACTCTAGTTAAATAATGATACGGACATGCAACAAAAAACATAGTATATATTCTTGCCTTTAAAAAAAAAATGTAAGCATTCAAATCCATATCACAACCTTTGATTTCCATGTTACGAAGGCAATGTACATGTGCTTTGAAACCCTTGTAATTTATTGTACGCAGACACACACAATGTGCAGGTCAGTATTTCTAATCCGTTCTCTGCAGGCCAACTATATGTATTTAGAATCAACATTTATTAATGAAATCAATTATTAAATTATTATCTATTATAGAAATCAATTTGTATGGTTATAATGTATCAGTTGAAGAAAAAAAACATGGCTTCCCCTGGTACATCGTTCTGGAGAATAACTCATATCATTCCTGTTCAGGGAATAGACGATGTTCGGAAATAACTGTCGGATTTGTATAGGGTGTGAAAGAGTGAATACCCTTGCTTTTAGTGAGTCAAACTTTCCCACATGACATTATAGGCCAGTCAGTTGCGAGGGATGTGTCTGAGACACGTGGACAAGGAGTGTCAGTAGAAAGCTTGCCTCACTAAAAGCAAGAGTATTCACTCTTTCACAACCCATACACATCCGACAGAGTTATTTCCGGGGTGCGATCTTCACAGCCCTTCCCGTAAAAACATGTAACCGAGTGTCGTAACACTACCATCACCTCGGGAGGCGAAGTGCAATCAAACAAGATTGAAAATGTTAGCGCTAATTTCTTAGCCCTATAAAAACTGTTATGCAAACCCGAAGGTTTCCGTGAACATACAGACAATCGGAAACCACCAGACCCCATCACAAACAGAATTCCACAATCCACCGGTGTTGACTTAAAGGCCAACAACTCGGGTGCAGAGTCTGCTGTGAAAGGAGCGGTAGCCTCCCCTGTCACAACAGTTAAGCTCACTATCTCAGACCTGTGTGACCTGTGTGACCTTTTACCTGGGAATGAAAACATGCCTCCCCTTGGACTCATACCAACAATTTAGCAAATTGGCATACGAGTAACTAATGAAATGTATTCATCCAAAGATTATAACTTGTGTGTAGAAAACAACCAGACTATTAGTTCTTGGTATGTTTCCAAATCGAAGGATGCTCGTATCCTATGTAAAAGCCGGAACAGCTATATGGTGGTGCATATGATGGCTTGCACGAGAGAAAAAAACCCTGTACCTTTAAGACCTACATATCAACATTGAAAACCTTATCCCAATACAAATACCTCAATTTTGTTTGTTTGTTTGTATCTTCATTAACGACCGGCACGGTTGGCCTAGTAGTAAGGCGTCCGCCCCGTGATCGGGAGGTCGTGGGTTCGAACCCCGGCCGGGTCATACCTAAGACTTTAAAATTGGCAATCTAGTGGCTGCTCCGCCTGGGGTCTGGCATTATGGGGTTAGTGCTAGGACTGGTTGGTCCGGTGTCAGAATAATGTGACTGGGTGAGACATGAAGCCTGTGCTGCGACTTCTGTCTTGTGTGTGGCGCACGTTATATGTCAAAGCAGCACCGCCCTGATATGGCCCTTCGTGGTCGGCTGGGCGTTAAGCAAACAAACAAACAAACAAACCTGGGAATGAAAACATGCCTCCCCTTGGACTCATACCAACATTTTTTGGGTGGATTTAAAACAAATCAATTTAGCAAATTGGCATACGAGTAACTAATGAAATGTATTCATCCAAAGATTATAACTTTTGTGTAGAAAACAACCAGACTATTAGTTCTTGGTATGTTTCCAAATCGAAGGATGCTCTTTTTTCCCCTTCTTCATCGTATTTAATTATAAGAGACTTAACTCACCAGCTATTGGCGGAGCGACGAGAAATCCCAGCCCAGCTGATATCATCTCCATGCCAAACGCCAGACTGAGCGTGTCCACGCCTGTACAGTGGATAGTGATCTCTGTCAGCAGAGAGTAGGATCCTCCACAGTAAATACCCAGACAAGCCAGCATTGAAATCTGTTTGAAAAAATCCTCATCATCATCGTCATCATCATCATCATCATCATCATCATCATCATCATCATCATCATCATCATCATCATCATCATCATCATCATCATCATCATCATCATCAGCGTCGTCGTCGTCATCATCATCATCAGCGTCGTTGTCGTCATTGCCTTCACAGTAGCAGGCAACCTGACCCCCGACAACAGTCCCCGCACTCCTGCCCCCTCCACCATGACAGGACCACCAGCCACAAAAACCTCAGCATCATATCAACTGCCCTTAGCCGACCGACGTAGCATATTTGGGTTCCTTGTTTTATCTATACGTACTATGTCTGTACAACACACTGTGTCAAAATGTTCACGCAGGTCCCTGATCATGGCCGCTCGATCACCTCCCATAATAGGGAACCTGACAACACGAGTCGCGTCATAGAGCTATAGGGCCTAGCACCTAATAGTAGTATGTTCGAGCAGACACGATCAGGAACAGAGCTGGGCAATCTGATGTAAAATCTTTTAATTTCCAGAATGTTCTTTCTGAGGTCATCCTTTATAGCGGCTTGGTTTTTATACAGTCAACAAAGTATCGTGAGAGCAAACAGTGTCCTATAGTTTTTTTCCCATTAGATGTTTACACACCACACATACATCCCAACCCAGCTTACCTGTACAGTACTCGTGAGTGCGACCAGCGGGGTAATCATGATGAACAACGACGTGATCAGGGCCAGGCCCACGTACACAGCCAGCGGGTCAACGTTCCCGTCCTGAGCCAGGAAGCCCATGAGGAACCTGGACAGTATAATGTAAATATAAAAATTGATGTTCAAACAGCACTGTTAGGATATACGAAAACACCTGGTATGTCAGACGATTTAGTAAATTATATTAATTTACTTATTATTGTAGCAAAAGTGTGTGTTGCTATTTTCAAATACGGTAAACCAATAGAAATTATGTGCATGTTTAATTCAGAGTTAGATATGCAAAACATATAGAGCGATAATATAGAAGGGTAATTGTCACCCAAAACAGGAGATTATGGTTAGATTGTACAAAAACAAATCTAAACAAGTCGCGTAAGGCGAAAATACAACGTTTAGTCAAGCAGCTGTCGAACTCACAGAATGAAACTGAACGCAATGGAACGCAGCAAGACCGTACACTCGTAGCATCGTCTGTCCACCGCTCATGGCAAAGGCAGTGAAATTGACAAGAAGAGCGGGGTAGTAGTTGCGCTGAGAAGGATAGCACGCTTTTCTGTACCTCTCTTCGTTTTAACTTTCTGAGCGTGTTTTCAATCCAAACATATCATATCTATATGCTTTTGGAATCAGGAACCGACAAGGAATAAGATGAAAGTGTTTTTAAATTGATTTCGAAAATTTTATTTTGATAATAATTGTTATATTTTTAATTTTCAGAGCTTGTTTTTAATCCAAATATAACATATTTATATGTTTTTGGAATCAGAAAATGATGGAGAATAAGATGAACGTAAATTTGGATCGTTTTATAAAAAAAATAATTTTTTTTACAATTTTCAGATTTTTAATGACCAAAGTCATTAATTAATTTTTAAGCCACCAAGCTGAAATGCAATACCGAAGTCCGGGCTTTGTCGGAGATTACTTGACCAAAATTTCAACCAATTTGGTTGAAAAATGAGAGCGTGACAGTGCCGCCTCAACTTTCACGAAAAGCCGGATATGACGTCATCAAAGACATTTATCAAAAAAATGAAAAAAAGTCTGAGGATATCATACCCAGGAACTCTCATGTCAAATTTCATAAAGATCGGTCCAGTAGTTTAGTCTGAATCGCTCTACACACACACACAGACAGACAGACAGACAGACAGACAGACAGACAGACAGACAGACAGACAGACAGACAGACACACAGACACACATACACCACGACCCTCGTCTCGATTCCCCCCTCTATGTTAAAACATTTAGTCAAAACTTGACTAAATGTAAAAATGAGGCACCTGGACAGGGTCAGCGTCAGTCCGTTCATGGAGAAACTCAGCGACACCGTCTGGAAGTGTGAGCCACTTTGCAGGCAGAACTCGGGGAAGTGCACGAGCACAATGCCAACGGCAGCGTTGGCTAAGAACAGCTGCAGGCAGATGACAACGAGAGGCGGGCTGCCCAGCACTGTGCGAAGTTTCTGACAAGTTCTTGTGTTGGGCAGTTCTTCTGCGGAGGCCAGTTTGCTGTGGATGCTTCTGGACGAGCTGGCTAAGAAGGCTAGTTCTAAGTTTTTCAATGAGTTTGATAGCATAGGTTTTTCTGACAGACTGTGTATGCTTTTCACCGAGTCTGACAACCTCCCTGTTTTCAATGGGCTGTGTCTGCGTTTTAAAGAATCTGGCAGCAAAGTAACACTTTCTGTTTCTCTGTTTTTATTGTCATTTTCTTTTTCTTGACAGCGAGAGTTTTTCTCGTGAAAATCTTCCGTGGTTTTATCACGTAGCGTTGTCCCAGCATCGTACAGTAAATGGTCCACCTCACATGTTTCTGTATCATCTCTCACTAGGATGTCAGCAGGAACTGTATTTGTGGATGACTTGTCCTTTGGTTTTTCATGATTTGCAGAATCCATTGGATCATACTGGCCATGAAGGTGTGTATCAGGGTCAGATTCAATACCATCTTGATTTTCTGTTGAGTCTTGCGTACGGAGGTTGGTCTCGCATGTACTTTTGCCCGAGTGTTGCAAAGAAGGTGAACTAACTTTTCTAGATATTTCCTTGTTAGGGAGATCTTTAACTTCTTCTCTCGAACTTTTAAAGCAACAAGTGAGGTGAGTTCTGCAAAACAAAAACATGCGTGTTCATAAATACACACAAAGGCAGATGTGATTGCACGGGATAATAACTGGAGATATATAGACCAGAAGAGCAATGCACATGAGAAACTGTGCGTACATGTATATTTGCTGCATGCAGTCCTGTGCCAAGCTTAGTCATTCCTGAAAATAATACAGAAAGAAAGTGTATTTCAGCACACTGCTGGGCAAGTAACTGATTAATTAATTAACTGACTAACTAACTCACTCACCCACTATCAACTTGCTCATACTATTGATAATTAAGACTAAACTATGATGACCTGTTTTGGTAGAGCCTATATATGTATTAGGTTTCTTACGTGTTTTGTAAATAACCTACAAGTCAGAGCTACAAATAAGGCTGAATAGTAAATGTCAGTTTGCATGTGACTGCACAGAAAAGCTAGAAAATGACAATCCGTCAGTCAAACTTCAACGTTTGTAGATTATTAACAGCTATTGTGTTTTCAGCGTAGCAATAGGGATTTATTGCTGAAATAGGGTTGTGTGAGACTATCCAATCACATAACGCCCGAATCCCCGCACGTGCCTATCACGATAGCAATATAAAATGAATTTTTTGCATACATGTAAGCGATTGCATAAAATGTAGACTTCGATCATTCGATCCCATGAAACCTAAACCCCACCCTCACCTACAGAAACAGTTGTGTGAACAAAAAGAGTCCCCAGCAGGAAAGAGAAACGCCCCAGCAATAACTAACTGTGCTGACACAGCCCACAGAATACAGAGATTACATAACATGTAGACTTGGACTATTTAATCCCTCGAAACCTTTTTCTTCTTCTTCTTCTTCTGCGTTCGTGGGCGGAAACGATTTTTACGTGTATGACCGTTTTTACCCCGCCATTTAGGCAGCCATACGCCGCTTTCGGGGGAAGCATGCTGGATATTTTTGTGTTTCTATAACCCACCAAATCTGACATGAATTACAGGATCTTTTTCGTGCGCACTTGGTCTTGTGCTTACGTGTACACAAGAAGGGGGATAAGGCACTTGCAGGTCTGCACATAAGATGACCTGGGAGATCGGAGAAATTTCCACCTTAAAGGCATATGTACGCGCTCCCGTGTTTACAAAGTGTAGTTTGCCCATAATCGATGTCAAACGCACCATAAGACCATGTAATGACGATATGTCGCCATGCGCGGACCATATACATGCATTACAGCTTGTTCTAGCCGCTGAAAAAGTGAGGATGTCAACAAAGACGCGGAGTTATTTCCCTTGCGTCAACGTTCCCTCTGTTGGCAAATCTATAAATAGGACGATCTAGATCAAAATAAAAATTCAAATATCTCAACATTTAAGGGGTCCTAGACCACAATATCTTGCAGGGAACTTAATTTAGCATGTCTCCAGCTGTTGGTAAAGCAATTAGCGTGTATAGTCATCGAGTACATATGGCTTTAACCCACCAGGCGCGGCCGGGATTTGAACCCACGACCTTCCGCTTTGGAGGCCGACGTCTTACCACCAAGCCATTGCCCCTGTCATCCCTCGAAACCCCACACTCACCTACAGAACGTGTTGTTTGAACGAGAAGAGTCCACAGCAGGGAAGAGAAGCGCCCCAGCAATAACTAACTGTGCGGACACAGCCGACAGAATACAGAGAGTCTCCCAGACACTGTAGGCGTCCAGCAGGTATTGACATAGTGCAGGCAGCACCATGATGCCCACTCCCCCCGCACCTAGAACACTGCCCGTGGCCACTGGCCTGTAGTGCACGAAAGACAGGTTGACCATCACGATTGCTGCTGAGTAGATCAGTCCAAGGCCAAGCCCTACATAGACATAGCCAGGAACAAAGCACGTTTAAAACATTACTTTCAAGAATGGAAAAACAAGACTGTCACACTGCCTGATGATGATGATAATGACTCCTCAACATTTTATATTCCTCACAAAAAATAAATAAAATGGCTTAATGACGATGATTGCGTTAATGCCCATTCTAATCCAAAGAAAACACTGACCGCTGCTGATGCCGAAGGAGAGGAGGAGCGTGGTGGTGTTTTCACAGAAGGACGACACGACGAGACCAACGGTCAGCAGCACTGCCCCCACCATCACGGACAGCCTGCAGCTGAACACACTGCACACCACGCCTGTAACAGGGCCTGTCACACACACACACACACACACACACACACACACACACACACACACACGCGCACACAAGCACGCACGCACTCACACACACACACACGCACACACACGCACGCACGTATGTACGCCAGCACTCACGCATAGACACACGCCCGCATGCGTGCAAATGAATGCACACACACACACACACACACACACACACACACACACACACACACACACACACACACACACACACACACACATATTTGTCATTTTTAATTCATTTCTTTGAAGGGTCAAAAAGAAATAAGCCTGTCGAGAGAAAAAAAAATAGGGTCAGCGAGGAAACAGAAACATTGACTTTGTTCCTTGGCCTTATCGCATACGTAACAAGTAATGCACTTTAAATGACGTAGTAGGCCTCCACGACTCACCAGCAAGCTGCATCAGAGAGGCATACAGGGAGGTAATCCATGACGTCATGACGACATCCCCACCAAACTCTTCCAGGAATACTTTCTGGAACATTCCTGCCAGAACAGCAAGTCCTGATGTCAGCATCACGCACGTTGCGCAGGCAAAAAGGATCACCCATGCCCAGCCGCCATCTTTGTCACGTGTCCGTGACATCACATCCGTTCTCGAGCGACTTTGAGAAAGTCGGCTTTCCTGGAGAATAAACAAGTCGCCTAAGGCAAATTTACTACATGTAGTCAAGCTGTCGAACTCACGGAATGAAACTGAACGCACTGCATTTTTTTCATCAAGACAATACAGCTTCGTCAATCCCCGCAAGAAGGAATTCGCTCACTTTTCACGTGCAAAACGAGGTGAATTAATTGACAAGCCAGAATAGCACGGCAGCATATTGCAGTAAGCAGGAAAGCGTGCTTTTCTATATTCTTTTTAACTTTCTGAGCTTGTTTTGAATACAACATGTCATATCTATATGCTTTTGGAATCAGGAAATGGTAAAAAAATAAGATGAAATCATTTTTAGATCGATTTCTTAAATTTTAATCGTAGTACTTATTTATCTATTTTCGATTACTGTGATAACATTTTAAGAGTAAACAGGACATATGTATATATTTATAAATTCAGAATTTGATGAAGAATACGATGCAATCAATTCTAAATCTGTTTTCGAAAAATCGATTTTAATGACTACTTTAATTAATGAGCAAACTCATCAATTAATTTGTAAGCCTCCATGCTGAAATGCAATACCAAAGTCCGGGCTTTGTCGAAGATTACTTCACCAACAATTTGGTTGAAAAATGAGAGCGTGACAGTGCTGCCTCAACTTTCACAAAAAGACATTTATCAAAAAATGAAAAAAACCGTGTGGGGATATCATACTCAGGAACTCTCCTGTAAAGTTTGATGAAGATCAGTCAGGGAATTTTCTCTGAATCGCTGTACACACACACACACACACACACACACGACACTCACACACATACTTACACCACGACCCTCATCTCGTTTCCCCCTCTATGTTAAAACATTTAGTCAAAACTTGACTAAATGTAAAAACAAAACCCTGTTGGTTGTGTATTAACAGGACATATCCCGAATTGGTCACAGCTGCCACTGTGAATGCTTTAATCTGAATTCATCAAATTAAAACTCTTTTTATATTATGATTATGTTTTCTAGTGCTCTTTTCTGTTTTGTTTTTTTAGCCAGGTTGACTATTTTTGTGGTGTGTGACAGAATGGTGTACTTTGCCAAAACAACCAAGGCAACTGCTCCTGAATAATCAAGTACACAGTTATGTTGTTATTCTGCTGTGGCGGTAAAGGCAGATAGTGTGTGTTCTGTTCATGTTTTGGTATCGCTCAGGAAATGTTCTTTCCTCGAATGTGACTAGCAGACGAATTAAGTTTTACACCCGTGTTCCAACGTTAAAAACTGTATGAAGTTCAGTTTTCTGGGGCAAAATAGTGTATGAAACCGCTGCATGTTCTTTAAATTGATTAGATGTTTGCATTTGATTGCGTGTGATCTGTTTATAAAATGAAATATTGTTGAAAACTGGCAAAGCAAACTGGGCATGCATGAGACAAAACTACCCCTCTTGGTCTGTAAGTGGGTCACAAACCTGTATCAGTAGTGATATCACAACACAAGAAATACGCAATGTAGCTGAACAAAACAACCTATTCTAGATAAATAATTGATTTGTCTTTCTTCTCGTACGTCAAAGTCGCGAAATTTAAGCATATTCTGAATTTTCGTAGATTTTTTAATTGGTACCTTACATTTTTATTAGGTCGATTTTTGGGGTTCTCTTTTAAGCGGCGGTCAGGTGGCCTCTGTAAAAGAAATCTTTGATCCGAAAAGTGTGCCAGATAGCCAGTCAAAGTGCATCCATTGACATATACAGTTTGAATGGAAAGACACAGGTTTGAATCATGAAAGCAAATGTCACGTGTGTTTCCCATCAGAACTGGATATCGATTGGGATTACATGGTCAGTCAGTGAGGAGAGAGAGAGAGAGAGAGAGAGAGAGAGAGAGAGAGAGAGAGAGAGAGAGAGAGAGAGAGAGAGAGAGAGAGAGAGTGAGAGAGAGAGGCACACGCGTTTGTCCGTCTGACTAAATGATTTGTACGCCCTCTTAGAACCAATAGTCTCCTGTCCGCCCAGCGACCTTCCCCTTGACCCTGCTTGTGACCTCGATGTTGTTTGCCCCCACAAGGGGTACGGTACTCTCTAAGCACCCAAAACCTCAAAGAGAGATAACTGGCGGAAACCTTCCTATTGTAGTCTCCTGTATGATGGCTTACTAGTGCCAAAACCTCATAATTGTAATTATCAAGGGAAAATTAGTAATTTTCCCTTGATAATTACCATTTTCAGGTGTTAATTACTAAATTACTAATTTTTCCGGAAAAATTACTAACTTTCACCTGTTAATTACTAATTTTTAGTTTTGGCTCACACCTGATGGATTGCTAGTGCGGAAAATAAAAATTAGAAATTTTCCCGTGAAAATTAGTAACTAACAGATGAAAACAGTAACTGACAGCGTTAATTAGTAATTATCACGTGATAATGGGTAACACCAGGTTTTGGCACTATACTAGTAAGCCGTCATACTCCTGTCCGCCCAGCCGACCTTCCCCTTGACCCTGCTTGTGACCGCGATGTTTTTTGCCCCCGCAAGGGGCACGCACCCAAAAACTCAGAGAGATAACTGGCGGAAACCTTCCTATTGGCCTATCTTGGGAAAGGCAGAGGTAGCACGCAATACTGAGAAGTATGTATGCGCGCGTGTGTGTGTGTGTTATTGTGTAATGTTTATAGTGCTTCAAAATCATTTCCCGTTCTCCGAGCTTCTTTAAGTGTTTCTAGTATTTGTCTATCAATCTTTCAAGCTTTTGCTAATCTCAAAATCCTAGGAAATTAACATGAACACGAATACTGACCTTTACAGGAAACGGGCCACAGTCGCCAACTGACACCACAAGTGGACAAAGGTCCAGACAACACTATTTTGGTCAGGAAAGCCGGGTTTACCAGCAGAGCTCTAGGCTGAGTTTGGGTTAGTCTAATAAGCACAACAAGTTAAATGTACAGTAATTGACAGAAACACAGCAGTCCAGTGGAGATCCATGTTCTCTGCAGGCACTAGAATAGGCTACACAAGTATCACACTCATTCACTGGGGCATAGACCTATATTAGAGGTCCCTGGGTAAGTAACAAGAATGAAAATAGGCCAGGGACAACAAGCTAGATATTCAACCTGCACTGACAACTCGTACTAACTGGGCCCATTTACACATTACGGGTCCATGCCTTCTCTGCATGCGAGTGGTTCGACAAGCGCAGCTGGGGTTTCCTAACCACGTGTTTGCTTGCACCCACAGACATAGAAAGAACACCTGAGTGTCTGTATGTACCCAGAGACATACATTCTATCTATGTCTCTGATGTACCTAACTCGAGCCGCGTACGTTAATTGGCGTGTGGTAAGAAGAGAGTTGCTGCTCCGTTCAACAACACGACTGAAGCGCGTAGTAGATTATGGAAAGCCGTTTGGCTCATAACCATTAAAAATGATTAGTACACGTGTAATAAATAATTAATACACGTGTATTTAATGATTAATACACGTGTAATAAAAATGTCATACACGTGTACGAAATGATTCAATACACGCGTAATAAACATTTCTTACACGTGCATGAAATATTTATTACACGTGTATTGAATCATTTCTTTTTTTTGTTTTTTGTATTTTCGCCTTACGCGACTTGTTTTTTATTTTTTTTTTATTCTCTTTTGGTGAAAGCCGTTTGGCTCATAACCATTACACGTGTAAAAAATGATTAGTACACGTGTAATAAATAATTAATACACGTGTATTTAATGATTAATACACGTGTAATAAAAATGTCATACACGTGTACGAAATGATTCAATACACGCGTAATAAACATTTCTTACACGTGTATGAAATATTTATTACACGTGTATTTAATCATTATGCTATTCCATAGCATAAGAAAAAAAGATAAATTACACGTGTAATAAGAAATAAATACACGTATATTAATCATTTATTACACGTGTATTTATGATTTATTACACGTGTAATGGTTATGAGCCAAACGGCTTTCCATAGTAGATGTGATACGGGGACAGGCGGTTGAAATGAATATGGCATTGCTTGATAGATATTTGTCTGTGACTGTCTTAGGTACGAACATTGTTGATGGGATGAATGATACCTCTCGCAACCCCCCCCCCCCAAAAAAAAAAACAAAAAAAAAAAAAACCAACAACAACAAAAACCACTTAAAAACCAAAACAACAAAAGCAACAACAACAACAACAACAAAAACATCAACACACAACAATAAATCAAACAAACACACAACACACACACCACACAAAACAACAACAACAGCAAACTCCGAACAGACACACAAAAAACATACAAACAACAATGGACAAACAAGCACAAAGATGTGTGTGTTACATGCTTTAATACCGACGGGAAAGAAGGTCCCTTCATCCGTGCAGCAGCCTGGATTATGCAATCATTGCTGATATCACGGCACACACAGAGACAGAAGAGAACATAGGGGAGGGGGTACTATTATTACAGAAAGACTGAACTGCCCAACAGTTGCCTCCGCCTGTGAAAAAAATTATACCTCCCAACCTCCCAAATAAAGACCTCTCCTTTTTAGGACGGATTTTTGTGTGACACTTTATATGGGCACCCATTTAATGAACCAAAAGAAGAGATGCTTAAGTTTCACCAAAAGAAAAGATGGCTTGAGTGACAAAGAATTAAAGTACAAAAAAAAAATTTGATGCGCCAAAAGAATTGCTGTCTGAACAAAAAATAAAATAAACTGGCAAAAGCAAATATACTCAGGCAAAAGAAAATATAATCAGGCAAAAGATTGACTACTTCAGGCAAAAGAAAATATAGTTTCAACAAAAGAAATGGATAGTCATTCTCCAACACAGTGAAACACTTTGAGAGAGAGGCTGGAAATGTCAAGATTTCTCGGAGTTGTTGAGAATGACATTGTAAAGAACTGGTCTATGGAACGAGCACCAAATGTAACCGCAGAGCACACCGAGATTGCCGAAGCATCACATCGCACACTGAAAATGTGGACAACAGCGTTTCAATGGGCAACGTCACCAGCTGAGTCGCTGAAGACTGGAAACACGATCTTCGTGGGATCTTCAACCCTGGAAAAGTCGCTCAAGACTGCCATCCGAGAGACCGAAGAAAAGGTTGAATGATCGCACCGTCCTGGGCTGACTTCGAGGAGTATGCCACATGTCGGAGGTCGGTGTGGAAGATTACGATCGACGAAAACAATCAGTTTTTCTGCAACTGTCCGGAGTTCCTCAAGTGCTACGTGTGTCATCATTCCATGGGCATGGAGATTCGTCTGGAGGTGACCAACCCCCCTGCCCAGGTCAAGACCATCCCAATCGGCCAGAAGCGAAAGCGCGGTCGCCCAAAGCTGTCGAGACCAGCGCTTATCAGGCAGTGAACACACTGATCTTGACTGCTCTGTACACTGATTTTATCATTTTCATTTAACTTTCTTTGGACGTACAATTATGATTATGATATGGAGTGACACTATTTTGTCTCTGAAAGTACACTAAACTTTATATTTGTTGCTGACAGTAGCTATTTTGTTGTTGAAATAATTCGGTTTTTTGTTGAGAATTCTTTTGCAAGTCTCATTTCTTTTTTTGGTAGAATCAATCGGTTTTTTTGCTAGAAGCATCTATTTTGTGGGTGGAAACATCCGATTTTTTGTTGGAATATCTTTTGCTAACTAAGCAATTCTTTTGGTGAAAGCATCTATTCTTTTGGTGATTTAATTTATTGCCCTTTATAAGTATTTGTTCTTGGGGTGTGGGTGAGTTTTGGTTGGAGAAGGGGAATATCTAAAAGAAATGACTGAAAACAAGTGTATTTGTCATATTAACCCTACTGTAAGTAGACGTTTCTGTGAGTGCGGATTAAGTAGTTCACGAGCAATTTCTTTTCCCATGCCAACACCTTTCAACCCCCGTTTCTTCTTCTATCTGTCCGCACACCTTCCTGTCACTCTGACACACAAAGCTTCTACAACAACAACAACAACAACAACAACAACAATAATAATAATCCCCGTCTCTTCTTCTGTCTGTCCGCCCACCTTTCTGTCACTCTGACACGCACAGCTTCCACAGCTGCAGCATCAACAACAACAACAGTGAACAGCACTGCTCTTGTATACTATAATACCAAGAAAACTAACACACAAACATACACACACGCACGCACGCACGCACGCACGCACATACACACACACACACACACACACACACACACACACACACACACACACTTTGTTGCATTGCTTATTTGATGTGAAAAAGTGGTAAGTTAATGTTGAGTTTAGCATATAAAGTTGCGCCATCATAAACTGTGCGCAAGAGTGCGCGCACATTGATAATTTTACAGTCAGTCAGACAGACAAACAGACACTGACAGACAGACTGACAGACAGACAGACAGACAGACAGACAGACACAGACACACACACACAGACACACACACACACACACACACACACACACACACACACACACGTAGGCAAAGCCACGATATACTTAAAACATAATCTGACATGCGCGTCTCGAAAAAAACTGCAGCGCACTCACATAAACAATTCAGTCAGAATCGCATTCGGGTCAGTAATTCAATTACACATTAACATGCTTCCATTTGAAACTTCGAGGTCGTCATCGTGGGTTGACGCCCGACCAAAGGTAATTGAAGCCCGACGGAGCGAAGCGAAGGATGAAAGTCGCTTGTTCATTTCAATGCTTGTTATTCTCTCAGGTGCCAGGAAAAAAGGTTCCGTACAACTCTCGCTTACTCTATTACACATGTATGCATTAAGAGCGATTACTTCCCTTTGGTTATTTGATATCTTTACATCGCTCTGCCTCATTCTGTTTGAAATTCATATTTCCTACTTGTAAAATGACCCTCAAAGCTAACCGAGACTAGTTGAGGTTGTATCAATGCGCCTCGCCAGCAGGTGGTTTTAATGGCTTTTTTTAGCGAGTGGTTATCGACCGGTAATTTTTAATGAGTTGGGGCATTCTGACCAATCACAGGATCTGTTTCATTAAAACGCCAACTTGATTGAATTACAATTTTATTTCAATGTCACAAATGAAGAAATGCGCGTTTTTGCCGTAAAGTTTATCAGGTGTTGTTGTTCATTGTCTCACTACATGCTGTTGCTGTGTTAAGTGTTCTGTGGGATTGTTGGAAGAGCTATTCGTGGTAGGCCTATCGTCGCCTGGGCTAGGAATGACATCACTATCAGTGACGTCAGAAGTTTTTGTAGGTTTCCACACAGGCCTCGTCATTGATATTGCCATGGCAACAAAAACTGCGAAAAAGTTCAGAAAGCCTAGATGAGGAAGAAAAAAAAAGCAGATTTAACATCGTCGACAATGTCCAAATCAGGTTAAGCATATCACAACAACAACAACAACGTTCGCCACAACAACAACAACAACAACAACAACAACGTTCGCCGAATGGACACATAGCAAAACACAATATGACTAAACGGAAAGAAGCCAAAATAAGACAAAATAAACAGAACACAGGCATACAAAACAAAGCAAAACAAAGGCGAATAAATCAGGAAACCTCAATGTGACAATGAACAACCAGTGTTACGACAGTCTTCGAATAAGCCTGAAGCTCTGTGGTCAAAAGGAGACAGCGAAAGCATTGTTTTCACAACGTAATGACGTCCCTCAAGACACATTAAAAAAAAGTCTTCAGCAAATGTTTTCACTACGTGCTAACTAGTAAGTGTGTAGCTGAACGTTATCGCAAAGCGATACACGTTTTAGAAAACAACAACTGATATTTTAACTCGGTCTTTCTACATGATATAAATTAATTAAAGATCTAAATAAAAAAAACAAGAAAGGTATGTCGTATGAACGTTTAATTGTGACAAAACAAAACGGTACGGTCTCAGATCTTTGACCCAGCGCTCTGTAAAGTGGACATGCAGACGAACACTTAATATAATACAGAAAGTAAACTTACCTGACGAAATGTCCAAAGCTCGTTCGGAAGACACAAGCGAAACAATGAATCATTGATTCAATGATTGAATAATTGTCTCGCTTAATTGTGTCTTCGAAACTAGCTTTGGATAATTTGTCGGATAAGTTCAATTTCTGTATTATAAATGTGGGTGGAAGATTAGAGACCGTAACGTTTTGTTTTGTCACAATGAAACGTTCCTATAACAAACCTTTCTTGTTTTTTGGCTCACGTAAGTGTAGCCTATGCGATCGTAACTTTGTCTGTCTGTGCGTGCGTGCGTGCGTATGTGCGTATGTGCGTGCGTGTGTATGTCTGTGGTAGAAACTCTAACATTTGAAGACGTCACATTACATTGACGTCACATTATGACGTAAGAGGGTTAGACGTCACGCGAAGGAAGTACTGAAAGTCTCGGTCATTATTATTTTGAGCGCGACGAGACTAGTTGGCAGTCGTGTCCTGTAAGTAGGCTACATGCAGACAGACAGATCTAGTGTCTCGCTTTCTTGCACAGTTTCACCTATGCTCTTTCTGTGTGTGTGTGTGTGTGTGTGTGTGTGTGTGTGTGTGTGTGTGTGTGTGTGTGTATACTTGTGTGTGTGTGTGTGTGTATGTGTGACGGAGTGATTGAGTTTGTGTTACTGTTTGTAGATTTCTTACGTGAGCCTTGATGGCTTCGCCTCTTGTTTAATCTGAATTTTGGAACGTTGGCGGTCTATTTGTTTTTGAATTAAAGACATGGTCAGATTACATAAAAGAAGGTTGCTTGGGCCAATTCAAACAAAAATATATGTTGGTTTAGGGTAACATGACCAAAAACGATAGGGTCGGTAGGTCGGTTTTTTTTTTAGTTATTATTTTTTATTTTTAGTCTCTGTATGGTTCGTAAAATGTGCCAGAGGTTGAATTTTTTTTTAGATTTTTGTTGAGAAATGAAACACAAGTGTTAGGGTCGGCGGGAAAAAATAGGGTCGGTCGGGTTACGCTAAACCAACATACAGTTTTGTTTGGCCTTGTATATTTCTTAACAGGATGACAAAAATGCTTTGGCACGCACTTACTGAGTGAAATCACTGAGGATGAAATCAAAGTGAATAGTTCATCCTCAGAAAAGGAAAACATATGAAGCACAAAAAACATTCCTATTAACCAAGATAAGATATTCACCGGCAAGTAATATGGCGTCGCTGTATGAGTCTGTCAAAACCACCAGCCACCCTGCACAGAAAACAAAACAAATAAATATCTGTAAGTGGCCAAAGATTCATAAATGTGTGTGTGTGTGTGTGTGTGTGTGTGTGTGTGTGTGTGTGTGTGTGTGTGTGTGTGTGTGTGTGTGAGAGAGAGAGAGAGAGAGAAAGACAGATCGATAGAGGGAGAGAGAGAGAGAAAGAGAGAGATAGAGACAGTGTGAGAGAGAGAGAGAGAAAGAGAGAGAGAGAGAGATCGATAGAGGGAGAGAGAGAGATATAGAGACAGTGACAGAGAGAGAGAGATAGAGAGAGAGAGAGAGAGAGAGAGAGAGAGGGGGGGAGAGAGATAGAGAGAGAAGAATGTACTAGAGACATTAGAAGAAAAAACATCAGGCAAAAATTGAATAACAAGACTGCACAGTTTACATATCAGCAGGCAGAAAAAAGTTTTGTGCAGCAGTAGTGAATATTGAGTGTTCGAAACTAGTTTATGTGTTAGGCTGTGAAACTAAAATAATAATAATCATCACCATTCTTTTCGTAGTGAGCTTTGTCACGTGCGCTAACTATTTGTCTAGTCTGTCATTAAAGGCAGAGTAAGCCTCCCGTAAACCATCACAGATACGGTCAGGCTTTTACACACAGTACAAACACCATTTCATTTAAACACTCACCAATTGAGAACATCCTAGGTGCCCTCCGTAAAGAGCGAACAATTTTCAAAGAATTTATTTTTGCGTGGTTTATCTTACCCCTGAGCCATCGTGAACCCGTGTGATCCAGTTTTCCCTTTTCACAATGCAGTCGTCATAGTTAGTCATTTGAATGCGACTCGACGTGAGCTTATCTACAATAGCACGTTTTTTTTTATGCACGAAACAACGGCTGTGGTTCACAAGAACTCTAGCGATGGCTTTTGACTGTTGAGAGGAACGGCGATTTGCACTGATAAACCGGCCGTCGTCTGCTACGACCCTTGCGTGACCCTGCTTCCGGGCTTTTCTTTTTTTAAACTTTCACAACTTCGAATTGTTCTGATCTTGTCTTGATGAAAAACGAATTCTTTTATGATTAAAGAATGTTTGTGTAACAAGCTGTCAATTTATTATTTAGATTTTAAAAGTTAGGTCTAGCGCAAAAACGAGGCGCCGTTGTTGTTAACGGAACAAGTCTACGAAAATAAATTCTTTGAAAATGTCTCACGCTCGACAGAAAGCAGCCAGGATGTTCCCGTTCGGTGAGCGTTCAAATGGAAGTATGCTTGTACTGTATTTAGACGCTCGGGGAGCTCTGTGATGGTTTACGGGAGGCTTACTGTGCCTTTAAACAGGTATTATCTTCATGTAGGCAATTGTATGTCGATGTCTGCTGTTTACTGCTTTCGTCAAAAGAGATCGTCATGGTTAACCGAGACTATTGATCAATGGCAACTGCCACAACAAGGACATAACAAAAGCTGCACTAACAGTACTGACACAAAGAGTAATAGGCAGTCCTTGTTGACACCCTGATAACATATTTTCAGTTCAAATCGACATCGTACCCCTCAGGGACGTAGCACACCTAATAAAAGTGGTAGGGCGGAAAAAAATGGAAGACAAAATGCTGAGACAGCTAAGGAAATATGGGGCTTACACTACCGCCCCCCCCCCCCTTCCCGTCCCCTTGTAATGGTCTAAAAAAGAAAGAAAACATGATGCGATTTCGTGCCTTCTGAGCTCAGTTCCATCTAATCATCTTTCCATCCTCCACCAAACAACGGGCTGGTGAATGTATCAGTGATTATCAATCGACTTACATTTATATCTAAATTCCGATACGTTGAATGTGATGAGCACTTACTTCAAATGACTTTCGTCTTCATTATTGTCTAGTGTGTTAAAAAGCAAGGATTGACAAACTGGTTTACTTCTAAACAAGCAATTTATTGATCCGTCCAGCCATCAACATTGGCAGCCTGAGTGATGACTGAAAAATAGAGGGATTTGTCAGAATATTTTTAGCGCGTTTTCGATCCATCACAACCAGGATGCACACTTGTGTCCATTGTTCAATTCTCTCTCTACATGTTGTTTCATGTGACACTGTTAACCCCACAAGTTACTGTGTTACTCAATTGTTATGGCGTACTTACGGTTGACACACAATCACTCACCCCTCAGTCTGACCCCAGCTTCACACACAGAATATACAAAACATTTCTTACCTCCATTGTTTCTCATGGGAGCAGACGGACGAAGAAGCAATTTTCACTAAATTGGCGCCAATACTTTTATGGCCTGACGGAACTCGTCACGTGTGACGTTCTCGTCAAAATAAGACGTCATCCTATTCCAGCAGTTGACCAAGACTAACACACACACACACACACAAAAAAACCGACCTTATGCCATCGCGTGAATACTACGTGGGGTGTTCTGTTGGTAGATCTCTCTCTCTCTCTCTCTCTCTCTCTCTCTCTCTCTCTCTCTCTCTCTCTCTCTCTCTCTCTCTCTCTCTCTCTCTCTCTCTCTCTCTCTCTCTTTTTTTTTTTACGGAAAAAGTGGTCGGGCGGTCGCCCTACATGCCCTACCGGGTGCTACGTCCCTGCCCCTGAATGCAAACATGTGGGATGACAATAGTTTCAGACGCTTGTTCTGTGACATCCGCCATTGGCATTGGGGTTAGTTGTCATGCCCGCATGCGCAATTGACGTCTCGGAGCAATCTCAGGACTGACACGGCCAATTTTAAACTTCACACACTCGAGAGAGGCCGCGTCGAGATGCTAATTTACTCACTTTTATTTAATTAATTAGCATACTTGTGGTGCTTTTTCTTCAAATTAGTCGAATTCTCCAGAAACTCATCCCAAAAGATCCTTAGGTGTACTATCTTTAATCTTCCTTCATACCAGCTATTGGCGGAGCGATGAGAAATCCCAGCCCAGCTGATATCATCTCCATGCCAAACGCCAGACTGAGCGTGTCCACGCCTGTACAGTGGATAGTGATCTCTGTCAGCAGAGAGTAGGATCCTCCAAAGTATAATCCAATGAAACTCAGCAACGCAATCTGCACGATAAAAGTGTAAGCTACAGCAGTAGCAGCAGAACCACCACCATCAACATCATCATCATCATCATCATCATCATCGTCGTCGCCATCATCATCATCATCACCATCATCATCGTCGTCGTCGTCATCATCATCATCATCATCATCATCATCATCATCATCATCATCAGAAGAAGAAGAAGAAGAAGAAGAAAAAGAAGAAGAAGTTTCGTACTTGTTTACATTTTCCAGATCAATCATTTTCTTGTTCTCTTTGTTGGTGTTGTTTGTGGTGATTGTCTTGTTATTTTATTCTTATTTCACTCTCATCTTGAGACATTGTCAGATGATGTTGTTATTCTCTTTTCCTTTCTCAGTCATCCACTATTGTAGCATTGAATATGAATTAGTTTTTCCCGGTTGTATCATTCTGAGCGCGGCACTGACCTCCTGGCCTCTGACTGGTTTGAAATCTTGCAAAGAGCTGTGACGTAATGAGTGGATGTAGTCTTCAACAGTTCAGGGCCAGGATTGGGGGCTACTCCGGTGTCGCAGTCAAACTATCGACGCATAAACTTTATTTTATGAATATCAGAAATGTTAATTCATGTGTAGTCCTTTTGTTGTACGGGCCAAGAGGCTTGTCGCTAGCCCTCTTATTGTTCTTGATATTAAACGATGCCAGTTTTTCACACCATTTGAGTCGTCGAAGTCGATGTTGTAATAACGGTTTGAAAAATAAGACGAACTTTTCTAATGTCCTCGTCTGTACATTGATGTTTGTGAACATGCTTTTCTGTTTCATATGTTTGTGTTTGTTGCTGCTTTGTGGGGATGTGGAACCAAACCCTGGACCAGTTCTTAATATAGAACAAAACATATCTATTGTTCATATTAATGTGCGAATTAAGCCTTACGAACAAAATATTTCATTCGCAGGCCGAATTAGGATGTTTCGATATTATTACTGTATCAGAAACGTGGTTGTCCACAGATGTTGATAATGAAGATATTAATCTGAATGGTTTTCATCCACCAGTAAGATGCGATAGGCCTGGTGATTTGTTTGTTTGTTTGTTTGCTTAACGCCCAGCCGACCACGAAGGGCCATATCAGGGCGGTGCTGCTTTGACATATAACGTGCGCCACACACAAGACAGAAGTCGCAGCACAGGCTTCCTGTCTCACCCAGTCACATTATTCTGACACCGGACCAACAACCAGTCCTAGCACTAACCCCATAATGCCAGACGCCAGGCGGAGCAGCCACTAGATAGCCAATTTTAAAGTCTTAGGTATGACCCGGCCGGGGTTCGAACCCACGACCTCCCGATCATGGGGCGGACGCCTTACCACTAGGCCAACCGTGCCGGTCAGGCCTGGTGATGCTCATGGGGGTGTGGCGGTGTATGTGAAGAGTGATTTGATATGCAAACCCAGATACGATTTGAGCATACCTTCTCTAGAGGCGGTATGGGTGGAAACCAAAATCGAGACCCTTCTTGATGGTACTTTTTATAGACCACCAGATGCTAATGTAAATTATTGGGACTTGATTGATGAATCAATTCAGTCAGCATCAAGGACACCACAGAATTTGATAATACTTGGCGATTTTAATTTTTTGTTTGTTTGTTTGTTTGCTTAACGCCCAGCCGACCACGAAGGGCCATATCAGGGCGGTGCTGCTTTGACATATAACGTGCGCCACACACAAGACAGAAGTCGCAGCACAGGCTTCATGTCTCACCCAGTCACATTATTCTGACACCGGACCAACCAGTCCTAGCACTAACCCCATAATGCCAGACCCAGGCGGAGCAGCCACTAGATTGCCAATTTTAAAGTCTTAGGTATGACCCGGCCGGGGTTCGAACCCACGACCTCCCGATCACGGGGCGGACGTCTTACCACTGGGCCAACCGTGCCGGTGGCGATTTTAATGCTGATTGTATGAACAACCCTCCGCCTCACCTTAAACGATGATTAAATATTGATAGTTTGTTTCAAATCGTGAGAGAACCAACCCGAATTACAGAACATTCATCCACTCTTATTGACTTGATATTAACCCCATGTCCAGACATGATAGATGCAGTTGATATTTTCCCTCCAGTTTGCAGTGACCATTCTTGTCCGTATGTTAAAATAAAGAAAACAGTTCAAGCGCACCATTTATAATTATTGAAAACTCAATATTGGGAAATTTGTAGATGATTTGCAAAATCTAGAGTGGCCTGAGGTTTTCAACTTATAACCACTGGATGCAGCAGTCGAATCATTTACGGATATACCATTGAATGCTGCCAAGCACTGTATGCCTGTAATATATGAACGAGATGCCCCATGGATAACCGAGGGAATTAAAGAGTTGATAAGGAAAAAACAAATAATACACAGTCTGGCTAAACGTTTAGATTCTAAGTGGTGTTGGGCGTTATTTGTTTGTTTGCTTAACGCCCAGCCGACCACGAAGGGCCATATCAGGGCGGTGCTGCTTTGACATATAACGTGCGCCACACACAAGACAGAAGTCGCAGCACAGGCTTCATGTCTCACCCAGTCACATTATTCTGACACCGGACCAACCAGTCCTAGCACTAACCCCATAATCCCAGACGCCAGGCGGAGCAGCCACTAGATTGCCAATTTTAAAGTCTTAGGTATGACCCGGCCGGGGTTCGAACCCACGACCTCCCGATCACGGGGCGGACGCCTTACCACTAGGCCAACCGTGCCGGTTGTGTGTGTTGGGCGTTATTTAGACGCATTCGAAACATTTTAGTAGACAAAATTCGTAAAAGAAAAGAAGAATATAATATTGAATTGGACGATAGAATAATTTTGCAAATACATTTTGGTAACAAAGATTGGTGGAAGTTAGTAAATAATTTCATGACCAAGAAAGGCCTATCACAGTCAGAAATTCCACCAATTGACAACGGAATTATTTGTTATTCTGATGAGGAGAAAGCAGAAGTATTTAATACATTTTATGTTTACCAATCCTGTGTTGATGATGAAGATGATCCTTTTCCAACCCTGTCAGAGCACCCAGGATCCGCTCCTCCACTTATCATTACTACTGACATGGTTTCTGGAATTATTAAATCCCTTGACCAAAACAAGGCAGTTGGTCCCGATCTTGTTCATAACAAGATTCTTAAAGCAGCCGTAGACGTTGTCTCTGATCCACTTTCAAAACTGTTTAGTAGATCATTAGCCGAAGGTAGATTTCCAAAGGCTTGGAAAGTGGCACATGTTACCCCAGTTTACAAGAAAGGCGAGAAGTCATTATGCACAAATTATCGCCCAATATCCTTATCAAGCTGTATCGGTAAAGTACTGCCCTGATATGGCCCTTCGTGGTCGGCTGGGCGTTAAGCAAACAAACAAACAAACAAAATGTATCGGTAAAGTAATGGAAAAATGTATTCAAACTCATATGTTTACGTATTTGACAGATCATAATTTATTGACAGTATCTCAGTCAGGCTTTATTCCAGGTGACTCAACTGTTTTTCAACTTCTTGGTATATATGACGATTTGTGTCAATCTTTGGACAAGCAATATACATCACAAGCAATATTTTTTTTATATTTCCAAAGCGTTCGATAGAGTATGGCATCGTGGTCTGATTTATAAATTATACACAATAGGTATAAGAGATATTTTATTAGAATGGATTAAAGATTATTTGTCTGATAGAACTCAAGCTGTAGTTATAAAAGGTTGCATGTCAAATTACCGCTGTGTTCATTCTGGTGTCCCTCAAGGGTCAGTCTTGGGGCCACTTCTGTTTCGTGTTTCTTGTTTATATTAATGACATTGTTGTTGATATTAAATCAATAATAACATTATTTGCCGACGACACGAGTATGTATGTGTCCCTCGATAATACACTTGAACGCACTGAAATTTTGAATTCTGATGCACAACAGATAATGCAATGGGCAAAAAAATTGGAAAGTTAATTTTAATCAGTCCAAAACTGAATTATTGACTGTCTCTACTAGAAGACAACCGGAAACATTGCCGCTACAATTTGGCGAAGAGATATTAATTGAAACCACTGTTCATAAACATTTTGGCCGTGTCTCTGCAAAATGACTGTAAATGGAATCATCATGTACACTCTATAGTTGTTAAAACTCGTATTTTAGTTGCATGTTTGCGTTCCTATAAATATCGACTCAGTCGCAAGGCACTAGAAAGGATGTAGAAGGCTTTTATTCTTCCTCATTTTGACTATGCAGATGTAATATGGGATAATTGCAATGCAATGTTGGCAGTTGAACTTGAAAAAATGCACCTAGATGCTATTAGAACTAGTATTGGAGCTGTTCGTGGCACAAGCCATCAAAAACTTTACAATGAGTTTTACAACACTGCAAGAACGGCGCAGAAGACATAATTTGATCGTTTAATTTTAAGTTAGTTAATGGTCTAGCGCCAGTGTATTTACTTGATTACTTACCATCTCTCATTTCAGCAGTAAATCCGTACCACCGACGCAAACCATATGATAGGCAAATGTTTCGATGTAGAACTGAATTATATAAGCATTCCTTTTTTCCTTCTGCAACATCTTTATGGAATGAATTACCTGATCATATAAAACAAATTCAATTGGTTGTTTAAAAAAAAAATTGTCCAGAGATGACCCTCTAATTCCCCCGCATGTCTACTCTAAAGTTCGAAAAGCAGAAATCATTCACTGTAAATTAAGATTAGAGATAAGTGATTTAAATGCAGATATGTTTAAACGACATTTGACAAATGATGTTTTCTGCAGGTGTGGTTTTCATGTTGAAAATTATCAATCAATATGAGGCTTATATCGCGCGTATTCCGTGGGTACAGTTCTAAGCGCAGGGATTTATTTTTTTTAATTTTTAATTTTTTTAATTTTTTTATGCAATTTATATCGCGCACATATTCAAGGCGCAGGGATTTAGTTATGCCGTGTGAGATGGAATTTTTTTTACACAATTCATCACGCATTCACATCGGCCAGCACTGAGATCGCAGCCATTTCGGCGCATATCCTACTTTTCACGGCCTATTATTCCAAGTCACACGGGTATTTTGGTGGACATTTTTATCTATGCCTATACAATTTTGCCAGGACAGACCCTTTTGTCAATCGTGGGATCTTTAACGTGCACACCCCAATGTAGTGTACACGAAGGGACCTCGGGTTTTCGTCTCATCCGAAAGACTAGCACTTGAACCCACCACCTAGGTTAGGAAAGAGGGGAGAAAATTGCTAACGCCCTGACCCAGGGTCGAACTCGCAACCTCTCGCTGTAGAAAAAAACCCAGAATCCTCCCTTCAGTGCCCCCCCCCCCCCCATAAAACATCCCCAATTTTAACACCCCAGTTTTTCAGTTTTTCTCTTTATACGGTCTGTGCATTTACCCAAATTTAAGGTTCCCTCCCTGTCAAGACCCAAGTTTCTCAAATTTAAAAGCTGGGTTCAACGGTACCAATTCTACTTACCTGAGTATTAGGCGTCACGGCCACAAGAGCGGTAACCACCATGAAAAATGACGTCATCACTAGGAGACCGACGTACACGGCCAGCGGGTCAATGTTCCTGTCCTGAGCCAGGAATCCCATGAGGAACCTGGACATGGTCAGCGTCAGTCCGTTCATAGAGAAACTCAGCGACACCGTCTCGAAGTGTGACCCACTTTGTAGGCAGAACTCGGGGAAGTGCACGAGCACGATGCCAATGGCAGCGTTGGTGAGAAACATCTGAAGACACAAGAGGAGAAGGGAGGGTCTTCTGAAGACCGTGCACAGCTTCTGGCGGGTGCTTGTGCTGGACAGTTTTGTGACAGAGTCCTCTTTTCTCTGTATGCTTTCTGCAGAGCTGACTAAAAAGGCCAAGTCTATACTTCTGATAGAATTCGACAGCATGGTAATCTCTGGTGACCCGTGTATATTTTTGACAGGTGTACCGTTTAAGCTGTTAACAGAGCTTGCCAATAAAGCCACATTTTCTTGTTGTGCAGATTTAACTTTGTTGTCTTTCTTGCACTCTGCTTTCTGTTCAAACTCTTTGGTTCTTTTGTAACCAACTTCGGCATCACCATCTTTCAATAAAGCATCTGCCTCTGTCTCCTCTTGCACTACACTCTCTCTAAGATTGAGGTCTTTTGATGTCTGGTACTCTGTTTTCCCGTCATTTTTAGAACTATCTAGACCACATTCATCAGGTGGGTATGGATTGCGTTCAGTTTGAATATCTTGTTCTTGATCTGAACGTTTTCGTCTGAAATGGTTGTCCTGGCAGCCACTGTTGTCAATGTCTTTCAGATAACACGATTCAGCCAGAGAAAGTGATTTCCTGGAGGCCATGTCCTTGTCTTGGAGATCTTTTGTGTCTGGATGCTGAGACTTGAAGCAGCGACCGAAGCGACTCCTACAAAAAAGTAAACTTAAAATGTTTATTTTCTTTAACTTCTTAAATCTCCAAAGTCCTTACAAAATCAGATGAGAGATTATTGTTATTCATAGTATTCACCTGCAACTTCTATTTCACTGAAAACTCGCTGTTATCTTTGATTTGATAGTTAATCAAAAGAAGAAAAAACACACCTGCAGATTCAAGTCTACACGAATGACAAAAGAATACGTTACAATAACAAACGTTCGTTCCAACAACCTACATTTCTTGTTTTTGTATTCTGAATTTTGGAACGTTTGCAGTCTCTTTGTTTTTTGGATTTTCTACACAAATGAGAAAATTGTGTTCCACACAGATAACGCTTGATTACTTACTATTTAATCCGTGACTTTATAATTATGCTGAGCAGTCTTGAGTCAATCAATTCCTTCACTCACTCTTTTTATGACAGGGTTAATAGCCTCAAAATAATTAAAACAGACAAGCAGACTATCGTGCATCTTGAACAGGACAGTTTGAAGACTGCGAGTGTAAATGATCAGAAATTCAAAAGAACTTGCAATTGATGTCTGATTTTTTTTGAAAATGTGTCATGATAATTACCTACAGAAACCACCATCAGAACTTGAAGATTCTGACGTTGGGAAGAGAAGTGCTCCAGCAACCACCAGTTGTGCTGACATTGCTGAGAAGATACAGAGATTCTCCCAGAAGCTGTAGGCGTCCAGAAGGTATTGACAGAGTGCAGGCAGCACCATGATGCCCACTCCCCCCGCAGCTAGAACACTGCCTGTGGCTACTGGCCTGTAGTGTACGAACGACAGGTTGACCATCACGATTGCCGCTGAGTAGATCAGTCCAAGGCCCAGTCCTGTGCATACGATACAACAAATCTTTAGTACAGCCAAAGCCATGGCAAGCAAAGAGAGAAGAACAAGAAAACTACATCTCCAAGGAAACTACTGACAGGTGCGTTTGTGTGTAGAACTTCGCTGTGAAGCCGTTTGTATTAAAACTCCATTGTGCTCATTTACTGAAAGTCAATGGTTCATTTCCTATCTTGATATTCTTTCAAGTGCCGGGAGACTGGTTCTGCATAACTCTCACTCTTGTCTATATTTAGAGCGCTTACGCCCCTTTGTTTTTTTTAAATCTAATCAATATTGCTTGCAGTTGGTTATGACCTTCAATTATGATGTTGGAAAGGCCATTTACGATGACGATGATGGTGATGAGGAGTAAGAAGTCAACTACGACGACGAAAATAGTAAAGCACTAAAGGACGGCAAGGATGACTCTATTTTTAGACTACTTGGATACATCCACACTACAACACGACACAACCCTAACCCGCTGACACGACGGGAGGAGAGTCGGTCTTGATATTCAGGCTCAGGACAGGATACAACCTCAACAAACTTCACCTGTACCTAAACTCCACATCGCCCGTATGGAGCAGTGCTTCTGCGGCCCGGGCAACCAGACAACAAAACATCTGCTGCAGTCCTGTACCCCACCCCTGAGGCCCGGAGGGTCTACGGTCTGCAGGACCTCCAGCGCACTGCCTACTTCACCATAGAGACTCAGAGACCATGAAACGAACGAGAATAATAATAAGAAGAAGACTACTTGCAGTCAATGTTCCAAGACACAGACGACAATAGCAGCCCTGAAAGTCCAACAAAATGGTGTACTCGCCTTTGGCTAGTGATTCTGAAAATTCACTAGCCAGAGAGCAAACTTTACTAGCCAAACCAACAATTTGGTTCAGCAACTTTACTCGCATTTGGGGAGTAAATGAACATTTCTACTCTCCAGTTACATGTTTCCACTCGCCATGGCGAGTAACATATTCGCCACTTTCAGGCCTGAATAGGTCAGTTGGACTTGGATTCAAAATATATATCGGTCAAAATGTCCTGGCTGGAAAAGAAAACAAGTCGCGTAAGGCGAAAATACAATATTTAGTCAAGTAGCTGCCATTTTTCAGCAAGACCGTATACTCGTAGCATCGTCAGTCCACCGCTCATGGCAAAGGCAGTGAAATTGACAAGAAGAGCGGGGTAGTAGTTGCGCTAAGAAGGATAGCACGCTTTTCTGTACCTCTCTTTGTTTTAACTTTCTGAGCGTGTTTTTAATCCAAACATATCATATCTATATGTTTTTGGAATCAGGAACCGACAAGGAATAAGATGAAAGTGTTTTTAAATTGATTTCGAAAAAAAAATTTTGATAATAATTTTTATATATTTAATTTTCAGAGCTTGTTTTTAATCCGAATATAACATATTTATATGTTTTTGGAATCAGCAAATGGTGGAGAATACGGTAAACGTAAATTTGGATCGTTTTATAAATTTTTATTTTTTTTTACAATTTTCCGATTTTTAATGACCAAAGTCATTAATTAATTTTTAAGCCACCAAGCTGAAATGCAATACCGAACCCCGGGCTTCGTCGAAGAGTACTTGACCAAAATTTCAACCAATTTGGTTGAAAAATGAGGGCGTGACAGTGCCGCCTCAACTTTCACGAAAAGCCGGATATGACGTCATCAAAGACATTTATCAAAAAAATGAAAAAAACGTTCGGGGATTTCATACCCAGGAACTCTCATGTCAAATTTCATAAAGATCGGTCCAGTAGTTTAGTCTGAATCGCTCTACACACACACACACACAGACACACACACACACGCACACACACACGCACACACGCACATACACCACGACCCTCGTTTCGATTCCCCCTCGATGTTAAAATATTTAGTCAAAACTTGACTAAATATAAAAATGTTGTGTCAGAAGGCATCCTACCCGTCGAAGCTATCCGACATTCGACCG
This sequence comes from Littorina saxatilis, assembly GCF_037325665.1. NCBI lineage: Eukaryota > Metazoa > Mollusca > Gastropoda > Littorinimorpha > Littorinidae > Littorina > Littorina saxatilis. Next base: position 29,466,617 of record NC_090257.1, read on the forward strand.
GCCTGGGGTCAACACAAGGCGTCAGATCAAAAACAATTAGACTGCTGCCAACGTTCCAAAATTCTGAATGAAAAATCAAGAAAGGTATGTTATTGGACCGTTTAATTGTCTCGCTTGTGTCTTCTGAGCGAGTTTCTGGACAATTTGTCAGATAAGTTCCAATAACATACCTTTCTTGTTTTTAATGCGTCAGATCAAAAAGAGCATGCGTGAAAGACCGAGGCCTGAGAACAACACTGTGGACTTGGACACATCCTATAGGCCCATTGCAGAAACTCAAGTTAACAACAGCATTTCTACTCGGCGCGCGCGGTATGAGAATCACGGGTCGTAACTCTCTGGAATTGGTCATCCGCCGCCATGTTGGATGCCTTGCACGATCTCTGACAGTGCTTGAGCGTTGGGTGGCGACTCGACAAAAATGAAAATGACACGTTGTGTGGCCAAAAACTGCAGTCAGCAGGCACACTTTAGGATCCCTAAAGTTGTTTACCATCAGGGTGACAACTGGAAGGAAGTTACTGAGCGGAGAAGACGATTATAACTGGTTATTTTTTGCTGTGTGCAGTGCGCTAATCAACAATTGTCCATCGGTTGTGCCTTCAGAGTGAACACTGTGATAGGATGCTTTGAAAATTATACTTTGCAGTAGTTACCTGAGCTGCATTGTACCTCATTTGCCTGTCTTGAGAGCTTTATCTTGTGAATTTTGGTGCACTGTCTGCATGGTAATTTGAGATAAAGAATAAATAAATGAATATAATAATGTATTCTTGCTTTACTTTTTATGTTGTGCTGTTGTGTTAAAAAGGCAGATCCCCTTTGGACTCATGCATGCACAGTTTTCTTCATTTTGTCTGCATACACAGTGAAATACGCAAAAAGAACAAGAGTGCAATGAAGAAAACTAACAAAGACGGCATCCAATATGGCGGCGCGAAGAGAGTATGAGCGGAGTTGTGCCCCTTAGGGCTAAAGCTAGCCGATCCATTTGATAACGTCACGCCGAGTAAGAAGAATGAATTGGACCTATAAAAGAACATGCCAGAAATACTGACCGCTGCTGATGCCGAAGGAGAGGAGGAGCGTGGTGGTGTTTTCACAGAAGGACGACACGACGAGACCAACGGTCAGCAGCACTGCCCCCACCATCACGGACAGCCTGCAGCTGAACACACTGCACACCACGCCTGTAACTGGGCCTGTCACACACACACACACACACACACACACACACACACACACACACACACACACACACACACACACACACACATACACACACACATACACACACACACACCGAGTTAGCCAGACAGGACGACGTTCTTCAAACAATTGTTATGAAAAACTGTTTCTTGAAACAATGTTTTCAATAAAATATTTGTGTGTGTGTGTGTATTCCGGTTTTTGACGAGGTGTGTCTTTGTCACTGAAATTCTAGAGTGCAAAACTGTCTTCCCTCGAGACAAATACATGCATAATAGAGATCGTGGTTGGAGTCTTTTTCAGTAGTCATACGATGAACGTTGTCAATCGTGGTTTGGTGAGACATGGATTAAATCCTATGTGACCAATCGGTGGGGCCGTAACCTTCATGTTCTATTAGCAAAACACGACTTTCATCGGTGAAGTATTGAAACAGACAGTCCGGGTTCCACTGTTACGTGCTGCGCATAATTAACCGTGCAATTAATAAGGTTGATTCGTCCGGCGTTCATCCCTAAAACATCTGCTAAGGCCAAAAAAAAAAAAAATAGGTGTGGTTACGGTAACATAGCCCCCAAAAAATAGGGTAGGAAGTTAGACAATCACTTTTTTTTTAAACTTTTTTTTTCTAATGTGTACAAATTAAACCTACTTGACAGGGAAATAAGTGTGCGACTCGAGCGCTTTTGCTTTCATTGCGTTTTCTGCACTCGTTTTTTGTTTTGTTTTGACAAATGTAATAAAAAGTTATAGGGTCGGCCCCTAAAAATAGGGTAGGTCGGGTTACCGTAACCACACCTATTTTTGGCTCACGTAAGTGTAGCCTATGCGATGATAAACTTTGTCTGTCTGTGCGTGCGTGTGTGTGTGATAGAAACTTTAACATTTCCGAGTCTATGGATTACGTCAGTCTCGGTCAAAAGTGTTCGACGTGTGTGATAGAAACTATTTGAAGACGTCACATTATGACGTAAGAGGGTTAGACGTCACGCAAAGGAATTACTGAAAGTCTCGGTCATTGTTATTGTGAGCGGGCCGAGACTACTTGGCAGATCCAGGGTCTCGCTTTCTTGCACAGTTTCACCTATGCTTACTGTGTGTGTGTGTGTGTGTGTGTGTATGTGTGACGGAGTGATTGAGTTTGTGTTACTGTTTGTCGATTTCTTACGTGAGCCTTGAAGGCTTCGCCTCTTGTTTTTTTAGGCCTAATGGTTGACAACAGCAGCTGAGATGACTAGAATGTCTATACTGTGGACCCTTCCTTTTAAGACCCCCCCCCCCCCCCAATTAATTTAAGACTACCCCTTCTTTAAGAGCCTCTTTTCTCAGACTTTCTGTTCAAAGCCTTAGTAAATGTACCCCCCCCCCCCCCCATTTTAAGATTCCCCCTTTTTTAAGAGCCTCTTTTCTCAGACTTTCTGTTCAAAGCCTTAGTAAATGTACCCCCCCCCCCCCCCATTTTAAGACTCCCCCTTTTTTAAGAGCCTCTTTTCTCAGACTTTCTGTTCAAAGCCTTAGTAAATGTACCCCCCCCCCCCCCATTTTAAGACTCCCCCTTTTTTAAGAGCCTCTTTTCTCAGACTTTCTGTTCAAAGCCTTAGTAAATGTACCCCCCCCCCCATTTTAAGACTACCCCTTTTTTAAGAGCCTCTTTTCTCAGACTTTCTGTTCAAAGCCTTAGTAAATGTACCCCCCCCCCCCCCCATTTTAAGACTACCCCTTTTTTAAGAGCCTCTTTTCTCAGACTTTCTCTTCATAGCCTTAGTAAATGTACCCCCCCCCCCCCCATTTTAAGACTCCCCCTTTTTTAAGACCTGATTATCTAAGATATGTTGAGGTCTTATACAGGGGGTTCCACTGTATGACCAGACTTACCAGCAAGCTGCATAAGTGAGGCAAAGAGGGAGGTAATCCATGACGTCATGACGACATCCCCACCGAATTCATCTAAGAACACTTTCTGGTACATTCCGGCCAGCATAGCAAGTCCTGACGTCATCAGCACGCACACGGAGCATGCGCATAGCACCACCCACGCCCAGCCGCCATCTTTGTCACGTTGATGTGACATCACATCCCCTCCTACGCACTCAATAAATCTCGCTCACCTGAAAATAAAAAGAAGAACGAGGGGAACAGTTGATATTCAGAAAGTCGTGCACTTTCTACAAAAAAATTAAGTGGCATTGATTATAAATTCATGTTTCAAAAATAACACCAGTTTGGCATAACCATTTCTGCCCCTTTCTAAAACGTTCGGGTAAAATGTTTGGTAGGGTTTTTTTCATCAGAATATGCAGTCAGCCTCTGCTTTACATTGCAAGGCTAGTTCCAGTGTGACTTACCTTAATATAATGAATTTCTAGGTTCATGTCTGAACAGGGAGGGTACCTAAAATTGGGGGTAAAACTGCAGACCTTATTAAGAGTTTGTGTCTGGCAGCTGTTTTTCTCTCAATGAACTGATAAAAATAACACGATAGCTCGTTGAATTACTCACAGACAAACACAATTCGTCGTTACTTTTTTTTAATTTTACTTTTTACATTTAGTCAAGTTTTGACTAAATGTTTTAACATAGAGGGGGAATCGAGACGAGGGTCGTGGTGTGTGTGTGTGTGTGTGTGTGTGTGTGTGTGTGTGTGTGTGTGTGTGTGTGTGTGTGTGCGAGGCTGACGCTAAGTACCGGCATGTCCGTATGAGAGGGCCTTAGGTACCGTGCATAGACCTTGGCTGCACTAGGTACCGCGCTAAGTACCTGCGATGTTAAAACCCATGTACATAATACTTTTGTGTGTTGTTTATGCTGTTTATATGTAGGCATGTTAGTTTGAACTACGATCCTTTATTTTCGTAAATAAGGCTCATCATTTTGTCAAGTAGTAGCGGTTTGAATTTCAAAGGTACTTAACGTATGAAATATACGTACAGAACCAACTTTTTACACACAACCTAAAAGTTCTCACTGCAGATTTAAAAATAACAGCAATCGTTCTCTTGTATCTCAAGCATCATTGACAGCAAATAACTGAGTAGAAACATAGCCCTAATTGGGAGTAGTCGGGTGTTTTGACCAACGGTACTTAGTGCTTTCTGTACGGACATAGCGGTACTTAGTGCTTTCCGTACGGACATAGCGGTACTTAACGTCGCCTGCGGTTCCAAGGTTTTATTACACAGAATTAGAGATGTTGGTAGCCATATTATTTCGACCTGTATATATCGGGACAGCACATTCAATTCAGACATCCATAGACAGACAGTTTGAACTACGATCCTTTATTTTTGTAAATAAGGCTCATCATTTTGTCAAGTAGTAGCGGTTTGAGATTCAAAGGTACTTAACGTATGGAATATACGTACAGAACCAACTTTTTACACACAACCTGAAAATTCTCACTGCAGATTTAAAAATAACAGCAATCGTTCTCTTGTGTCTCAAGCATCATTGACAGTAAATAACTGAGTAGAAACAATCTTTTACAAAGAATGACCAATAGTGAAGTGAATAGTAAACATTATACAGGCCTAAAAACAAACTTTATTAGACATCTCTCTCTCTCTCTCTCTCTCTCTCTCTCTCTCTCTCTCTCTCTCTCTCTCTCTCTCTCTCCTCTCTCTCTCTCTCTCTCTCTCTCGGTTGTATGTATATATTAGGCAGCATTGATGTACAAGATTATTGATAGAGGAAAGCTTGGAACAAACCACTGTGTATTTTGCATACGTTTAAATATCATGTTTTCTACTTTTTTCCTGTGATTTATGTGTACCCTAAAAAGGGGCTGTAGGCCCATATTCAATTAAACTGTGTCAGTCTCTCTCTCTCTCTCTCTCTCTCTCTCTCTCTCTCTCTCTCTCTCTCTCTCTCTCTCTATCTATCTCTCTCTCTTTTTTCCATAATATATTTATAGTATTCTCTCACTCCTTTATATATTTATATGGGAGATTTATATAGCGCTTGACGTTCTCTAAGCGCTTTACATATTCTCTCTCTCTCTCTCTCTCTCTCTCTCTCTCTCTCTCTCTCTCTCTCTCTCTCTCTCTCTCTCTCTTTTTTTCTCTCTATCTCTCCCTCTCTCTCTTTCTTTTATATCTCTCTCGCTCTCTCTCTCTCTCTCTATTACATAATATATATTTATAGTATTCTCTCCTCACTTTTTCCGTCTCTAGCTCACGTTCCCTCTCCCCCCCCCCCCCCCTACCTCTACCTCCCTTATCTCATAATAAGCGTGCGCGCGCAACGACAGTAAGAGAGAGAGAGGCACAGAGAGATAATATCGTATTCTAAATTTATTGATAGAGGAGAGAAATGTATTATAAGATAAGAGAGAGAGGTAGGAGGGGGGGGGGGGGAGAAAGAGAGATACAGAGAGCGTGAGGGGAGAAGGAATACTATTAGTATCACTATCAATAAATTATGAGAGAGAGAGAGAGAGAGAGAGAGAGATAGAGATAGAGAGGGAGAGAGAGAGAGAGAGAGAGAGAGAGAGAGAGAGAGGAAGCGAGAGAGAGAGAACAAGAACAAGAACAAGAACAAATCTTTAATTGTCTAAGGCCACAGCCCCTTACAATAGTGGTTAAAATAACAGCAATAGTATCTGCACAGTTATACATTATAGTCACGCATAAAATTCAACAAATACATTAAGACCCTGATGACATGTCACTGAACCTGATTTCTAAGGGTTCGTCTCTTCTGTAACATGAAGAACACAAATCTGCTGAAGCTGTTCATCAAATTATCCTCATTACTGCCACAGAAATACACAAGTTGTTGTTGCAGCGTCTTAGAGTTCGAGATTGTCAAATACTTTGCTCGAAGGTCTTGATAAAAGGGACATAAAAATACAACATGGTGTTCATCTTCTTTATCAGCTGTACAGAGAGGACAGTTTCTTGTCGTTTGGTTTGGTGCGTACCGAAACTTGTGAGCGTTGATTTCGGATACTCCTGCGCGGAAACGAGTAAGAGCAACTCTGTACTTAATATCTTCGATTAATTCAATGTATTTCTCTTTTTCCAAACATGTTTTGTAACAATTATAAATGTCGAAACGTTCACTGCATTCTAAACAGGAGAGAGAGAGAGAGAGAGAGAGAGAGAGAGAGAGAGAGAGAGAGAGAGAGAGACAGAGAGAGAGAGACAGAGAGAGAGAGAGAGAGAGAGAGAGAGAGAGAGAGAGGGAGGGAGAGGGAGGCAGAGGGAGAGAGAGAGAGGGAGTTGGAGAGAGAGAGAGGGAGGGAGGAGAGAGAGAGAGAGAGAGAGACGGAGAGAGTGAGACAGACAGAGAGAGAGAGAGAACAAGAACAAGAACAAGAACAAATCTTTAATTGTCTAAGGCCACAGCCCCTTACAATAGTGGTTAAAATAACAGCAATAGTATCTGCACAGTTATACATTATAGTCACGCATAAAATTCAACAAATACATTAAAACCCTGATGACATGTCACTGAACCTGATTTCTAAGGGTTCGTCTCTTCTGTAACATGAAGAACACAAATCTGCTGAAGCTGTTCATCACATTATCCTCATTACTGCCACAGAAATACACAAGTTGTTGTTGCAGCGTCTTAGAGTTCGAGATTTTTAAATACTTTGCTCGAAGGTCTTGATAAAAAGGACATAAAAATACAACATGGTGTTCATCTTCTTTATCAGCTGTACAGAGAGGACAGTTTCTTGTCGTTTGGTTTGGTGCGTACCGAAACTTGTGAGCGTTGATTTCGGATACTCCTGCGCGGAAACGAGTAAGAGCAACTCTGTACTTAATATCTTCGATTAATTCAATGTATTTCTCTTTTTCCAAACATGTTTTGTAACAATTATAAATGTCGAAACGTTCACTGCATTCTAAAAAGGAGAACCATTCTTGACAAAAACAATCTTGTAAACGTCTTTTAAACTCTTGTAAGAAACACTTCTCATTCCCAACCATTCCGTACATCCACACAGCAGCAAAACCATTACAACATAAAAGACTCTGCACATGTGAGACCCAATTTGTGTGGCCCTTCGATGCCAAATTACATAAAGCTTTATATGCAATCTTTGAATATCTTGAATCAGGTTGCTTCAGCAGTGTAAACCAGTATTTCACACATCTGACTGCAGAGTTAATATACAGCGGATGTCTTTCCAATTCACCATACACAATGTTGTTTGGAGTTCGAATTGTCACTTTCAGAAACTTTTTACACGCAAACAGGTGGACCCTTTCCACAGAGTCATACTTTCCATATCCCCATAGCTCTGAACCATACAAGAGCATAGGGGCGATCCGTGCGTCAAACAGTTTGAAAAACACCTTTGTCGAATGGCAGCCAAGTCCGGGACGCCTAGAATGATGAACTCGAACTGCCTGAATCTGTGTTGCCTTTCTCATTGCAACTCGGTTGCATGATCACATGCCTGTATTTGTCATGTAAATTCTTACAACCCCGGATACAAAAACAAAACCAGAAAATGACGCCACAGTTTAAACAACAAAAGCATGGCTTTAATTTAAAATAGCAGCATTAACACCTAAATGTTTGTTATAATGCAGTAAAATGATTACATATCTGATTATTCTTATTCACCTATTTCGTCTCCTCTACCCCTGTGCGTGTTTTGTATGTGCCTCTTGTTTTATGGACTGGGCAAAGGAGCTGCGCCTTCGGCTATCAGTGTGACTGACTTTTAGGGTTTAACGTCCTCTTAGACCAACTGGTCTATATTGGGACAGGTATTGGTAATACGTTGAAGTTATGGTGTGATACTTTGATTCGAACAAGCCCGCTGTGGCTGTCTTCTTCGACACACCAGCATTGGGTTTTGTCTCGTCAAAGTATCGAAATACGATCATTATAATCGGAGACGAGAGATAATCGTGTTTTTCCAAGCCCTGAGTCTTTCGCTGTGAACGTGGGATTGTTTCGTGCGCAAGTGTTCACACGGGGGTGTTCGGACACCGAAGAGAGTCTGCACAAAGTTGACTCCGAGAAATAAATCTCTCGCCGAACGTGGGGACCGAACCCACGCTGAACAGATAGCGACCAACGGGCTACAAAGCCAGCGCGCTACAAACTGAGCTACCTCCCCGCCGCGCTATCTAGTGTCAAGTTACCTAAAGGCAGAGGGGAAGTGTTTAATTAACCGTATCAAGCACGCTATGTCCTGCATTCCGAACGCGTGTACTGGAGTGACTGACAGGGGCTAGTCTGGACTTGACTGCGCCTGAACTGATGCGTTGTTTCATCGAACACTGTATAGTGTCTATTGACAGTTAAAAAGAGAAGTACGCCTTCTTTTGGTTTAAATACATATCCAACAGTCCGAATTACAATAGAAAGGGCAAGATGAAGAAACACAAAAGCACGAGGCTCAAATAAGTGCTACCAAAATTAAACAGAAACGTCTCTGGCGAACGTTTTAAACAGTATATGACAATATAAGCATAATATTATGTATACAGAATGCTATACAGTCACGCAGTCCTTCTGTTTTACTGTCCGTACTCAGATAACGGATGTTTTAGAGTCAAATGAGCTGAATCTGTGCGTATGCCTTCAAAGATGGCTTCACACGATTGTAACTAAAACTTATATTCGTTGTCCTACTATTATCCCGCCAGGCACTCCTTTCAATACTTTTCTTCATATACCACCAATAGTATTATGCTTTTAGATATCGTTGTTAAATGATGTATTTTGATGCTGTTACCGCTGTCTGTCTCTGTCTTTAGATCTCTCCCTCTCTCTCTCTTTGAAAGTTTTAGAAGAATTTTGCAAATCAAACAAATTTCATGTCCAGCAAAAATTCCCCTTCTTACAGTACCTGAAGTTTTTCACGCACTTACACACCTCAAGCAAACAGGCACCCGGGGGCTCGATGGGCTTGATGGTAGGATTCTTAAATTGGTCAGCCCCCGTAATTTCTGAAACACTTACCTACATTTACAATCTCTGTTTAGACAAAAAATATTTTCCAGTCGCCCTGAAACAGGCTAAAGTCATTCCTCTGTTTAAATCAGGTGACAAAAGAGACCCCTCAAATTATAGGCCAATTTCCATTTTGTCTGTGTTATCAAAACCACTGGAAAAGCATATCAACAAACACATCCTAACACATTTCAACCAAAACAACTTATTCCATCCTAAACAATCAGGATTTAGAGCTAAGCATTCCTGCCACACTGCCTTAATCTCTCTTGTTGATCAGTGGTTGGACAAAATAAACGATAATGAATTCTGTGGTGCCATTTTCGTAGACTTTGCAAAAGCCTTTGACGTAATTGATCACACATTATTGCTTAGAAAATTCGGTTTGTATGGCGTCGGATATGATACTATCAATCTTGTTAGTTCATTCCTCTCTGACAGACAACAGACAGTTCTTACAAACACTAGAGCATCGAGCATGCAAGCTGTAGATTACGGTGTACCACAAGGATCGGTATTAGGACCTCTGCTCTTCTCAATATATGTTAATGACCTCCCCCTTTATATTCAACATTTATGTGAACTTTTTGCAGATGATACCACAATTCACTCCAGTAACAAAAATTTAACTCGCTTATCAGAATCCCTCCAAGGAAGTCTAAACCAGCTGACAGAATGGACTGACCTAAATCACATGTCTCTTAACCCAAAGAAAACCAAATATATGATAATTACAACTAGACAAAAACGACAGAATTTTACCTCAACTGGTCCCGATTTAATGATTGACGGCAATATAGTGGAAAAAGTCGACCATCACAAAGTTCTAGGTGTCCACATCGATAACAACCTGTCTTGGTCAACTCACATTGAACAACTTAGTAAATTAGTGTCAAAGAAAGTGTACCTCTTATCTAGAATTAAACACTTCCTTAATTGTCAAGCCAGGAAGTTATTTTTCACTGCTCATATTCAGTCTCTTATTGATTACGCATCCACTCTATGGGACTCTGCAAGTGATAATTCCCTAAAGCTACTCAGCAGATTACACAAAAGAGCGCTAAAAGTAGTATTACTCAAACAGACTACTATCTCACCGACTCAGACTACATCAACATAGGGGTCCTACCTCTGAAGTCAAGAATGAATTACAACAAAGGAATAATGATGCATAAAATTATGACAGAAAATGCACCCGAAACCATTTGCTCAAAGTTCTCTTTGAAGAATTCGCACCACTTTATAAAACTAAACACTCCTCTTCCTAGGATAGACCTATTTAAATCAAGTCTTGTTTATTCAGGAAGCAGCCTCTGGAACGCTCTTCCGGACGCCCTGCGGCAATCCACCAACACAGATTCTTTTAGAACCAAATATTCTTTCCATTTAATGAACTCTATGAACAAATAAACTTGATTGGTATGTTTTCTTTGTATACAGTTGTTCATTATCGGAATTATGGTTTATTGTGACAAAATCACGAAGATTTGGCTCTGTAATACATTGTTTTGCTGAGCTAATGTATTGTTGGGTTACTTTCCGTTTACCTTCATTGCTTTACACACAATTTTGAACACTACCTTATGATCTACAATGCTTCTACATAATGCGCTTCATGTACATAAACTTATATGTTCTACCATTAATGTTTTTATGTAACCTTTTTTTTCTCCCTAGTCATAGTTATAGTAAAATAGCTTAGTCCCTCTTTAGGGCGAGGGCCAGATGCAAAAAAGCATATCTATGCTTATTCTTGTCACCCTCGAAAAATAAAGATTTGTCATTGTCATTGTCATTGTCTCTCTCTCTCTTTCTCCTCCTGTCAGTCTTTATTTATCTGTTTCCGCGTCGGTCTCTCCGTCTGTCCCTATCTCTGTCTGTCTCTATTTGTCTGGTTTAATGCAAGCAATGATAAGTGTATAGCCTTATCTATACATATATGAATTAAATATATATCATAGATTATATAATGGTATGATACATGAAGATTGTATAGGGACTTCTGCTACACTTATGGTGTAAAACACATGGTATGAATCATGCTGTGTTGCTTGAAAGTACAGACTCGAACATCAAAGCCATTTGGTGTCACTCGGTTCAAAATATTAAAATGTATGGTTAGTGCACGTCCAATTTAATTGTGATTAGGCTACACAGCCATAGTATATAGGTTTTGTATATGTAAACATGGTGTAATCGGCGTACCGTTTTCCGCACAGTCTTCGACTCGACGACTCCATAACCCCACATACACGTGAACATCAAAAGATCTCCCAAACTTCTTTGAATATTTTAATCAAAATGTTTGTAGTACATACTCAGAAGACGACCCTTCAACTCTGTTCAAACAATTCAGGGTGTTTCCGCTAAAAATGTGTCTGTAAATCAAGTTCTTAGTTGAAGTTAAACAAAATGATCCTTACATAGCCCGTAAAAGTCCGCGAGGTCGTAAAGGCAGACAAAAACAGTTGTGAGCGCAATCTATAATTGTAACCCGTTATGGCGTAGTTGTGGTATGTCGTTCGCCTGTGGTCTCCAAGGTTGCTGTGGGTTAAAATCTCATGTTATTTTTGTGTGTGTGAAATGTGACGCAGGGATCCCTTTGAACCCATTCCTCTTGTTTTATGATTGTTGGTTAATCATCTTTTATAGTTCATGTTACAAACTTCTTTAATTTGGCAGGTGTTTTATTTTTTAATTTTGTATTTATTTTTGGGGTCTTCTTTTACTTCATTCCAGGGGTGGGGTAATAAGCGGGCGGTTTAATGATCCTTATGGTCCCTTTGTTTATTTTCGGAGGAGTGGGGGTGGGGGTGGGGGGGGTGCTGCAGGTTATCTAACTCACTTGGCACGACTGTTTCGCTAAATGGAGCAGCAGCGTCAGTGGGGAACAGGGCACGAGACTGTAGAGTTATGGACCCTCGTGTACAATCAGTGAGAGCCATAGTGAAACACAATATTACACATTTATGAACAACACATATTAATTACTTCACGCCATTACCTCAGTTATTCCCATAGTAGCAGAAACATTTTTTGAACATTGTCAAATATACGTCAGGGCTAATAGTCTCGGGTGCTGTTTTACTTCACAGTTATTTTTCAAGGTTGTCAGTAATATCAGAATAAATATCACACACTTGAATGTTGTCCAAGAGCTTCAAGGCATAGTCACTGATGTCATTACTTCAGTTATTGTCAAGATTGTGGGTCATGAGAACTTAATTATAATATTAATAGTTTTATGATAATAATAAAATTAAACAGCACCAAAAAAATGTGAAAAAAGTTATGTGTATAGTACTAACTACTTGTCTACATTATGATAGTCCTGATTTTGTGATAAATCGCCAATTTGCAAGTGCTCTACACAAGGCTAGATGTTATTAGAGGTCAAGGAGGTCAAATATCACGAAAAGGCGAAGCAACCAGAGCATCGGTGGCTGGCAGAGGAACCTCCCTCCGATTGGGCCACCAGAAGTAGAGGTGAAAGGAGAGGCTGGTGCAGCGGGGTGCCCGAGCCTCAGAAGGATAGTTGGCGATGCAGCAAGGCCATTGATATCAGCGTGAACTTGTTATCAGCCGGTGCCGTTATCGGGTTACAGCCGTAGCCCTTTCGCCGTGGCTTCGCCGAGCAGTGGTCAGATGCTGACCACCGGTTCGCGGCGCCACAGGACCATGTTTTCAGCGTTCCTTTTCGTGTTGGGATCCAAGTTACCGTGCCCTGGCCAAGAACGCTAGCATTGAAGAAGGGAGAGAAAAGTTCTACCTCCCCATCTTCGGTTTATGTAAACGACTAGGGCTCCTTGCATTAGGAAGTATTCGGATTCTAAATGTTTATTATTATTATCACTAGCAATACTCGTGCTCCTCACGGGATGTAACAAATGTTTTATGATTTTCATTAATCACTGATGGTGTGGATATTAAAGTGTCTATGCGAATCCATCCCATGATCAATTGCTATTATTGTTGCAATGGTCGACTTATCTTGTCTGAATCATGACTGATTTATTATTGTTTCATAGCTTCAAAGCGATGGTGATTGGAGTAGATTAGCTCCCCTGATCAGCGATGCCTTAATTAACTATCAGTCATATGATAACCACACATATGATGGTAAAAACCCTTATAACTTTGGAACCAGCCAACCATTTTTTTTTAATGAAATTAAACATGAAGACGCAGGCCATTAGTCCCTTCAACTTAAGTGGGAAAAAAAGAAGAAAAAAATCAACTCGATTTTCTGCGAAAAACATTTCGCTGTGATTTTGTAATTTGTAACTGCTATTTTGTAGACCCTTCCTCGGAGTATGTAATAAAAAAAGGTTTCATTGAAATATTCCCAGAACTTTGGGAGATATGGATGTTTATGCATTGGAGAATCAAACACTAAAACCCTTATAACTTTGAAACCAGCCAACCATGTTTTATGAAATTGAACATGAAGACGCAGCACATTAGTCCCTTCAACTTAAAAAAATTAACTCGAATTTGTGAAACATTTCTCGCTGTGACTTGGTATTTTGTACTGCTATTTTGTAGACCCTTCCTCCGAGTATGTAATGAAAAACGTTTCATTGAAATATTCCCAGAACTTTGGAGATATGGCTGATTATGTATTTTGACCATCGGGCCCCGTAATGACCTTGACCTTTGACATATCCAATATAATTGTTGCACACAATAGGCTATCGTGTGTCTACATCTACCAACAAAGTTTGGTTGAAAAATACTTAGCGGTTCAGGATTTATCGCAGTTCCTATATTGTGACATACATACATACATGCATACTTACGGAATGGAACAATCGCAAACGTTCCCGCTGGATGACGAATTAAATTATAAAAAACGTATCAGTAAAATAAAATAACAATGAACAGCACCGCGTGGATTCGAACGTACGTGATTAGAACATGATGAAGCAAGAGTGTCCTAACCAACTGGCCTACAAATAATTTGCAAAAGTTTCAGGGAAAATATAGGAACAGCTATGACACTACAAAAACCATAGGCAATGGATGTTCCGTTTGCCATTCCAATAAGTAACAAAGGTAACAATTGATAGGTTTTGAGAGTAAACTTGATTTGAC
>NC_090257.1:29481039-29498539 GCF_037325665.1 Littorina saxatilis
CTGGTCTTTACTTGCAGGTCTTCCAGAGAAGACAGGACGCCTCTGTGGACTTCTACCGGGATTGGGCGGAATATCGCAATGGGTTTGGTGACCTGGAGGGCAACTTCTGGCTAGGTTCGTTATTTTATGATCTATAAAAGTGGTTTTATGTGTTTGTGTGTGTGTGTTTGTGTGTGTGTGTTTGTGTGTGTGTGTGTGTGTGTGTGTGTGTGTGTGTGTGTGTGTGTATGGTGTGTATGTGTGTGTGTGTGTGTGGGGGGGGGGTATGATGACAAAAGGCTCCGAAACGCCTGCATCGATTTATGCGGGAATTGCACTCGGTGTCACTCAAGTCTTGTCACAGGGTATTTTTGCTTTCACTTTGCGTTTTCGGACGCCGAATGACCAAAACAATAGATTTCGCTAATAATATTATTTTCCCTGTGATATTTTCAGAGTGTGTTGAAACAAGTGGGACAAATTTGATCAATCAATCCGACAGACTTTATGATTCAAAATGTTGAATATGATGACATGCCAAGAATCAGATAAACGAGGGTTGGGTGATGCTACTCTTACACTGTGCCGAATTGCCCTTGCGAATAGAATTTTCCAATAATTCACAATGATCGGGACATGGTCGCAAGACATTCGTAAATGTTCTTAACCATTCGCCACCATTCGTCTCTTGTTTTGAACATAGCAACATGTTCCTAATATTCGCAAAGAAGTCATATTCTTAACTTTTTTGCAACGTACTGGTAAGATTTCACAAGACATTCGTAATCATCGCAATGTATTTGTAACGCTCGCAAGACATTCGCAACCATTCGTTATGCCTGTCTCACACTGTGCCGAATATCCTTGCGAACATGCGTAATCATCGCAATGTATTCGTCAGGCTCGCAAGGCATTCGCAAACATTCGTTATGCCTGTCTTACACTGTGCCGAATATCCTTGCGAATATAGATTCGTATGCATTCGCAATGATCAGTAGACATTCGCAAGCAGTCGCAACCATTCGTAAGACATTCGCAAGGATTCGTAAGGCTTCGAATGGTCAATATTTTTCCTGTCCATTAGTCTCTTTTTTTGGCCAAATACAAAATGTTCATATACACATTTCTTGCAAATGTCTTACGAATAGTTGCGAGTGCTTGCGAATGTGTACCGATCATTGCGAACGCCTTGCGAGCGCTACGAATACCTTTACGATGATTACGAATGGCTTGCGAATACATATAGGTTACACACTCCGAGTTCTGATTACAATACAATAATCTTTATTCATCTCTAAAAGAGAAATTACAAGCTTGACTGTGTGTCTGTAAAATCAAACAATTGATCAATCAATCAACCATGCATGTAGTAACATTCACATCGCATATTCACATCATATCGTTACACGCAAACATTGTCCCCACACACTTACTAAAATAAGCCTACAAATAGAAGCAATGCATTGCCTGTTTAAAAATTATATCATATTATCACCTTATCACACTTTAACCACATTATCTTCTCACATTTGTATCCTATAAGTCAATATAACTAACAACAAAGAAAAACAACTGATAAAAGGATGTAAAGATTATGCCGTTGTCAGAGCGATAGCACCAGCACCTAGCGCCCAACCTGAGAGTTGAAGATGTGAATTGCAGATGGAATGAATGAGTTTCTTTAGCGTGTGGTTCTTGTGTATGGCTGTCTAAATCTTAAGCTTCTGTCTATCCGTCTGCTGTCAAGTTCAAATCTGAGTGAGTGCGTGTCATCGGTCAAAATCTTCTGTAGCCTGTCAGTCAGTCGTCGTTCCTGCGTTGATGCAAAAGTGTCCTGCTTCCTCCCAACTACCCCACCTGCTTTCTTAATGAACTTCTCTAATCTATCCCTGTCCTGCTTGCTGATGCTGCCACTCCAACACACGGATCCAAAGTACAGCACACTATTGCAGGTTGAGGTATAAAACATCTGGAGAATCTCTTGTCTAACATTAAAAGATCTGAGTTTTCTCAAAAAGTACAGGCGGGAGTGGAGCTTCTTCACAATAGCATCAATATTGGGCTTCCATGTCAACTTATTATCTATGATTATTCCCAAATACTTATACTGCTCTACTTTCTCTACAACCTCCCCCTTAATCACTATATCCCCATGTACATGTTCCTTCCTCCTATTGTCCATAATCATTTCCTTGGTCTTGCCTACATTAAGTTCTAAATAATTATCATCACACCAACCAACAAACTTATCTACCTCCCGCCTGTAGTCAGAGTCGTCATCGTCAGTCATTAGTCCAACCAGTCCAGTGTCATCAGCAAACTTTGCCATGGGGCATGAGTCGCCAGAAGTACTAAAATCAGCTGTATACAAAGAAAAAAGAAAAGGAGAGAGAACTGTGCCCTGTGGGGCGCCTGTGTTCGTGCACACAGTGTCAGACACTAGGTTATCTCCCATTTTCACAAACTGAGGCCTCTTCGTCAAATAGTCCATGATCCAGAGAATGGTGGAAGCTGGAACATTCATCTTACAAAGCTTGTCTGCCATTAAATGTGGCTGAATGGTATTAAAAGCACTGGAGAAGTCAAAAAACATCAAACGAATGTAAGAACCCGGCTTGTCTAAATGAGAATATATCTTATTAAGAACATACAACACTGCATCATCAACATTCCTGTTTCTTCTATAAGCAAACTGACATGGGTCAATAAAATCTTTCACAAAGTCACTAAGCCTAAACAGGACAATTCTTTCAAAAACTTTCATGCACACAGAAGTCAGTGCTACAGGCCTCAGGTCGTTCATGATCTGTACAGATTTTTTCCTTTGGAACAGGCACAATGCATGAAGTTTTCCACAGTGCTGGTACTTTACTAACACTGAGAGATAAATTAAAAATAACAGAAAGAATGTAACTAAGTTGCTCTGCACAGTGTTTGAGTACTCTAGGCTTCATCCCGTCTGATCCCCCCGCTTTGGTAGCATTCACCTTCCTCAACCCCCTCATCACCTGCTCCTCTGTCACTACGATAGGGGGTTCCCCTTCCATAGGCCCACTGTCACTAGTCAATTTCTCTCTAATTGTCTCCCTTTCATCGCTAAAGTCATGCTTATCAAAGCGTGCATAAAACTGGTTGAGAGCGTTTACATCTGTCTGCACAGCGCTGTTTTTTCCTCCACTACCCCCCTTCTTCCCCTTATCGCCACTCATGATGGTCAACCCCTCCCACGCTTTCTTCATATTGTTTTCTGTGAAGTAACCCTCCACCTTTCCCCTGTACTCTTTCTTCCCCTTCCTAATCACACTCTGAACCTCCCTCTGAACCTCCTTCACATCTCCACTGCTCTTGTATTTAAACACCCTCTTCTTCTTATTCAGAACCTGCTTAATGTCTTTTGTAACCCAAGGTTTATTATTACTATAAACCTTCACTGTCTTTTTTGACACTACATTGTCAACACAGTAAGAAACATAGTCAGTTACACAGTCTGTCAGTTCATCAACATCACGTGCCGAGTCCACAAATACCGCCCAATCAGTGCAGTCAAAGCAACCTCTAAGGGTTTCCATTGACTCGCTCGACCAATCATATACAGTCCTAGTGAGGGGCGGTTCTCGCTGCACACGCGGTCGGTATCGTGGTACAAGATTCACAATGTTGTGGTCTGAGCGGCCAAGGGGTGGTAAAACAAAGGAACTGCAGGCACCACAAACATTTCAATAACACAGGTCTAAGGTTTTGTCTCTACGTGTAGGGCATGTCACATGTTGATCAAATTTGGGTAAAACTTTCTTTAAATTACAATGGTTGACGGTCTCCTGTGACTAAAATAAAAGCGTCCGGTGACCTAGTCTGAAGTTCATGCACGTGTTGTGCTATCGTCTCTGCTGCTTCTGTTGCGTTGGCTGAGGGTGGCACATACACAGCGACTGTCAGCACGTGGGAAAACTCCCGTGGCAGGTAATACGGCCTCATGCCTAGAGTCAGCATTTCAACGCAAGGTGAACATGATGTGTGCTTGACTGTCACGTTGTTTGTGTGACACCATTTCTGATTAACATACACACCCACCCCTCCTCCTTTCTTTTTTCCCCGAGTCCTTCGTTCTGTCCCCTCTGAACATGGAAAAACCTGTCAGCTCTACACTAGAATCAGGTATTGAGTCACTATTAAAGCCAAGTTTCATTGCATATTTTTCCGAGGGTCGATTATCATGTATTTACCGAGCCTTTGGCGAGGTAATACATGAAAATTGACCCGAGGGAAAATATTCAAGATATTCAGGACGAGGTGTGTAAGCTATTTATCCCATTAGTATTACTCCGACGTTTTCATTAAAAACACTTACTTTTTCCACTAAAACCTGCCCGTGCCTGTTTTCAGCTTGCCAAAAGCCTCCGCAGTCGAAATTCATGTCAATGAATTCATGCGCAAAGCTAGTTCCCATTTGTCAGCATAATGGACGGCGTCATTCGACTTGTATGTGGACATTCAGTCATTCATATTGCTTATAAAAAGGTCTGCTATCTGCTTTTACATTTTGAAAGTCATTTAAAAATATCCCTGTGTATATTTGACATCAGCTTTCGTTATACTCAATTCGGCATACCGGGTTTATATGTTTACCAGAATTGCGCACGATAATGGCAGCGCAACAAATTCAGTTCGGGCCGTGCTGGTTTGATCGTTGACCCAAGTCAGTTTGCATGCAGTGTTACTGTTTGTCAGTCGGGGATAGAAATGTTGGCTGTCATCGCGCTGTTCTGTTTTGGTTTTCACACGTGGATCACTTACATATTCAGTCGTCGGGTTTAGGTGAGCCAAAGCTTCAATACTTCGCCTGTTGTAGACGTTAAGCAATAAAGCTTGGAAGTTGTATGTCGGCACTGAGAGTCGGTCGCGGTACATCGCTTTCTACTTTGTCCCGGTCTTGAGTTTGAACACCTAAGGTTGGATACATCTAACACCTCACATCCTCTTCTCTTCCCCACATATCTTAACTGTATCTCCAACTTCTTTTCGTCTTCTTCTTTTCCTTTTGATGCCACTCCCTCATTTGTCGCTGAACCCCGCAGTGTTGACTCGACTCGGATTCACACAAGCCCGTCTAGCAGACGACAGTTCGAACAGTCTTGAACAGCACGGTTGCAAGCAGATTCAGCTATCAATCGAAGCAATACACTTAAAGCCAAAGCAAATAACCAAATGAGAAAACCTAACGTTTGATTTGACTTCATGGTGAGTCTTCTGATAATTTTTTTGGCGTTGGAATGGATCTCAACGGGTTCCCAGCTACGACAACTTTTCCAGAGTTATGCACCGCAGGCTTGCCTTCGACAATCGATGTCAGTTTCAGATTGAGTTTTCGAACTACCAGGTGACTGGGTTGTGTTTTGATTGCTCTCTCTCTCTCTCTCTCTCTCTCTCTCTCTCTCTCTCTCTCTCTCTCTCTCTCTCTCTCTCTCTCTCTCTCTCTCTCTCTCTCTCTCTCTCTCTCTCTTTCACGGTTCCTTTCTCTTTCTCTCTCTTTCTCTCTCACGGTTCTGTGTAGATGGCTGTCTGTGTAAAAATTAGGGAGTATCGTCCATTGATCCCACTCGCGATACTCGTTGAACATGCCTTTGACCATGCAGTCGCTTCAGCCAGCGAAATATCTCGACTCCGCTCTTTAAATCCATGCAGAATGTGCGTATCGTATGAAGTATTCATTATTTTTTCAATATTGACACATGTAGGCCTGTACCTATACGTGATATTGACTTTGACACCACAAAATATTTCAGTCGTATGTTGAAAAAAGTAGTCCATCTGTAAACTCTGAATATGCAGATGACCTCTATAAATTATTCAATTGTAGGCCTACTCTGAAATCAAAGACAATGACCAATGACAGTTGAGATCGAAACTCGGTTGTGATGGGATATCCATATGGTTGTGATGGAATATTCAGAATAATCACCTCCTCAGCTAACAGAGACAAAGAGGCAGGTCATGGGATAATGAAGAATAGGCATTCCTTGCGAATATTAGGAGCATGTTGCTAATATTCGCAACAAGAGACGAATGGTGGCGAATGGTTAAGAACATTTACGAATGTCTTGCGACCATGTCCCGATCATAACGAATTATTGGTGAATTCTATTCGCAAGGGAAATTCGGCACAGTGTAAGAGCAGTATTACGAACAATGCGAATTGCATGAGCGCTTTATTCGTAAAATGTTTGCAAGCACTCGCAACACTCGCAAGGCCACTCGCAACGTTCGTAATACATCCGCAAGACATTCGTATATGGATTTGTATGCATTCGCAATGATCGGTAAGGCTTCGAATTTTCAATAATTTTTCCTGTCCATTCGTCTCTTTTTTTGCCGAATACAACATGTTCATATTCGCAAGGATATTCGGCACAGTGTAAGACAGGCCTTACTGAATGGGGTATCCGTCCAATCAACTACAATCACAGGACCTAGTTTGAAAGAGGTATTAATCCCTGGTTAACGTTCGTTGTGATGATGTGTCTTTATAGGAACTATTGTACAATGCGTGTGTGTGTGTGTGTGTGTGTGTTCCCGGTGCAGGACTGGACAAGCTGCACAAGCTGACCACCTCACAGAGGTACGAGTTGCGTGTCGACTTGCGCATGTGGGACGGAACCAAAGGGAAAGCGACATACAGCGGCTTTTACGTGGAAGACGTTTCTCACAACTTTACTCTGCGCTATGACAAATTCACTGGAGGAAACGCTGGTACGTGCCTAGCAATGGGACGACTCAATACACAAAACACGGTGCATTTGGGAAGCAAACAGTGTGTGTGACCCTCAATCTCTTTCTATCCGTCTCTGTAATGTCTCTGTTTGTCTTTGTCTTTCTGTTTGGGTGTCTCCCTGTGTCATTCTGTGTGTGTGTGTGTGTGTGTGTGTGTGTGTGTGTGTGTGCCTGTGTGTGTGTGTGTGTCTGTGTCTGTGTCTGTGTCTGTTTGTCTGGCTATGTCAGATATCTCTCTCTCTCTCTCTCTCTCTATCTCTCTATCTCTCTAGCTCTCTCTCTGATTTTTTTACTTTTTAATTTTTAATTTTTCAATTTTATCATTGTGTGTCTGTGCGTCCCAAGGACAGATTGTAAGAAAAGGCGTAGCCTTAAATCTTAATCCTTGTTAAATAAAGTTCAATTCAATTCAATTCAATTCTCTCTCTCTCTCTCTCTCTCTCTCTCTCTCTCTCTCTCTCTCTCTCTCTCTCTCTCTCTCTCTCTCTCTCTCTCTCTTCATGTAACGTGTAAATATGTCTGATACCTTGTTCCAGTTTACCTTACACAAGTTTTCATTGATACAGAGAAGTGCCAAATGTGATTCATACTCGAGCTATAAACTGAAATTTGGAGCGTCGCGCGAAACTTCGCTTCATTTCAACCAAACAACGGAGCGTTACATAATGTCACATGTTGACAGTTCACGAGATTAGATTTTAGTCCCAGAAATGTAGCTGTCCTCCGTCAGGGTTTTGGCTGCATGCGTATGGCTTTATGAACATGAAAAGCAAAAAGCTTACAGGTAGATGGAAACAACTTACCGCACAGGTGAGAAATCTCAATCACGAAACAGTGTTTTGGAGAAACCAAAGGAATGTTTCTTAAAGGCATACTAACGCACTCCCGTGTTTACAAAGTGTAGTTTGCCCACAATCGATGTCAAACGCACCATAAGACCATATAATGACGATATGTCACCATGCGCGGACCATAATACATGCATTACAGCTTGTTCTAGCCTCTGAAAAAGTGAGGATGTCAACAAAGCCGCGGTGTTAGCTCCCTTGCATCAACGTTACATGTGTTGCCAAATCTATAAATAGGACCATCTAGATCAAAATAAAAATTCAAATATCTCAACATTTAAGGGCTCCTAGACCACAATATTTTGCAGGGAACTTAATTTAGTCTGTCTCCAGCTCTGGGTAAAGCAATTAGCGTGTATATTCATCAGCTTTCTATGCCTTTAACTGTTCAAACGGCTTCTGTTGCGAAACCTGAAGAGCGGATAACAACCCCAGATGTAGAACATCTCAGAAAGAGCGACCATTTTCGTTCATCGAGGTAGACTGTCGATTATGATTGTGGTGTTAGATGGTTGCGAGTGGTTGTGTGACTGTGAGTGACATGTGGTGTCAGATGGTTGCGAGTGGTTGTGAGTGACATGTGGTGTCAGATGGTTGCGAGTGGTTGTGTGACTGTGAGTGACATGTGGTGTTAGATTGTTGCGAGTGGTTGTGTGACTGTGAGTGACATGTGGTGTTAGGTGGTTGCGAGTGGTTGTGTGACTGTGAGTGACATGTGGTGTCAGATGGTTGCGAGTGTTTGTGAGACTGTGAGTGACATGTGGTGTTAGATGGTTGCGAGTGTTTGTGTGACTGTGAGTGACATGTGGTGTTAGATGGTTGCGAGTGGTTGTGTGACTGTGAGTGACGTGTGGTGTTAGATAGTTGCGAGTGGTTGTGTGACTGTGAGTGACATGTGGTGTTAGATGGTTGCGAGTGGTTGTATGACTGTGAGTGACATGTGGTGTTAGATGGTTGCGAGTGGTTGTGTGACTGTGAGTGACATGTGGTGTTAGATGGTTGCGAGTGGTTGTGTGACTGTGAGTGACATGTGGTGTTAGATGGTTGCGAGTGGTTGTGTGACTGTGAGTGACATGTGGTGTCAGATGGTTGCGAGTGTTTGTGTGACTGTGAGTGACATGTGGTGTCAGATGGTTGCGAGTGGTTGTGTGACTGTGAGTGACATGTGGTGTTAGATGGTTGCGAGTGGTTGTGTGACTGTGAGTGACATGTGGTGTTAGATGGTTGCGAGTGGTTGTATGACTGTGAGTGACATGTGGTGTTAGATGGTTGCGAGTGGTTGTGTGACTGTGAGTGACATGTGGTGTTAGATTGTTGCGAGTGGTTGTATGACTGTGAGTGACATGTGGTGTTAGATGGTTGCGAGTGGTTGTGTGACTGTGAGTGACATGTGGTGTTAGATGGTTGCGAGTGGTTGTATGACTGTGAGTGACATGTGGTGTTAGATGGTTGCGAGTGGTTGTATGACTGTGAGTGACATGTGGTGTTAGACTTGGTTGCGAGTGGTTGTATGACTGAGTGACATGTGGTGTTAGATGGTTGCGAGTGGTTGTATGACTGTGAGTGACATGTGGTGTTAGATGGTTGCGAGTGGTTGTATGACTGTGAGTGACATGTGGTGTTAGATGGTTGCGAGTGGTTGTATGACTGAGAGTGACATGTGGTGTTAGATGGTTGCGAGTGGTTATATGACTGTGAGTGACATGTGGTGTTAGATGGTTGCGAGTGGTTGTGTGACTGTGAGTGACATGTGGTGTTAGATGGTTGCGAGTGGTTGTGTGACATGTGGTGTTAGATGGTTGCGAGTGGTTGTGTGACTGTGAGTGACATGTGGTGTTAGATGGTTGCGAGTGGTTGTGTGACTGTGAGTGACATGTGGTGTTAGATGGTTGCGAGTGGTTGTATGACTGTGAGTGACATGTGGTGTTAGACTTGGTTGCGAGTGGTTGTATGACTGAGTGACATGTGGTGTTAGATGGTTGCGAGTGGTTGTATGACTGTGAGTGACATGTGGTGTTAGATGGTTGCGAGTGGTTGTATGACTGTGAGTGACATGTGGTGTTAGATGGTTGCGAGTGGTTGTATGACTGAGAGTGACATGTGGTGTTAGATGGTTGCGAGTGGTTATATGACTGTGAGTGACATGTGGTGTTAGATGGTTGCGAGTGTTTGTGTGACTGTGAGTGACATGTGGTGTTAGATGGTTGCGAGTGGTTGTGTGACATGTGGTGTTAGATGGTTGCGAGTGGTTGTGTGACTGTGAGTGACATGTGGTGTTAGATGGTTGCGAGTGGTTGTGTGACTGTGAGTGACATGTGGTGTTAGATGGTTGCGAGTGGTTGTATGACTGTGAGTGACATGTGGTGTCAGATGGTTGCGAGTGGTTGTGTGACTGTGAGTGACATGTGGTGTTAGATGGTTGCGAGTGGTTGTGTGACTGTGAGTGACATGTGGTGTTAGATGGTTGCGAGTGGTTGTATGACTGTGAGTGACATGTGGTGTTAGATGGTTGCGAGTGCATGGTTGTGTGACTGTGAGTGACATGTGGTGTTAGATGGTTGCGAGTGGTTAATGTGTGACTGTGAGTGACATGTGGTGTTAGATGGTTGTGAGTGGTTAATGTGTGACTGTGAGTGACATGTGGTGTCAGATGGTTGTGAGTGGTTGTGTGACTGTGAGTGACATGTGGTGTTAGATGGTTGTGAGTGGTTAATGTGTGACTGTGAGTGACATGTGGTGTTAGATGGTTGTGAGTGGTTAATGTGTGACTGTGAGTGACATTTGGTGTTAGATGGTTGCGAGTGGTTAATGTGTGACTGTGAGTGACAGGGAAACATTCATTCAGACACACAAGAGTCAGCAAGGTGGAGTACATGGTGTATTCAAAGTGGTACCCAAGTACAGGAAGTCCGAATACCAGAAAGTTCTATATAAGGTGTCTTATTACTAGAATATACAGACTAACACTACATCCCCCTTTCTGGGTTTCTAAAGATTTTAACATGTGACTAGAAGTAGAATAATACTGCATTACTGAAATATTGCTTACTTCACAAACAAAATGTTAAACCGAACATCATTATAATCAAAACCATTTGACTAGAAGTATTGTAATACTGCCTTATTTAGCAGCAGCGTTTGGAATGTCACATGTCTGCTGTCTGGTATCGCTGAAGCTGGACTCCTCAGACTGCTGTACAGCCATATGTGGTGCAGACCAAGGAAGTGTTGACGTGGACCTGGGGATTCCACCTTCAGGTTGTGGCTGGTTTGAGCGGCGGCGGAGTTGACGTCGGTTTCTCCTGGTGTTGGTACCGGCGTTCGTTTGGACTGGGTACGAACGAGGTGATGATGGAGATGGTGTAGCCGTCACTACAGCCTGGTTGGTTCCCGGAGTTCTCATCCACACCCGCCGTCCTGGTGGTAGGGGAGACAGTAGCTCTGGCGCGGTGACGCTTGTCATAGTTGTCTTTTTGCTGCGCCTTGAGGCGGGCGTCCCTCTCACGAAACTGGCTTCGGTCTGGCCGGCGAGGAACGTAGCTGGACGGATGTGTGGGGATTTTAGTCCTCAGCTTTCTTCCCATCAGGAGCTCTGCTGGGCTTTCTCCCTGTTGCAGTGGTGTTGCTCGATAATTAAGAAGAGCAATGTAGGGGTCTTTGGCTTTCTTCAGCAGATTCTTCACTGTTTGCACTGCACGTTCTGCCTCACCGTTGCTTTGAGGGTGATGCGGACTGCTTGTGATGTGAGTGAAGCCATAGGATTCTGCAAACTTGATGAAATCTCTCGAGTCATATTGCGGGCCGTTGTCTGAGACTACCACTTCAGGTATACCTTGGCGAGCAAAGATGGACTTGAGATTTTCTATGACTGCAGGTGATGTCGTCTGTTTCAGGTGAGCTATCTCTACCCAGCGTGAGTAGTAATCAACTACTGTAAGGTACTGCTGACCATTCAGTACGAACATGTCTGTACCGACACGTTGCCATGGGTAGTCTGGTGTCTTGGTGACTCGCAAAGGTTCTGGATGCAGCACTCTCTCTTTCTCACAAACTGAACAGTTTTTGACCTTGTTTTCAACTGCTTCGACAAACCTGGCCACCATACGCTGTTTCTTGCCAGAGCTCTACACTTGATAATTCCCAGATGTCCTTGGTGGAGTTTCTCGAGGATGTCGTCTTGCAGTTCTTGTGGAATGACGATCCTGCTCTGAAACAGTAGCAATCCCTGCTGGACTGTCAGATCATTGCGAGCTGCCCAGTAAGCTTTCAGTTCTCCGTCTGTTCTAGCTGTTTCTGGCCAGTGGTCCATCTTGCAGTAATTTTATCACCTTGCTGCAGATATTGTCCGTAGTTTGCTTGTTTCTTATCTCTGTCATCCGTTTGTCCGAAGCAGGGATAGTCTCGATGACAGACTGAACGAACATAATTGTCTCGTTCTCCATCAGGCGATCCTGTTCAGCAGGAACACCACCATGAGCCCGAGACAGTGCGTCCGCTGTCACCAAGTTCTTTCCCGGTGTATAGATGATGTCGTAGGAGAACTTGAGCGCATAGTTCGCATGCGGAATCTTTGGAGTCGAGATGTGAGCTCATCCAAACGGTTTGTCTTCATTATGACATGGAGGGGTTTGTGATCAGTTTCTATCACGAAATTTGGTAGTCCTACCAAGAAATCAGCAAACTTTTCACAGCACCAGGTTATGGCGAGAGCTTCCTTCTCTATCTCTGTTCTGTGCTGGTCATTGATCTTGAAGCATAAAACACTGGCTTCCAGTCCTTCCCTTTTTTCTGCAGAAGTACTCCTCCCATACCGTAGGAAGATGCATCCGTAGATATCTTAAACGTGTGTGTGTGTGTGTGTGTGTGTGTGTGTGTGTGTGTGTGTTAGTCGTGCGGATTGAGGATGGGTAGGTGTGGGTGGCGTTGGTGATTCTGTGTCTATCTATTCTATCTATCTATCTATCTATCCATCTATCCATCTATCGATCTCTTTATCTATCTATCGATCTATTTATCGATCTATATATCGATCTATTTTTCTATTGAACTTTCTTTCTTCATCTCTCTGATCCCCATTCTCTCTATCTAACCTCTCTGTCTGTCTGTCTGTCTGTCTGTCTCTCTGTCTGTCTCTCTCTCTCTCTCTCTCTCACTCACTCTTGCAGGGCCGGACTAGGCTAAGAGGAGGGGGGGTTTGCCAGTGGTGGTCCAGGGGGATGTCCCCCCTGGCGGGGTCATGGGGCAGAGCCCCTTGTGGGGGTCAGGGGGCGAAGCCCCCTGAAGCTGATGGGTAGGTCATATGCTGAGATAGGAAAATGGTCGCTCCTTGCATGAAACGGCATAAAATAAACAATAATAGAAATAGAGAATACTACATGGCTTGCTGTGTCGTACCAGATTTACACGAGTTGTTTTTTTAAATAGTGAACTGCGAGCGAAAGCGAGCTGTTCACTATTTGAAAAAGCAACGAGTGTAAATCTGGTACGACACAGCAAGCCATGTAGTATTCTGTTTATCCTACATTATATACTTCTGTGCCAGATCTAACTAAAAGTCACCGACAGCGCTATTGCCTTTGGATCAACCCGCTTTAGAACTTCAAACCACTTTACTCAATTTGACATTCATTCCTCCGCCATGACACACACTCTCAAACTAGGACAAAGTAGTTCGCCTTTGTTAACACTGTTAAGTTTAATATTGAACATTGATTAAATAAATTCGAACAACGAAATGATGGTCACTTCAAAATATACCAGATAAAAAGAAAAGCAGTGGCCACAGGATAAAAGAAACCAAAAGGAACAACAACAGCAAAGCATATCCTTCCGCGATAGGATGACAGTCAAGTCGGAGCCAGGCGAGTCGACAGCTTTCAGATGGTCACTTCTCGGTTTGGTGACTGCACAAATATTGGTTGATGTTGATGGTACCAACGTGCACAGGCCTTGCAAACAGTGTTGTTAGCGTTTGCTGGGATGTGATTGTGGCAGTGGCAGTGGAGACGGCTGGAGTTGAAGTGGCCGTGCGAATCCAATGTGTCGTCTGCCGACACTGGCGACAGCTCCGAGACCGGTGCAGTGCCGTTTAGCATCAGACTGAAGCCACGGTGTTCCTCTTGGGAAATGCTGCTTAACGTTGTTGTGCCCAGATAGCTGCATTATTTTGGTCGGAGGAACGTTATTCTCGGAAAGTTTCTGCACAAGGAACTGGCGTGCAGAGTGGTTGGTGTAGATCTACCTCGGGTTGATGATCCCAGCTTTTCTTCACATGTCGCCCTGGCTTTGGTTGTGGATTGTCTTTCGCAAAATTGGAGATATTCTCTGCCATTACTGTCTTCATGCAAGGACACGTCTCCCCACTGCATGTGCCTGTGAGGTGTCACGCTGCGCAGACCAAAGTTGACCGTGTTTTGCCACCACAGAGTATTCAGGATTACTTCTAGATCTGCGACTCCGAGCTGTTTTGTCTGCCACAGCTTGTCAACATCTTCATCTTTCAGCGGTTGAGCCCTGTTAGGTAAGTTGCCACAACCTTCCTGTTTAACAATCTTCTGCTTTGTCTTCACGACTTCTCTCTGTTACAAGTGCAAATTCGGGGCCGTCTATAACGGGTGCACAGTACTTTTTAGACTTCAACTGTCGATGGATGCTGCTGAGAAGGCCCCTCAGCGTGGGGATGGTTCATACTCTTTGCCATCCGGTTTTTTCAAACTCATGAAAAGAGAGCAGAGAATTTTGCATAATTTTTGTGGTTGGATGGTGCTAATGTTTCTTTTGTCCCCGTGTTTCGCCATAAACGTCGATAGGCGACGTATATCGTAAACCGTTTTTCGGAGAGTGTTCTTGTTCTTGTTTGTCTGAACAAATGAGTCTATTGGAGAAAAATCATAAATCATGGATGACTCGCTTTTTTCTTCATCGACTTCGTCATTCGCGTCATCGCCAAACATGTCTTCGAACAGCTCATCACTCAAAAATTATTTCAGTGTTGACAAATCGGTTTCGTGGCAGTTGCCATTTTGTTGCAAAAGTAGTTCTTCATGAATATACATATGTAATTACTAATTTACATAGCATGACCTTCCGGTTGACCTCATTTACATGATATACACACGTGTGATTTGAACGATTTTTATCTCACGGGTATCTCTCTCACGTATGTAGGATAAAAAGTGTTAAATAAGTTTATCCTACATACGTGAGAGAGATACCCGTGAGATAAAAATCGTTCAAATCACACGTGTGTATATCATGTAAATGAGGTCAACCGGAAGGTCATGCTATGTAAATTAGTAATTACATATTCATGAAGAACTACTTTTGCAACAAAATGGCAACTGCCACGAAACCGATTTGTCAACACTGAAAGAATTTTTGAGTGATGAGCTGTTCGAAGACATGTTTGGTGATGACGCGAATGACGAAGTCGATGAAGAAAAAAGTGAGTCATCCATGATTTATGATTTTTCTCCAATAGACTCATTCGTTCAGACATACAAGAACAAGAACACTCTCCGAAAAACGGTTTACGATATACGTCGCCTATCGACGTTTATGGCGAAACACGGGGACAAAAGAAACATTAGCACCATCCAACCACAAAAATTATGCAAAATTCTCTGCTCTTTTTTCATGAGTTTGAAAAAACCGGATGGCAAAGAGTATGAACCATCCCCACGCTGAGGGGCCTTCTCAGCAGCATCCATCGACAGTTGAAGTCTAAAAAGTACTGTGCACCCGTTATAGACGGCCCCGAATTTGAAGTTTGTAACTGAGAGAAGTCGTGAAGACAAAGCAGAAGATTGTTAAACAGGAAGGTTGTGGCAACTTACCTAACAGGGCTCAACCGCTGAAAGATGAAGATGTTGACAAGCTGTGGCAGACAAAACAGCTCGGAGTCGCAGATCCAGAAGTAATCCTGAATACTCTGTGGTGGCAAAACACAGTCAACTTTGGTCTGCGCAGCGTGACACCTCACAGGCACATGCAGTGAGGAGACGTGTCCTTGCATGAAGACAGTAATGGCAGAGAATATCTCCAATTTTGCAAAAGACAATCCAAAACATGCCAGGGCGACATGTGAAGAAAAGCTGGGATCATCAACCCGAGGTAGATCTACACCAACCACTCTGCACGCCAGTTCCTAGTGCAGAAACTTTCCGAGAATAACGTTCCTCCGACCAAAATAATGCAGCTATCTGGGCACAACAACGTTAAGCAGCATTTCCCAAGAGGAACACCGTGGCTTCAGTCTGATGCTAAACGGCACTGCACCGGTCTCGGAGCTGTCGCCAGTGTCGGCAGACGACACATTGGATTCGCACGGCCACTTCAACTCCAGCCGTCTCCAATGCCACTGCCACAATCACATCCCAGCAAACGCTAACAACACTGTTTGCAAGGCCTGTGCACGTTGGTACCATCAACATCAACCAATATTTGTGCAGTCACCAAACCGAGAAGTGACCATCTGAAAGCTGTCGACTCGCCTGGCTCCGACTTGACTGTCATCCTGTCGCGGAAGGATATGCTTTGCTGTTGTTGTTCCTTTTGGTTTCTTTTATCCTGTGGCCACTGCTTTTCTTTTTATCTGGTATATTTTGAAGTGACCATCATTTCGTTGTTCGAATTTATTTAATCAATGTTCAATATTAAACTTAACAGTGTTAACAAAGGCGAACTACTTTGTCCTAGTTTGAGAGTGTGTGTCATGGCGGAGGAATGAATGTCAAATTGAGTAAAGTGGTTTGAAGTTCTAAAGCGGGTTGATCCAAAGGCAATAGCGCTGTCGGTGACTTTTAGTTAGATCTGGCACAGAAGTATATAATGTAGGATAAACAGAATACTACATGGCTTGCTGTGTCGTACCAGATTTACACTCGTTGCTTTTTCAAATAGTGAACAGCTCGCTTTCGCTCGCAGTTCACTATTTAAAAAAACAACTCGTGTAAATCTGGTACGACACAGCAAGCCATGTAGTATTCTCTATGAGGTACATGTTTAGGCTAGGGGGGGGGGGGGGGGTTGCGCAACCCCCATAACCCCCCGGTAGTCCGGCCCTGTCTTGGGAGTTTTGATACTGCTTTATTTTTCGAACCTTTTGACGCCCAAATTAATCCAATGTTATTAATTGTACGTCTCAGAGATATGGGGACTGATAATGCCTGAAAATATTGAATCAGCTCACCTTTTTGTATGCAAAAGACTGTTGGGTGTAATAGTACCCCAAACCACATGACCTGTGGTGAAACAGGAAGATAACCCCTGTACTTTGACAGTACGCTTTCTTGTTTTTGGCTCACGTAAGTGTAGCCTATGCGATGCTAACTTTTGTCTGTCTGTGCGTGCGTGCGTGCGTGCGTGCGTATGCATGTATGTATGTATGTATACGTATATATATATATATATATGTATGTCTGTGGTAGAACCTTTAACATTTGAAGACGTCGCATTATGGCGTAAGAGGGTTAGACGTCACGCAAAGGAATTACTGAAAGTCTCGGTCATTGTTATTTTGAGCGGGCCGAGACTAGTTTTTTCTTCGAAATCGGCCATTTCCACGTGCGAATGAGCAAACGGAAGTGGTAATGTTGCTAAATTTAGCCTTCGACTTGGCCATTCGGATTACTGTACAGTCGGTCGACTGCGGTTGTCCGCGGGTGAAGCCTGTCCTTAATTGGACGAAGTCGACTACGCGTAGCTCACTTCGCGAAGCTACCGGAACTAGACTTCGTCGCAGTCCAAGGGAAGGCACTATGGCGGAAAAGAGAGTTATCTTTTCATGTCTTGGCGTCTCAAATCTTATGTAGTCTCGACCAGCGCGTGGTGTGCTTCTTTCTGAGTACTTTACGACACAAATTGTACTTTACGTACTTGATGATGACGTAAGTTAATTGTATGTG